>NW_028327173.1:206921042-207226521 GCF_987537825.1 Furipterus horrens | reverse complement strand
GAAACGGATGAGAACTCTCTTCCTGCGAACCACAGCAACTATTTACTGAGTCAAAATGCTTGTCTCTACGTGCACCCCATTTACACATGCTCCTCTCCTTTTGCCCCTCTAATAAAAGAATAATTCTTTCAAAATGTGTTTTTCCAGCTGGCACTAGAAGGCACAACATTTGACTGCCTAACTGTTAGAGGACCAGACACTTAGATTTTCCACATGGGAAGTTATACAAACATTTTATTTTTAAGATCAGGAACATATTCCATATCTGCATATTTTGAAAATGGATGTTAAATATAGATATTTTGTTTTGACTTTTAGGATACGGGAACCTTTATCGTTTCAAAATGGGTGTTAGAGGAAAGGACTTTTTGAGTCAATGCAGTCTGAACAATGGTAACTTGGATTTTTATCAAAATAAAAAACATCAAAGCAGGCAAATTCAGCTTCAGTATGCTCGCACACTTTCCGCCATATTTTTCAACGTGTGCTTTTTGTTGACAAAGGACCGCCTTGGACACTCATGATTCGAGCCACATGGTTGACAGGGACGATGAGAGACTTTGGACCTTGCTAAGGAAGGCGGACCACAGTGCCGGGGCAGGGCAGCCCCCTCTATTACAGAAGAACTTAAAGATGCAGGAAGAGGACAATGTCATTATTCTAAAGGTCACGGGTCTCGATGAGATAAGGCTAAAGTGGTGACGATCTAGCAGTGGCTGAATTAGATTATGGGACAATTTTGCTCAGGCCAATTCATCAAGGCTTGTCTAGATTAGACATTCATGAAACTGCGGCCGGTGAGTCTGAAAAGAAAACTGAAAGCAAAGGCAATCCCATAGCTCTTTCAAGCACGTTTCCTGTGATCTAAAATTACTGGGCCTCTACTAAGATTTGTATACCCATGATTACATGTAGTCTGAGAATATATGAATAACAATAAGCGTAGACTGGTATAAGTATCAGGGTTCCCGCAGGAAAAAAAAAATGCCTATGGGTTTGGGTACCTAAGGGGCACACAGTGAAGAGCACCCTTTTCCCCCATGAAATTGGGGCATCTGTGGAGAAGCCGCCCAGAGTCAGCAGACAGAAGCCACATAACTTCTGGGTGATGGGCGACGTGAGCAGCTCATGGAGGAGGATGACCTCTGCGTGAGGATGAGCTTCCTGACACTTAGGTCCCAGAACAAGGCGACCCCAGCACCCTGTGCGTGAGATGGAACTCTGTGACACTGGCCGCAACTAGGAAGGAGCGGAACTCACGTTCTCTGGGAGGATGACTCCCAGCAGAAAGAGAGGGATCTGAGTCAAACATCCCCAGGGCAGTCCTTCTAAAACTCCCAGTCCGAGAGTTCAGCCCTCCTTCTTCAAGGAGAAGTGAGAGACAGAGGTCAGCAGCAGCGTGCGGCAAGCAGTAGTCCCTCCACCTGGGGGGAAATCCCAGGCTTGGAGAAGGACCATCCGCCCCCCTCCAACAGCAGGTTAAAATTGGGGAACTAGCTTTCTCTCAAACATGGACATAAGACAAGTCCCAGGACCCAGCTTCAAATCAGGCTCTTGAGGGGCAAGCAGCCAAGATGGGGTGTGGCTTGGAGACCAGGTCCTTGGGAAGGCTGTGACAATAATGGGCCCAGTGATGCTGGAGAAGAGAGTTCACAGCAGCCAACATGCTTCAAAATTGGTTTTTGTTTGTTTGTTTGTTGTATTTTTGTTTTGTTTTGTTTTTTGTGGGGGCGGGGCAGCTGACTGCTTCTTCGCCATTTCAGGTGGAAAGCTGGGAGTGGTGGGGAAGTCCCAGGAGTCAGACCTCAGCACGGTGCCGGGACGAACTTCATAGCAGTTGGCAAGCACCTGGTGGGGAGCACGGTCCTCCCCTCTGGAAGGGTGCACGCTGAAGCTGGGGTCTCCAGGGGATGCTGTGGAGGGGCTTTCCCCCTCGGGTGGGAGGGAGGACCAGATGCCTTTGAGATTCCCCCGGGAGGCTGCATTTCTATGTCTGTGCCCTCTCTCCAGACAGACGTGGAATAGTTTGGTGCTTCCTGTGCTTTGAATGTGAAATTCAGAGACGCTTCGCTGCCCACTCTTAGTAAATGCATCAAGTTCAGGAATGAGCTGGGTCACCATCTCTCAAAAAAAAAAAAAACCCAGATTTTAGTGGAATCCACCTCCCCCCAAATCCTCGGCAACCACCGACCTTTTCATTGTCTCTTTAATATTGCTTTTTCCAGCACGTTCTGTAGTTGGAGTCCTACAATAGGGAGCCTTCCAGACTGGCTTCTTACAGCAGTAGGAGATTCTTCCACGGCCACGTCTTTTCCTGGCTCAATCGCTCCTTTCTCCTGTCTGCTCAAGACTATCCCGCTGTCTGAAGGGGCCGCAGTTTGTGACCCCGTACGCCCACTGTAGACCATCTCGTTTGCTCCTAGTGTCTCACGGTGATGAATGAGGCTGCTCTAATAATTCACCTGTAGGTTTCCATGTGAATATTCATTTTTTGTTTATGTGGGGGAATACTGAGGAGCCTGAGGGCTGGATCTTGTGGGAGGAGTATGTTTAGTTTTCTAAGGAACTGCCCAACTCTCTCCCAGAAGACCAAGGGATGCGAGCTAAGAGTTAAAGATCCATGTGTCTGCTCATGGAGAATAGACCCCAGATAGGCAGGCCTGCAAGTGGCTGACCCCAGCGAAACAGATGCCCGCGGAGGCGATGACAGCCCACTGGGGAGGCAGCAGGACATGCCTCTGCATTCGGGAACTAGATCTGCTTTGCATATGGCCATCCATGACTGCAAAGAGCTGCTGCATTTTCAAAAGGGGATTGAACCTCCCTTTTCCCGTGATCCTTGGAGTGGCTCCCCATTCTAGGACCAGAGACAGCCTGGTCCAAACAGCAAGCAGAAAGGTGCAAAAGGCCCCTTTCCTTTCCAGAAGAACGTTTCTCCCAGCACATCAGCTAACAACTTAGTGCAATTTTCCTTTGGGGGAGCACGTGCTTCCCTGGGAGAGAAGGAGAGAAGACGGGAGAAGAAACCTGGGCAGGTTCAGAAGGGAAAGTGACAACTAAATGACACTGTTGTAAGTGACACAGACTCATCACACCCCGCATAACCTCACGAAGCATTTCTAGCTCCAATTTGCAAGGGAGGAGTCTGAAGCTCAGCTGTCTCAATGATGTCTCAAGGAAGCAAGACCGGGAGGAAGCAGGCAGAGGCGCTGCAGGCGGGGCCCTGAGCCTGGTCTCCATCCAGCCACTGTCCCCTTTCCTTGAAATCTGTGTGCTCGGTGCCTGCCTAGTCAGGACATCCAGGCAAGTTTCATTCGGTTTAAATGGAAGCTTTTCCAGCAAATTAATAATGAGCCTCTGTGCTGCGAAACCACTGCGTGCAGAGAGATGTTCTAATTATGAGGACGTTGCTGCTGCTTGCCTGTCACCACTAGCGAGCTTTGTCCGGTCCTCTCAACTTTGTTTGGGTTGTGTAGCAGGCTCTTAGGTCGGAGGTCAGCAGATGAAATCGGGCCTGGCATTGGGTTTCCTAAAGTTTCATAGAAATACAGACACACGCCTTCATTTCATGCTACAAAGGAAGTGAGTAGTATGACAAGGACCAAGTGGCCCACAGCTTTGCTGTCTGCCCCGTGCAGAAAAAGTCTGCGGACCTCTGCCTCAGCTGATGGAAGGAGAAACTGTCACTCACATCGAGAGGAATTCCCTGGGGAGCGATACTAACCAGGCTTGCTTCTCAATGCGGGTGGTGAGGAGGAGGAGGAGCGTGGAGGGCAGAGGGCATGGCTCTCAGCCCCGCACCGTGACACCTGTGCAATGGGAGAAGGTCCCCAAACTTGTCCAGCCTCTGTATCTCCACCTTCAGCCTCACATAGCAGGTCCTCCCTCGGAGGAGAGTGTGAACATTAAATGAGTCGGTAGGTGTTACTTAGGCAGAGCTGACTTACAGAGCTCAAAATATGACCTATGACTATTGCAGTTTTTCTAAATCTTATTATTTTGGAATATGAATGATTTTGTTTGTCTTTAAATCAGTCCAATTCCCTCGTAGCCAATAGAAATACACCTCGGGCATCCCTGCTTTCTGTCTAGTCCTTGTCCTTTCCCTCCTTCCGGGGCTTTCTCTGGGCGGGGTGCCCGATTTAGGAACTGAAAACACAGGATGTCTGGCTAAATTTGAATTTCAAATAAACAACAACTACTTTTTTAGGACACGTATGTTCCATGCAATATTGGGAACATACGTATCCAAAAATGAATTCACCTGTTGACTGGAACTTCATATTCAAATGGCGGCTCTTCCTATGGGGTCTCTAGACTCCAGCTCTATGCCCACCTTCCACCCCAGCTTGGCTCACCCTTTAAACAGGGAAGCAGGCGTTGGCCTCCTGGCCTGGGATCCCTTCTGGGCCACAGCATGCTCCTGTCACCCTGAGAGGAAAGGACCCCTCCTGTCTCACTCCCAGTCACGCCCCTCCACCCCCATAAGAGGCAAGCAGGACCTCTTAGAGGGGACCCTCCGGGCCCAGTGTTGGCTCTGAACCCATCAAGGATAAACACGTAACCTGGGTTTCCCAGGCCATGCAGAAATGGGACTAAAACCAGGTCACACAGCATCCCCAAAGCCACCAGCATATCTTTATCTCCCCATCCCAAGGCCCGGGCCTCCCACTGCAGGGCTGCTGATGTGGGGGAAAGGGGGTGTGTTTCAGAGATGTCGCTGTGGGAAGGAGCTGATGAGTGGGAGGGCCACTCAGTCTTGTGCCCGCCACGAACATGCTCTCGCAGGAGTCCCCTGCTCAGCGCCCTAGGACAGCCTGGGCTGCTGAATCCGCCTGCCCCCAGGTTCAGAGAGCCGGCAGCCCGGTCGGTGCAGGAGCTCGTCCCCCAACAACTCCCCTGCCACCTCCCCTGGGTACCCAGGGGCCCAGCCTGTCTGGGCGCTGCGCACTTGATCAAAGCCGTGAAGCCAAGGAGTGGCATTGGCCTTCCCAGGCCAGCCCTGTCACCACGAACAGCGGGAGTCTTGGCTCACCTGCATAAAGGGGTCTGACTGGGAAGCAGGCTGAGAGGGGACACTTCTTGTCCCCTGCCAGGGCCTTGGAAGGTCTCGTGGCTTCTCATGCCTAGTTGTTACTTGAGTGAATGAATACATAAATGAACAGAGCTTAGATATTACTTAGTCAGTAGTTATGAAATGTCAAGTCACAGACCTTGGAAAATCCGATGGGAACTGTAGACATTCTATTTAGAGAAATACGTGTATAATGTACATGACACTTGGCACGTAACTTGGGAATCTCACAATGTTTTCTGAAGGGCTAAGAAGGCCAAAGATCCAGATTAAGAACCCCTGGTCTCATGCGACCCCCTCCGACATCTGCACGAAGAAAGTCTCAGAGAGATCCGGAGACTGGCCCAAGGTCACACTGCTCCCGAGGGTCAGCCCTGGGACTTGAGTGTCCTGCCTCCTCCCTCACTTCCTGTCCCCTCTCCCTCGGGGGCCTCCCACGTCCTTCACCTTCTCCTGGGCGCTCAAAACAAATAATCAGCCATTCAATTTGGCCGGGTGGTTGAGCATTTCATTCAATTTACATTAAAAGTTCTTATTTTAATTTTTCTAATATTCCCATTAATAATGTCTGTTTAAGCCATCAGCTGGTTGCCCAATGTTAAAATGTCTTTGAAACAGAAAATGAATGCAAATAATTAAAAGGGAAAAAAATCTGGTGAAAGCGATCCATTTGTCAGGTTTGGCATTAAAAAAATGTCTTGGAATGCCATATTTGGGGTAATAAAATATATGAAGTTTTTTTTTAAATAAATGAATTCCAATAATAACCCTGTCAGTTTATGCAAGTTCCATCATTCTTTCCGGAGGCACCGTGATAAATCTCTCATACACACAAAAAGCTCTACCCAGCAGTCAAGGTCCACATGCCGTCCGGGTGAGCACAAAGAACATGGAGGTGACCGAGAATCCCCAGCCCGCAGGAAGGTGGTTCTTAATTCAGGAAGGGACGGAGGAAAGCATGGGACATCAGTGGGACACAGCCTGCACTGCACCAGCAGGCCACATGGGGACCTGCGTGGGTGGCAGGGCCAGGCCTGCAGGTAAGGGATGGGGCAGGGCCGGGCCCGCAGGTAAGGGATGGGGCAGGGCTGGGCCTGCAGGTAAGGGATGGGGCAGGGCTGGGCCCGCAGGTAAGGGATGGGGCAGGGCAGGTAAGGGATGGGGCAGGGCAGGTAAGGGATGGGGACAGGGCCGAGCCTGCAGGTAAGGGATGGGGCAGGGCCGGGCCCGCAGGTAAGGGATGGGGCAGGGCAGGTAAGGGATGGGGCAGGGCAGGTAAGGGATGGGGCAGGGCCGAGCCTGCAGGTAAGGGATGGGGCAGGGCAGGTAAGGGATGGGGCAGGGCCGGGCCTGCAGGTAAGGGATGGGGCAGGGCCGGGCCTGCAGGTAAGGGATGGGGCAGGGCTGAGCCTGCAGGTAAGGGATGGGGCAGGGCCGGGCCCGCAGGTAAGGGATGGGGCAGGGCCGGGCCTGCACGTAAGGGATAGGACAGGGCCGGGCCTGCAGGTAAGGGATGGGGCAGGGCCGGGCCCGCAGGTAAGGGATGGGGCAGGGCAGGTAAGGGATGGGGCAGGGCAGGTAAGGGATGGGGACAGGGCCGAGCCTGCAGGTAAGGGATGGGGCAGGGCCGGGCCTGCAGGTAAGGGATGGGGCAGGGCCGGGCCCGCAGGTAAGGGATGGGGCAGGGCCGGGCCTGCACGTAAGGGATAGGACAGGGCCGGGCCTGCAGGTAAGGGATGGGGCAGGGCCGGGCCCGCAGGTAAGGGATGGGGCAGGGCAGGTAAGGGATGGGGCAGGGCAGGTAAGGGATGGGGACAGGGCCGAGCCTGCAGGTAAGGGATGGGGCAGGGCCGGGCCTGCAGGTAAGGGATGGGACAGGGCCGGGCCTGCAGGTAAGGGATGGGGCAGGGCCGAGCCTGCAGGTAAGGGATGGGGCAGGGCCGGGCCTGCACGTAAGGGATAGGACAGGGCCGGGCCTGCAGGTAAGGGATGGGGCAGGGCCGGGCCTGCAGGTAAGGGATGGGGCAGGGCTGAGCCTGCAGGTAAGGGATGGGGCAGGGCCGGGCCCGCAGGTAAGGGATGGGGCAGGGCCGGGCCTGCACGTAAGGGATAGGACAGGGCCGGGCCTGCAGGTAAGGGATGGGGCAGGGCCGGGCCTGCAGGTAAGGGATGGGGCAGGGCCGGGCCTGCAGGTAAGGGATGGGGCAGGGCCGGGCCCGCAGGTAAGGGATGGGGCAGGGCCGAGCCTGCAGGTAAGGGATGGGGCAGGGCTGGGCCTGCAGGTAAGGGATGGGGCAGGGCCGGGCCCGCAGGTAAGGGATGGGGACAGGGCAGGTAAGGGATGGGGCAGGGCCGGCCCGCAGGTAAGGGATGGGGCAGGGCCGGGCCTGCAGGTAAGGGATGGGGCAGGGCCGGGCCTGCAGGTAACCATTGGGATTTGGGCTGGAATCCAGAGGAGCTCAGGGTGCCTGAGGTTATTGCGTGAGATGAGAGGGAGGTTGAGCCGAGCCAGTTCACAGAGGGTTGCGTGGACCCATCATGACATTTCCCTAAGGGACAGTGCGAGTCTAGGGTGTGTTTCAGAGATGTGGCTGTGGAAAGGAGCTGATGAGGGAGAGGGTCAGCTCCCAAGGAGGAGGTGAGTGTGGAAAGCAAGATGGGAGGGGTCCAGCCCCCCAGTACAATGCTGGCACAGTCAGAGGCAAGTCCCAACAGCCCACCATGACTCGGCTTCTCTTTCGGACAGTGGATCTTTGGTTGGTGCATCCACCCCCTTCCCACGAGGCATCTCTATGCTCGTTTCCCCATACAGGGAAGGCACAATCAGAGACACGAGCCACTGCCCATCAGCGATAAGCAGGTAAGGCTAAGCTTCCAGCCCAGGTCCTTCTACTGCAAAGCCTCCAAACGGAGGCCGTGAGTCCAGCTCCCAGGGAAGTGACATCTGCCCAGGGGAGGAAGAAAGACCAGAGGAATGAAAGAGAGGCAGCCGTCTTCTTGGAGCTCACCCTGGAGAGGAAGGGAAGAAGACAGGAAGGGAGAGGCTGGGAGGGCAAATGCAGGGGGAGGGACGAGGCCACCGATGAGATGTAAGGCCAGTGTGTAGGAAGCAGGAGTGGAGAGCAGGTAAGAGCCAGGTCCTCTTCTCAGTAGCACTTGACAAATATTATTTTTGAGCTGATAACTTTCTAATGATTAAAAAAAAAATGTGCAATAGCCCAAGTGACCTCGCTGTTCCCTCCATGAAAACCTAGAGCGGCCCCGAGGTGCCTCTACCAGCTGCAGTGGCCACAGCACCAGCAAGAGCAGAACTTGCCTCACTTCGGTCTCCACTGGAAGGCAGAGTTCCGAGTGTCCAGGAATTAAGGAGGACACAACGGAGGGCAGGACACTGTCCCCAAAAGGAAGAAAGGAGAAAGGAGAAGATGGTGCATGAGGTCATTGCCTGGTAGGGTCACTTTGAAGACTAGCTCTGACATCTGTCTTGTCTTCTGGGGTCAGTCATTTCACCTCTCTGTTCTTCCAGTTTCTCCCCCGTGACACAGAAGTGATGAGGATGATGATGATGATGATGACGATGACAATGATGATGATAGTGATGATGATGATGATGATGATGACGGTGATGATGGCAGTGATGATGACAACGATGATGACAATTATGATGACAGTGATGATGATAATGGTGATCATGACAATTATGATGATGGTGACGATGATGACAATGATGATGATGATGGTGGTGGTGGTAGTGATGATCATCATCATGATGCTGACATTATGAGATTGCAATGAGGATAGAATGAGAAAATGTTCATCGCATGCCTGGTGCTTATTCAGTCCTAAGTGAACGGGAGCTATTCGTGCGATTGTTAGGTGACACGCCGATGCTGTTTTGAGAGATGTCTCTGAAAGCTATCATATCTTCTTACCATTACTATATTCATCGGGCAACGTGGGTTGGGGTACAGTATTAGTTCAGATACACAGCCTTCCTGAAAGCAATTTATTGTTTGATAGGGGAGAGAGAGGAGGGCATACAGGGAGGGCAAAAGGAGGTTTATAATTGTGAATATGCGAAGCACAGAGTTCATTCTTGTATTATTATCAACTATTGTATTATTTTCCATGTGAACAACTGTAAACCTACTTTTGCCCCACTCCGTATATGAGGCCAACCCAAGGCCAGGCTCTAAGGTTCTATGAGAAAGGGACAGATTGTGTGCTGCAAGAATGGATTTCCAGGGCAGCTGTCCCTGAGAGGGATGGCATCCATGTCCTAGAGGCCTGGAGGTGTGAACTAGAGCCGGGCTGTCCAGCTGAGAATCGCTATTCCTCCTCTTAGGACCATCTTGAGGGTGCACTGAACTTCTCCATCCATTCGTTTACCCATCAAGCTGGGCAGAGTGTTTATGGAGCCCTGCTATGGTCTGGGTGCTATCAAAGGGGCTGAAGATAAGACCGAGACCAAGTCAGGGTCTTTGCCTCCTTGCACCTCATGTTCTCCATTTTGTCATCTGTGAGACGGGGCTAATAACATTACCATCTCATAAGGTGCATTTGATCTAATGAGGATCAGATATGAAGTTTCATAGGCAGGCGATTGACTAAAGGCGATGTGGCACATGCCTGATAATGTTATAACAGCTTCCTTTAAAAGCACCGTCCAGAGGACGTGTTATTGCCACTGTGCCTATTGTGACCCTTCCATGCACCAATGCCAAAACACTTAGGTTTTGGTTAACAACGCAGCTATATTTAAGACATGTGTGTTGAGACTAAGTGTGTTGGAACAATTTACAAGAGTAATGATAATAATAACCCAGGCGGTAATATCAATATGGTAACTCTTCCTCAAATTTTTTTCTTTGCCTCTCACTGAGCTCAGCCCATTGGGCACCCTTTTGTCTGTGATCCTCGAACTCCCATGGCATGAGTTTGACATCTGCTGTTGCGTTTTACACATCGAGAGACAGAATTTTAGAGACCCTAAGGAACATACTGGGACTAAAACAATCAGCAGGTGCACATCTAAGATTTGTGTTCCGTGATGTCTGCTTTTATTCCGTTTGCTCTTTCTGTAGAATTTCCATAATTATGAATACAATACACACTTACATTTACAGAGCATGTTTTCAGTTTCCAGCTTTCGTTGGTAGCCCTCATTTTATCTGGATTCTCCAGCAGTCTGGGAGAGCAGATATGAACCCCACTGTACAGCAGAGGAAATCGAGGACCACAGACTTGTCTGAGCCTCCACTCACACCTCCACTCAGGATCCTGGGCCCGAATGAGGCCGGTGACCCCCCCAGCCCATGTGCCCCCACAGTCCCCTCCTTTCTCTCGGTGCCAGAAAATGATAAACTATAAAAGAAATTGATGGTTTGTTTTTCATTAAAGTATGAGTGTTTATCTTATCACAGTTCATTTGAAAAGAAGATCAAAGAAATTTAAATTTTTAAATGAGCTCACCTCAACTGAGAAAATAATGTAATAAGATAGATGGTCCCAATTTAATGAAAACTCCCACGTACGCGTGTTGCCAGAAAGCAGTAATGAAGCAGTTAAAATTATATTTCTTAAAAGGGCCTTATGTATTTTAATATCCCATTCCAGTTTTGCAGATAAAAATACATACAAATCCAACGTTTAAATAAGGCAAAACTGTCAAAAGACTGAATCAGAGAAGGACGGCTGCTGGAATCGGCTGCAGGTTTTAGAGCCACAGGTTGGCTCTGGCCACCCGTGGCCGCCCCGTGGATGTGAGGCGTGAGCTGCCTGGCTTCCCCAGCGCCCCTGGCCGTCTGCAGCACGTTTCACCCTCCTCCCCCACTCCGGGGACATCGGACAATGGCGACAGTCTTGCTCAGAATAACTGGTATCTGACGGGGAAACACCGGAAATGCAACTAAACATCCTGCCACGCACGGCCCAGCCCGAGTGTCTGCAGGGTCAGGGTGAGCAGCTGCCAAAGTCCCGGGAAGAAGGACGTGCGGGTCAACCTCCTCAGAAAGGAAATCGGAGTTCCTACGGGAGCTTTACCCTCTTCGCCGGCAAGGTTTCCCCCTTGAGTTTGTCCATGACTCCTTCCCCTCTGGCCAGACGATCTGGGACCCCATGAACTGGACCAATGCCACCCCTGGGCGGGCCTTGGCCCTCCCTGCCCCTGCATGACGGCAGGCTGGCGGTCGTCCGTGTCCTCTGACCGGGCCTGTCTCTCACCACCTCCACTCCTGCCTCTGTCCCCATGCGCGTGTGCCTGCCTCCTCCTGGGCTCTCCCAGCATCTCCCACACTCACACACACTCACATATGCACTCACACTCACGTACATACACAGTCACACATAGGCCCACGCACATGCAGACACCTACGCAGACTCACATGCTTATACATATCCTCACACGCTACACGCTCATGCTCACAGAGCGCACACGCGCACACCCACTTACACACGTGCACAGACTTACACTCTCCCACACGCACTCAATCCTACACCTGCTGACCTGCTCCTGTCCTTCATCAGCCCCCCTCCCCCCATATTCATCCTCTCAGACCTGCCCCTTGCTCCCCACCCCCACTGGGTTTGGCACCCCTCCTCTGGGCTCCAGCCACGGCACATCTCCGTGACATGTGCATGCTGTCCTTGCCCTGTCTGTGTGTCTGTCTCCCACATCTGCTCCATCAGAAGTAGAGAAATGATTGCTGAGTCAATCAATGCCTGCGACTACGGGAAGGATGACCAGGACTTTTACTGGAGTACAAGGGGCCGTAGCGTCTGCCCCCCAGGTACTCTGGGACACAGCGCCGTGTGCAGGGCCACCCAAGCGAAAGGCTCATCATCCATGCAGACGGCTCCTTACTGAAAGGCAGGACACTGCAGACCCTTCCCGTCAGAAACGACTGACATGGACCGCTGTGCTGGGTGGGGGAAACCTGCATGCCACCTGACAGGTCTCCCTCGAAGCCTCACACCGGGACGGGCCCGTGTGATCCTCGGTTACCCCCTTCGGTCCTCGGGGCCCCTGTTTCCCACTTGCTTTCCCCTGTGCACGCAGTCTGCAGCCTAAAATGCAGAGACAGCCGCCTCCAATTCCCAGGCCGCCGCCCCTCCACCTCAGGAGCTAATGGAGCCGTTTTCCCAGGCCCCCAAAGAGGCTCAGGTTCACTACAAAGTCGACATTATCAAGCTGGAAACAGCCTGAACGGGCTTTTTTTTTTCTTTCCCATCCTTCGCCCTCACATTGGCATGGAACAGGCAAAGCTTTTAGTCTCAGTGAGTCAAGCGAATGCATTAAAAAGATGAACATTTTAGTTAATGTTCTAAGAAGATTTCCAAAAGCAGTTCTGATTGTGTACTATTAGCATTAATTAATCTCCAGCCTAGGACCAGCCACTCTATTAGAGGAATGCATATTTTAATCAATTTCCCCACGCGGCTCTGTGCTGAGTAGTGGTAGTTCGGGGGGCTTTGTCTGCATCCCTCTCAATTAACTGACGCCCCGCCAGACCCCCACGGCCTGGTGGGCGCAGAGTGCAGGGGCAATGCCGGCCGCCCGCCGGAGATCTGCGGAGCTACTCAGTGCCAGTGACCTTCTCCTGAGATCCCAGCACCCACTGGTGCACAGGGGCCCTTATCGGGTGCCACAGACGTGGTCAGTGACCGCTCAGCCCCCAGCACGCGGGGTACCTTGGTGCAAGTTGGAAAAAAACACCCTCTCTGTTTGAGCGGTGCAGCCCGTGGCAAATAAACGGCTTAGAAAGTAGAGACTAGGTCTGACCCTGGTACAGTAAACACGTTGCACAACTGTATGTGGCAGCCTTGGTCACGAGCATGGCTTTTATTCGTGACCTCTGGTAGGATGCTGGCCCGGGAAACCCCGACCCACCTTTGCACCCATGGTGGGTGTTTATCTATAGCGTTGTGACACTCTCCAATCTGGTCTGAGTGTCTTCTGGGTGCTCACGTAGGCGTGACTTCTTCCCCTCTCTTTGGAAACTATATGACCCTTGGGGACCGGCACCAGCATCAGCCTCACTCAGCACAATTTTGCGCACAGAGAAGGTGAACTACGATCCATGAGGATAAAGCCCAGATTGCTCTTCAGATGTGACATTATGTCCCCTATGGAAACCAATCATTCTTGCATGCGCTGTTTGTGTGTACAAGGAGGTTGTTCACATGTAAATGGATGTGCACTTGAGTAAGGAAGACAAAGAAGGACATCGGTGCATACATATACAACAAGTACGCATATGTTTAATGCATGTGCATTGCATGTGTCAGCGGGTCTGTGACATTTGTGTGTATGTGTGTAGGTTTACACACACTTATATGAATGCAGGTGTGCTTGTGCGATAAATGTAAATGTGCTTATATATCTAAATGTGTGTTATAAATGTGCACATGTATGAGTTCACAGGAGAGGTGAAGGAATTTACATACCCGAGGTCCTTCCGGGGTTTTCACATTGTCATTCCTCACACTTTTTTGATAAGATTTGGGAGAGCAAGAGCGTGATCTTGCGTGCTCAGACAAGGACTTGGGGTCCCTGCAATGATTTGTGTTTGGAAAGTGTTGCATTGGTGTCTTTCCACGGACGGTGTTTAATCAACTCACACAAATGTATTTTCTCGCTCCCATGACTGAAGAAAAGGCGTTTGCTTCCCAAGCTCATCCACGCCATTCACTCCCATTCACTCCTCTACCTCGTCTGTGGTCGTGGCTCTTGGGAAGAGCAAACCTCCCGCGTGGGTCTCTGGTGTCTTCTATTCAACCCCAACAAAGCCTGAAGTCAGAGGATGAAGTGAGAGGAAGAGAAGGCAGGGAGAGGGAAAGGAATAACCCAGACAAACAAACCAAAACCAGAGCGAGGTCCGCTTCATGCTCCGTCTCACACACTTCAGCTGCCTGCACACACTTCCTGACCAGACTCCACCCTCGGAGCCTATTAGTTATATCACGAATCCATTATCGAGCAGTGTACTTAGGAGAGATGGAGGGAGAGACAGGGAAAGTGAAGCTGCAGTGTCTCACCGGCTTTATTTGAAACGGTAAGCAAATTCAGTTCTTGGAAAGGTTGCCAGATGGGTGTCCAGAGACGAAACCCATCAGCTTATCCAAGAAAAGGGAAACAGCGGGCAAAGCTATTTACAAACGGCGCCTCTCACAACCACCCACGGAGAACACCTGTGATATGGGTAAACTTGGGTCAGTCTGCAGACAGTTTAATCCTAGAGTAACTCAGTTCACACCAGCAATAAGGCTGCCCACATAAATCGGCTATTTATGAGGAGGAGACAAAGAAAATGTCTTCCTTAGTGTGGTGGTCAATTTTATTCCTTAGTGCGGTGGTCAATTTTGTTCATCAGTTTGGGTGGACTGCAGCATCCACCCAAACATTTTTTGGGGTGACAACAACATTTGGTGACCTTTGAATGAAGCAGATTCCCCTTCGTGATGTGGGTGGGCCCTATCCAATCAGGTGAAGACCTTAACAGAACAAAGATGGACCTCCCCAGAACAAGAAGAACGTTTGCCAGATGCAGTCTTTAGAATCCGACTGCCACTATTTCTTCGGCCTCCAACTTCCCAGCTCGGTCTGTAGATACTGCAGATACTGCACTTATCAGACCTCCATAATCGCATGAGCTAATTCCTGAACTTAATATCTCAGTGGATAGATAGGTGGATAGATAGATAGACAGACAGGTGTTCCTCTTGGTATTGTTTCTCTGGAGAACTCTGACTAAGACATCTGAAGACTAGAGCCAGATTCCGAATGAATTCCGATTTTAATTGTCCATGGAGCAAACTCTTATCGAATGCCTCCCAAGTTACTCAGGAAAATACAGAGATAAAAAGTGAAGTTATGACCTTAAAGAGTTCCAAGTCTGTAGGAAAATTAGGTAAGAAAACTCCAAATACCATCTCATCACGACAGTGGGATAACATGATTGTAGGAAAGTTGGAAGGAAGACCTGAAACTCAGCCCTGGATCAGCCACTGAGCTGAATCTGAGAAGAGAAGTGACAGGTACCCAGGTAGAGACGTGGCTAATGATGAAGGGAAGGGCATGAGGAAAGGCTGAGGGGTGTCCTTTCTTCCAGTAGACCAAGAGAGAAGACAGAGTGGAAGAGGAACAGTGAAGTCCCTCTTTGTGGCTCAGCCATCAAAGGCATATGGCTCATTTTCAGGTGACTGAAGGTTCATTCCCATCATTGCTACAGTGGCCTGTGTGTTACAGTTTGAATTGGCCCCCACCAAGTTCCTATGTTCAAGTCCTGACCCCAGTTCCTCCAAATGTGAAGTATTGGGAGACAGCGCCTTTAAAAGGGTAAATCAGACCTGATGAGGTCTAATGCAGGAGGACTGGTGACCTCAGAGAAGAGAGTAGGGCATAGACACACATGGAAAAAAAAATGTGAGGACACAGGGAGTGGGTGGCCACCCACAAGCCAAGGAGAAAGGCCGGGGAGGAAATCAGTCCTGCTGACAACTTGGTCTGAATTCTAGCCTCCAGATCGTGAAAAAGTAAATGTCTGTTGTTTGTGCTACCCAGTCAGAGCTACTTTGTTATGGAGGCCCTAGTAGGCACCCCGTGTGTCTGCTTTAACTAGCCATCCCTTTATGAAATAGTTGCTGAGCACCTACCTGGTGCCAGCATGTTTGAGGCACCAGTAAGGAACACTGGCAAGGTCCCTTGCCTCAGGGTTTATGTTCTAGTAGATGAGAGAGACCGTACAAAGGGAAACTACTCAAGACACGGGGTCCATATTACTCAAAGCACTACACGGACTTAATGCAGTCCTCATCAAATCCCAGTGACATTTTTTAAAGAAACAGAATAAAAAAATAATCAGATTTGTATGGAACCCCAAAAGGCCTTGAATAGCCAAAGCAATCTGAGATAAAAGAACAAAGCCAAGGTATCACATTCCCTGACTTCAAATTATGCTACAAAGTCACAATTCACAAAACAGTATGGCATTGGCAGAAAAATAGACACACAGACCAATGAAACAGAACTGAAAGCCCAGAAATAAACCCACATGTATTCTCTATGTAGGCAAGTAATTTTCAACAAAGGAGCCAAAAACATACAATGGAGAAAGAACAGGGGATTTCAGATGCCGCAGCGCCTGGGAAGAAAAGCAGGAGGTGATGGGAGACCACAGGATGCTGCAAGGGAGCCGGTCTAACCAGGGTCATCGGGAAGGCCTCCACGAGGGGAAGACCTTTGACCTGAGACACAGAAGACAAGAGGGGCCAGCCAGGTGTAGGGTCAGGGGCAGAGAGTTCCCAGGAAGTGGAAGGGGGTTGCGTCTGCTGTGTCTGGGCCCGAAGTGCCGGGTGGGGAGAGCACAGTGAGCCAGAGCAGAGGCATCACTTACAGACCATGAGCTTCCTCCAGATGAAAATCAGAGGCCCTGTCTCTGTCGTCCCTGTCCTTTGGCTCAGTGAAGGAGAAAAGGAAAGGAGGGAGGGAAGAAGATGGGGAAGAGGAGGGAAGAAGGTAGGAGGGGAGGACATGTACTTAAAGAGTAAATGGGGTTACATTAGAGAATATCAAAATCTCAAGGTGTGTTTGTCTGGGGGAGTGGCAAAGAGCAGGAAAAAGCAAAAGAGAAAGCACAGCAAGACTTCACAAGAGAAACTTATAAACATCTCCTTCTCAATTCGGCTCAGGTTGTCTGATGAGGGCCTGGCAAATACAATACCATGCACTGCTGTGGTGTTTATTAATAAAGCAAGCCGTGATGTTTAACAGATAATGGTGCTCAGACTGCTCCCCTCATTAATATAAATGAAACAGGAGGGATGGGGCCAAGGGCTTCACACGGGAACTGCCAGAGACTAAAATGTGCTATTGGTGGGAAACACTTAAGTCTGTCAAAGAATCGGTCTGTGTGTAGAACAAGTCAGTTAATCAAGTAGGGAGCACACACACATGTATGTATATAAGAGAACAGTCATGGCAGGAAGTCCTCTCCGGGTTCTTGTAGCATGGGCTCACCTGTACAGCTCAGAACAGGTATCTGGGCCCTTATGTTATTTAGGCTCCTGTAGACACAGTAGAGTTGACCTGCATCCCTTAACTGGTGTATAGTCATCGATGTAGCTGTTGAGGGGTTCACAAGCAATTCAGATGGCAGAGGGAACACCTGTAACGCATACTGAGCACCTACTGTGCGCCCGATGCTGTACCCACACTGTTCATTTGCTCCTCCTCTGTGTTAACTGAAGCCCATTTTACAGATGGGGAAACCAAGGGTCCACACGCTAAAGGGAAACCATGAGACCGGGTTTCAAATGCAGCGGTGCCCGAACGGAACGCCTGTCCCTCCATCTAGGCCACACGGCCTCTGCAAAGACCCCGCAATGGGCAACTTAAGGAGCACCCCAGAGGTGCTGCCATTGAAACAGCCCTCGCCTCGGGTCAGAGGACAAAACTCCACGGGCTGGCGTGGCCCCTGAGAGCCGCGTGGCCACATCTGCAGAGCGGGGTATGGACGGACTGAGCCCTTTCTACGGCCAGGCTCTCCTCTAACCGTTCCACATGCCCTAACTGGTCTCCTCAGCTCAATGCCGTGTGACAGTCACCAACACAACCCCCGTTTTACAGATGAGGAAACCGAGGTGAGCTGGGCTCGGGCTCCTACTGGCTCATGAGAACCAAATACCAAATTCTTAGAACTTTGATGACCCGGTTGTTAAGCACAGATATTATTCAAAATTAAATTATCAATTTGCGCTTAAATTAATTGTATGAAAATCAAAGGTCGTAAATACTAAAAACCTGACACTTTCTAACTGTTCTACTATATTTTACTATTATCGATGCCCGTGAGGTTATTTCTATGCGCCACTGCCCATCTTTTCCCAAATCCTTGTTCAGTGACATCACATGGGTGGCTCGAAATTGGCCACAGTGGGAGTATTTACACCAGGGAAATCAGCAAACACCACAGATCAGAGCACCTGTTTTTGAAAGCCCATTATCAAATACTAACCAGTACACCACTGAGGGAGCGGGGCCATTCAAGGTCAAGTTCCTAGGAGAAGTGTGTTAGTCTAAGCAATTCAAGGAATAGAGACACCCGCAGGTTGCCTTTGCAGAAGGGGACTTATTATGAAGATGCGCAGAAAAGCAATAATATAGTAAATATTACAGATTAAATAAAATACCAATCATGATTCTTAATAAAGAAGAAGCATTATTTATGATCTCATATTGCAGAGTCAGCAGGAGCACAGCCAAGATGCATAGCCCGAACTTTGTGTTTTGCTCCAACCAATCGTATTGTGTTTCGTATCCTAGGCATTTAACTTAATTTTCTCACCAAAGGGATGGCAGTGTCCTCTCTATCCCTGCAGGTCTCTAATACTGGACAAGACGGTTGTCTTTAGCATGAATGACTACAAAGAGGACAAGGCCATGGTCAATTTCCTCCATGGACTTTGAGCACCAGAGACACCATTTGAAATAGTGAGACTCTAGCAGGCATTCTGCCCAGGCAGAGTGAGATGCATGTTGTTCCTTCGGCATGGCCATCTTCTCCCCCTTTTGTGCTGCTGCAGTCACAGAATTGTGACAGTTGGTATTGGGCTGTCTGTGTTGGTGGTCATGGCCGTGACTGGGCGGGAAGAACACACTGTCCAGGCAAGGCGAGGGAGATTGGGTCTCCCTTTGATGACTGTCCGTTTGCAGGTTTTCTTCTGGGGCTCCTACTTGGAGTCAAAGCTATATCCTAGGCCCATGAACCCTTCGGAATTCATTTTCTACACCAGCCCCTTTAGGAAAAGTTCCTTTTAATGGTTTTATAGAAGCATTTTGGCATGTACACAAGGAATGGCATGGAGCCAATGTGTCATAGCGGGCAGAGTCTGTCGTGAAAGTGTCTGGAAAGGAGGCTCTGGATGATGGAGCACCAGCCAGTCAGGCAAGGCCACGTCCAAGAAGAACACATTATCATTCAGCCGGATCCAGCTCCTACCTCACTCCATAATGGATTTCAAGGCCAAGGTGTTCTTCTTATGTTTCAAGTTAATGCTCCCTCTCTTGCCTCCCTTTCAGGAAAGCACAAAACCAAGTTTCAGAGAGAGAAAGCCTGGGGTAATGGAAGGAGCCCTGGGCTGGAGTCAGGATTCCTGGCCTCCAGGACAATGGAGCAGCTAACTAACTCCCTGGCAGGTGTTGCTCCGGGCCTCATTTCCCTCATTTACTAAATGAGGTGATTGGACCAAAAGTTTCCAAACACTCTTTCAATTTTAACAAACTGTCATAAAGACTCATGACTACACAAAAGATATTTTTCCTCTCAAAATTAAAATGTTGAGCTGAGCTCATAACTGCAACTCTTTAAGGTAAGTCAGTCCAGCTGAGAACAAACCCCCTTTCACTGAGAGCGTCCCAATCCCCAACATCCACAGGGAAGGACCTCTGGCATCCTTGTTTTTACCATCCTGACAACAGTTGATTGATCCAGAGGTGAGTACCTAATTTTAAATGTGCCAATCAGGTGATGTCTTCCTTGAATAAGAGTGGGATCATGTGTTCATCTCTAAACCAATCAAGTGAACGGAGTGGGGCGAAGGACTCCGATGGGCTATCACTAGGTCATAAGCCCCACCTTGGAGTCCTGGTGATGGACAAGCCAAAAGTCAATATCCTCAAATCACCTGGCAGGCTGTAGAGTTGGGAGGGGGGAGGCGGGGTTAATTTGCAGAGGAAAACCTAAAATGGGGAGATGGGCAGTGAGGTAGGAATTGATGACTACTTGAAGTTTTTTTATAACAAATTCAGAGCCAGAGGGGAAGGGAGAGCTGGACATGTACATGAGAGAGCACACATGCACAAACACCCATGATTTCCCGTGGTTTCCACTCCACATGTTACCAGAGGTCAGCACTAAAGCTAGCTATCAGGAAGGAAGAAGGATTTGTGCCAGAGGCATATTTGTTAGTAAAAGGAATGGAACGTAGGAAAAAATCACAGCAAGAAGGAAAAATATTGAGTCTGTTTGTCAAAAGAAATACTGATAATTCATGCCAAAATGATTTTACCTGACAGCGACACTGCCTTAGACCAATTCTTATGACATCCAGTGGCGTCTTGGATTCGAACTTGTAATTCTGCCTTTGGCAGGATTTATTTTCCTGTGTTTCTGAGACCTTATAAGTGGTGATCTGCATGCCAATGCTGCTGAAAGAGGAGATTAGGGTGGAAGACAAAAGATGACAGTAAGCACATAAAACTGGAAAACCAAGAACGGGGCTTGTGGATGAGGATGAAAGGAGCCTGAAACGAATGGAGTATTATAAGCAAAGGCAAGAAAGTGCGAAACCAAGTCATGTAAACCACCCTGTAAGAGCAACTGGATTATCCCGGAGGTGGGCGAGGAAGGATGATGAGAAATGATACCGCAGAGACAATGGGTGGTCCAAGTTAAGGATATAGTCTTTATGCAGCGTGGGGTGGGCATCAGAATTACCTAAGAAGCTTGTTATAGATGTTGTTTTCACGGCATTAGAAAACAACCCAAATCCTCCAAAAGAATATGGTTAAATATATTTTATGACCACACCATGGCATGCACTGCAACGGTTAAAATGGGGCAAATTTTATATAGTGATGAAAATAGTCTCCAAATAGATGGCTAGGTAACAAAGGCAAAGTGAGGAAGTGTGTTCTGCGTTAAAAATGCTTACAACTGTACAGCTAAGTATACCATAAATACGGTGATGTTTCTTGGCGTACAGAAAATAAATGACAAGGATATAGGGATAAAAGGATTATTTTTTGCTCTTCATGCCATTTTTGTGCCTTTTAACTTTCAATCGATCAATACAGTATGTGTGAGTTGTGAATGTGTGTGTGCGTGTGTGTGCGCCCGCGTGCGCTTCTGTGGTCACTAAGCCCCGTGTGTGCGCGCGCGCGTGCGCTTCTGTGGTCACTAAGCCCCGTGTGTGCGCGCGCGCGTGCGCTTCTGTGGTCACTAAGCCCCGTGTGCGCGCGCGCGTGCGCTTCTGTGGTCACTAAGCCCCGTGTGCGCGCGCGCGTGCGCTTCTGTGGTCACTAAGCCCCGTGTGCGCGCGTGCGTGCGCTTCTGTGGTCACTAAGCCCCGTGTGTGCGCGCGCGCCTGCGATTCTGTGGTCACTAAGCCCCACCTTCAAGTTCTGATCTTGTATGTCTGCAGTGGGGCCACGAAAATTGTGTTTTGCTGAAGCCTTTCCCCCGCCCCAAGTGAGTCTGATATAAAACGACACTTTGGGACGGGCTGCTTTGACATGTAGGACCCGCTGACAGTCCCGTTTTAGAGGCATTATTCCAATGCGGTTGAGCGAACAGATCGAGGAAGCAAAGCGAAAGGCAGAGAAAGCACAGAGGGGGCTGCTTGTGGCTCGCATGGGTTTGAGGGGCCAGACAAGGGCCGAACCAGTAAGGCCCGATGAAAGGAGGCGCCGTCAGCAGCTCTCAGGCCCCACGCAGCGGGAGAAGCCAGTAATGGCTCTGGCCTGATGATGCTCCTTCCTGCTCTTCACAGCGAAGGGGCCCGCTGATGAGAGAGAAGGCACCACCACCATCACCCCCAGAAGCCTTCGGTGGTCCATCTCCACTCAACATGTTTCCTCTAAACCCACTGTTGGTTCCCTCCTCCGTACCGTAAGGCAGCGGTTCTCAACCTGGGGATCGCGACCCCTTTGGGGGTCGAATGACCCTTTCACAGGGGTCGCCTAAGGCCATCGGAAAACACATATATAATTACCTATTGCTTTTGTGATTCATCACTATGCTTTAATTATGTTCAATTTGTAACAATGAAAATACGTCCTGCATATCAGATATTTACATTGTGATTCATAACAGCAGCAAAATTACAGTTATGAAGTAGCAACAGAAATAACTTTATGGTTGGAGGTCACCACACATGAGGAGCTGTATGAAAGGGTCGCGGCATGAGGAAGGCTGAGAACCACTGCCCAAGAATGTACTGGTCTTCTGCTTTGCCCCCCTTGCCTGCCTAGAGAATGCCCAGTAACCCGTCACACCTCAACCGCTGCCCCAGACTTCTAAGAAGCTTTCTCAGATCTGTCACTTAAACTCCCAGAAGGAAGGCAACCTGTCATGACCTCACTCTGTGTACCGGGCTATTTCCCCCGGTGCCTGTGAGCTCTGGATGGGGACTGGGTCCTCCTCATCTTAGCATCCCGTCCCCCAGCAGTGGGGCTGGCCACCCTTGAGCAGAAGAGCCATTGGTCAGCGAGGATCTCCAGGCTGAGCACCCCTAACCCCCCTTGGGGAGATGGAACGCGAGTCTGGCCCTTGGAAGGAGGCCTGCTCTCTCTTCCCTGTGAGCTGAACAACAATCTGGGTCTCCCCGGAAGACAGAAAGTCTCAAGGCAGTAAGCCCTTCCCCCAGAACTGGAGGTTGAGGGCAGACGAGAAAATTGGAGTTCTCCAGGATTCTCACTCGTCGGACGGAAGCGAAGCGACGTTCGCCCTGGGACTTGGCTCTGTGTTGTGGGATAGCCGCCCCTGACAGCTATTAAAAGCTATGTCACTGGGGCATTTTATACCATCTGCCTACCTGGGCTTGGGGTGTGTACCTTACAGTCTGTCGGCTGGTCGGGGCATCGCCATGGGCTTTAGAAAAGTCTTTTTTAATATAAAATGTGTGATGTCTGATCCGCTGAAGAAAATGTATCTATCCAATGCACCCCTTGGTGAGAAAAAGTAACGGAGAATACACACCTGCCGTGTTTGGGAAATAATGGCACGTGGCTTCTCTCCCGATCAGTAAAGAAGAGAGCTGTGGCGGAGCGGGCCCCAGGAAGGGAGGCAAGGCCTAATGAGATTCTGAGCATCTTCAGAACGGGAGGTAAGTGTGGCTGTATCGCAGCCAAAATGCTATAAAGCATTTAATGCCATCTCTGAGCACACCGCCCAGGCTCTGATGAGGGTGCCAGCATTTCCCAGCTCCCTCTCCGGAAACCCGGACGTCGGAGGCTCTGAGAGCCGCCTGCACTGCAGACTTGGCACCCCTGGGCTTCCTCCCCTGTGGGGAAAGAAGAAAGCTGTGGCTTCCATCTTCTGGGCTAGGGAAGGAGGAATCTGCAGGGGCGGCTTTGCTTCCTGAATCCCATCCCACCGGGATCTTGGAGGCGTAATTTCAACAGTTGTGTCAATACACAAACTCTGCTTCCAGGTCCTGAGGCCCCTGCTCCTTGAGGGCCCTTGTATTAAAAGCTAAGAGATCAATGAATTCACCCACTGCCTCCCCAGTGAATGCTGGTCAACAGATTATGTCCCAAGAAAATCATATCCCAAATAATCATTATTAGTAACGGTATCCAGCTTGTCAGGTTGCTGACATGGAGCATCTCTTGAGGGGATTAATAGCTCCTGCCCAGTTCTCACCACATGAAGGCCCTGTTCTAGGATTTCTGTTGGCATTAACCTATTTAGTCTTCTCACCACCACCACCCATGGGACTGCGTCACCCCTTCTCTAAAGACAAGGAAAGCGTGGGTGGAGATGTAACATCTACAGTGAGGCTTGTAGAAGGTGGCCTTTGGGGGTGGAGATCGTGGAGGTGAAGGGATTATGGGAAACTCAGAAAGGCACGTGAGGATGTTGGCATGAGGCCATGTGCAAGAGACCTGAAAGAGTTGTCTAAATCAACATCTCCATGAGATTGGAAGTAAACTAATACCCAACGAGAGAATTCTGGTCAAACAGGTTTTGTAGAGCCGTCCAATGAAACTCTCTATAGCTGTTTTTTCACGGATGACGATGCTCCATTTTTACGGATGAGGGTGCTTTTGAAGATGGATGACTCAGGACCAAAAGCAGATGGAGAACAACGTGCATTCTGTGCGAGCACTGGGTTCAAATACCCACCTACATGTATTGTGGAGGTGTGTGTGTGTGTGATGCTGATCCTAGATTCCATGCACAAACTCTGATTTGTAGAGTAAGGGGCAGAGGGAACTGTGTAAGGAGCAAGGAGATGGATAGAGAGAGTCTTCTGGGAAGAGGGGGCCCAGTCCTGGGGTGGGGAGCCAACATCCTGGCATTCAGGTAATGCATGAGAGGCCTGAAGGACGGCATGGCGGAGACAGCAGAGAGCTTTGGGCAGAGTACGGCCTGCTCCCTGGCAGAGCTGAGCTGCTCACTGGATAGCTTCAGTGCCCACCGGGCCTGCAGGGATGGGTCCCTTCTGCACATTGCAGCAGCCACTCCAGGCTTGCGCTACTAGGGGCCAATGGCACGCACGCCTTCTTCCTGTAGCCATCCTGGCTGGCTGGGCTGTCTGTTGACCCCTGAGAGCAGACAGTTCTCCGGAGGTCACTCTTCAGCTGCTTCCCATTTGGTGTGTCAGTCCACTAGGTCCAGGTGGGCCCTTCTGCCACCCACCCTGAGAACCATGCCAAATGTCCCTTCTGCAAAGCCTCCACGGCTCCTGAGTGGACGGGCCCCTTCTCCCTTAGCAATTCACACGGTCCTGGTGGGGACTTATCACACCATCTCTCAAGAGGATGCCTTTCTCCCCACAAGACTGTGAGCCCCTTGGGGACAGCACACGTGTTTAACTGGTCTCTGAACCACCAACCTCACATAATTCTTGTCACAGAGCAGTGGCCAGTAAACATTTGTGGAATGAATAAGTAAATGCAGGAAGGAAAGGATGAAGAAAGGAAAGACTAAACCAAGATATTGGACCTTTAAAATGAAAACTTAAAAAAGGAAAAATTTCAAATTAAAATATTCCTCGGGGTCTAAAGTCATACTATGAAATCCCAAGGCCAGGAGACTCACGCTGCCCTTCGTTCATGTATGTTTCCGTGGGACAGGACATTGAAGGGCTTTACTTGTTTTAAAAATTTTTTCATCACCATATCCACTCTTATGGTTGTCTACGTAGTGGAATTTAAAATGTCAAATAGAAAGGTGAAGTGGTTAAAAGTAACCTAAGAGGAAGGGGGTGGAGATGTTGATTCTGCACAGCTGGATGTCCTTGAACTTGTCTTTGGACCTTCTGAGTTAAGTCTCCCATCTGTAGAATGGGACGACCAGCTTTTTCATCTTTATGGGATTGTTGGATATAACAGCACCTTGCAAATGCCGGTGGTGGGCTCCCCAAATACGACGGTATTTTTATTGTTCTATTTAGCATAAAAGAGGCTGTACGCACAAGAAGGAAAGAACCAGAACATCGTCCTCCCTGGAGTACCAGAGCCTAGCATGACCTTCTGCTCAGAGCAGGTCCTCAGTGAGTGCTCGGTGAACCAGGCTGCAGGGCTGCGTGTGGGCACATAGGTGCTCTTGGACGATACAGATGTGGATAGAGATAAAGACAGGCAGAGACTCGGGATCCAGACACAGCTCGCTCAGACCTACTCTGCAGTCACAACGTTTGATGCGGGCCAGCAAATAATTTGGTCTCCATAGTGCCTTAAGCAACGTGCTGTAGACCTAGACACTGTCGAAAGTGTCCTTGTGGGTCACTGCCGTTGTCTGAAGGCAGCATGCTTCTGTAACATGCAGAGCGCTTTGATTAGGCCTCTCTCTAAGTTCTAACTTGTGGGAGAATGATTTTTCAGAAACTCTCGTGTCTTTCAAAGCCTCGTGAGGCCCTGGCGCTTGACTCTTTTCCCAAACTGGAGCATGCATATGAACAAAATTGAATTCTGCCCATTAATTTGAAGTCATTCTGTACTGATATAACATTTCCACTCTGCCAAAACAGTTTCTATTTCTGAGTAATTCTTTATTCCAAATTCTTCACGTTGGCACTCTCTCACGATACTGGGCTCCAGTTTCCGTGGCGCGCTGGAGGCGGCTCATGTCCCCGAAACATCTCCGCTTGCTTCAGAACTTTGCAAAGAGTCCTTTAGGCGTCATCCCTGCGCCATTACGCTCGGAAGATAACATCTTCTGGATCCTTTTCCTTCCGTTTGGATTCTGGTATTTTTCACTCTCGTTCAAAGTTAGCTTCACCGCTGGAGGAAACAAAACTGTCACCTTGACCCATGCCAGGGGGAAGGCACATAACAAAGCCCGTAATAAAAACAGTGTTCTTGAAAATGGCCCACCCATGTCTTTTCCTGTAAGATAGGTAAGAAATGGAAAATACTTTCAAAGAGGAGGATGCTCATGGATGGCCCTTTGCTGCGCTCCTGAGAGACGGAGCCAGCACTGCCACCCGACTGGAAGGTGAAGCCTGGGTATGATGAGCACTCCGGTGGTTCCTAAAGGACAGCATCTTTGGGGTTCTGCAGTACTTAGAATCCCAGGAAGGGACTGGACATACAACAGATATCAGGGAGGGAGCAGAACACAGAGCCTTCCCTTCCAGGAAATCCCCTACAGGCTGGGAGCCAAGGGGAGCGCAATGGATTGGTCATCTTTGGGGTTGCTCCCCTCTTGTGATCTCCCTGCACCCCTCTCTCCCTTCCCCTGTCAGCCTAGCCTCTCCTCCCTTCTGAGTACAGAGAAAATAGTAGTTTGCCTCTCTCTAAGTCCTTTGGTTCCTCTACCCTTTTCACCTTAACTTTCCTCAGAATGTACAGTGTTCTTAGCTATCAGGGACGCTTGTGCTGACAGCTGTGTCCCAAGCTGAGTAACATGGAATTCATCATTCCACCAGGATGCTTTTGAGAGTCAAGCACGTGAGGATCTATGATTGGGCCAACTTCAGTTAGGTGCTCAGCACAGAGCCAATCGTGGTGGCTACAGTCAAAGGGTTAATGAAGGAGATGTAAGTTCTATTAGACCATTGGGGGAAACAGAAGGAACTCAGACAGGATCCAGTACAGCTTCTCCATGGAGTTCGTCAAATGGGCTCCCAAAATAAAATGCAGATGCTGTAAAAGCATTTTGTGCACATCCTTATCACATGTTCTCTTTAAATGTCTGTTTGTCCTGATTCCGCATTAATCTATTCCATTTACTTAAATGCCATTATTTCTCTTTAAGCATCCTTCGGGAGATTGTTTGCAAGGCCAGCGTTCAGGGAAGGCATCGGCTGTGTCTTGGGTTTTGCCACGAGTCTTAAATTTCACAAATGAGCCAGGCCCTTAAACTCTGTTCCCCTGTGAAAACTTTGAGTCTCATGTCTAGCACCTGAAGGAACTCTCCTGCAGATACTGGGATGGAATATTTTAAGTGACAGCTGTGATGGACACCGCAGACTGAGCTTTAAGCAATATGTGACAGGTGATAGTTCTGAAATGTGAGCTAAAAAGTCCCACCACACCCCCCGTAAATCCTCTCCCTCCCCTGCCATCCCCTTTGAACGGCCAGACTGTCCTTGTATTTGGTGCTTCAGAGGGAGAAGCGCCGAGGCAGAAATAAAATATGCTGCTTGTGTTTCCCTGGCTTTTGTCTTCCGAAGCCCGCATCCTCGGGGAGACAATGCGGTACAGACAAAGGCAGGCAGGGCTAGGGGAGTTCTGGCTTTCCTCCTCTTGGCCTCCTGACTCTGGCCTCAGCGAGGAGGACGATGCAGGGAAGGGATGACGCTGTGGATGCGAGTGAATCCAGAGAGGGGCCACGCGGCTCCCCCGCACAGAGCTTTGTGGGAGCTGAGGACAGAGACAGCTTGGGCCTCTTTTCTATAAGGAGGCCACGAACAATGCTATAGGACTCCAGAGGTGAGTGGCTTCGTTTATTAGTCAGTCCGCAGGCCTTCCCTGGGGACCCTTGATCAGCCGCACTCACCCTGCACTCAGCCGGACCGCAGAAAGGCTCCCATGAAACTCAGGAGAGCACGTAAGACACAAAGAGTTTCCAAGACCTAAGAGAGGGAGAAGGGGACCTAGAGAAGGGCTCTGCATGGACCAAGATTAAATTATCTGAAACAGAAATTAACTCAAGCCTTAGGAGGAGTCATGGCCTATGCCTCCACCCCCGAATTCCACATACTGAAGTCCTAACCCCCAGGACCTCAGAATGTGACCTTCTTTGGGGATAGGGTCTTTATAGAGCTCACTGAGACTAAATGGGGTTATGACTTCTGACCAAGATGGAAGCCTAGATAGACACGCTGTGTCTCCTTCCACTACTAAGAAGAAATACAACTACCTCAAAACTAGAGACAACCAGGAGTTCCAGAAAATCTAGCTCCATAGAAGTCTAACAAACAAAGATATAAAGAAGAAACACTCACCCAGACAGGTAGGAGGGGCGGAGCTGGGGCGGAGAGGACGTGGTGTGGTGGCAGCAGCAGTGGCGGCAGTGAGTGGCAGGCCAGCAGAAAACCCAGTCACATGTTTTGAAATATAGGGAGGGACACCTGGGGAGTACTTCCAGCACCAGACCAGAGCGCACAGCTCACGGTCCCAGCGCTGGGGAAAATCAAGCCTCATTGCTTCTGACTGTACAAACCAGTGGGGGTTGGGGCAGTGGAAGAAACTGCTGGTCTCTCAGCAGAGTCCACTTGCTTAACCCCCCCCCACCCCATCCTAGAACGTCTGCAGACCCACCTACTCTGGGAACGACGGCCAGAGCAACGGCTAGAGAGGCGCCAGTCCCATACGGAAGTGGGCGAAGTGCCTGGAAAAGGGGTGAGTGCTGGGCAAGCGGCGTTGTTCCCTCTCAGACCCCTCCCCCACACGCAGCGCCACAACGTGGTGAAAGAGGTCGCCCTGTACTGATGAATCCCTAAGGCTCCGCCCCTTACAACGTAACAGGTGCAACAGCTCTACCTAAGACACAGAGTCAAACACAGGAGCCTGTCAAAGTGAGGAGACAGAGAAGTATGACCCAAAAGAAAATCAGGTTTCAAATCAATGATTTGGAACATAAGGAAGAAAAAAAACAGTCAACCAGTACAGAATGAGGAAACAAGAATTGAAAAAAATGAGGAGAGGCTTAGAAATCTCTGGGACAACTTTAGATGTGCCAACATCCAAATCATAGGGCTGCCAGAAGGAGAAGAAGATCAAGAAATTGAAAGCTTATACAAGAGAATAATGAAGGAAAACTTCCCATATTTGGTGAAAGAAATAGACACACAAGTCCAGGAAGCACAGAGAGTCCTAAACAAGCTAGACCCAAAAAGGACCACACCGAGACACATCATAACTAGAGTATCAATGGTTCAAGATAAAGAGAGAATCCTAAAAGCATCAAGAGAAAAGTAGGGAGTTACCTATAGGAGGGTGCCATAAGACTGTCAGCTGATTTCTCAAAAGAGACTTGCAGGCAAGAAGTATTCAAGGTGATGAAAAGCAAGGACTTCCAACCAAGATTACTCTATCCAGCAAAGCTATTATTTAGAATGGAAGGGCAGATGAAGTGCTTCCCAGACAAAGTAAAGCTAAAGGAGTTCATCATCATCAAGCTATTATTATATAAAATGTCAAAGGGACTTACTTAAGAAAAAGAAGACCAAAATTATAAACAATAAAAAGACAACAAACTCACAACTATCAACAACTGAATCTACAAAATGAAAATAAAATCCAACTAAGCAAACCAGAACAGGAACAGAATCACAGGTATGGGGATCATTTGGAGGGTTATCAGCTGGGAGGGGGAAGGGGGAGAAATGGGGAAATGGTGCAGGGATTAAGAAGCATAATCGGTTGGTACAAAATAGGGGGAAGTTAAGAATAGTATAGGAAAGGGTGAAGCCAAAGAACTTATATGCACGACCCATGGACATGAACTAAGGGGGGGTGGGATTGCTGGAGGGAAGGGGGGTACTGGGAAGAGGAGAGCAAAGGAAAAAATTTGGGGGACTACTGTAACAACATAATCAATAAAATATACTTTAAAATTTTTTTTAAAAATTAAATGGGATTCTATGCATGCCCTTATAAGAAGAAGAAATGTGGACACAGAGAGGCATAAAGAGACGCAGGATAAGGGGGCTGTCTACAAGCCAAGGGGAGAAGCCTTAGAAAAAACCAATCCTGCCGACACCTTGATCTTGGACTTCTAGCCTCTCTCAACTGTGAAAAATAAATAAATTGATCTTGTCTAAGCCACTCCATCTGTGATACTTCACTATGGTGGCCCTACCAGACTCATGTAGGAGAAGAAAATGTAGCTGTATTCAGAAGCAGATTAAGGTCAGTTGAGGCCCCACATGCAGAAGAAAATATTGGGCCCCTTAAAAAAGAGAGACAAGGAAAATAAAAATACATGTTAACTATATTTTTAAATAAATAAAAAATATTATGTACTATTAATGTTTTATTTCCAATAAAATTTGAATATAATATATGTATAATATAATTAATGACAGCATAATAATATTCACAAAGTTTTGAACTAATAGTTCAATAGATGTAAAAGTATAATTGTAATTAATGATAGTATACCCATAATAGGAATAACAATCAGAAATTTGAACAAAAATATCATAGAATTTAATTTGAAATTGAAATTACAAATGTGAAAATATTTAAATAATTTTTTTTATTGCTGATGTAACAGAAATTAATTTTCTCTTTATATAATTTCAACAATAGGAATTTTATTTTAATATAATTTCAACTTAGCGGAATATTTATTTATGCGCAAAGTATTTTTTAAACCATAAATGAAACAAGGACATATCCACAAACTAATTTACATCCCTGAGTGTTTGCGTGTATCGGAAGTCTGCACCGCAGGAGAAACTCTGTGCGTACAAAGTAGCAAATATGATCCTACTGCTCCGATGGGCGGTAGCACCGCCGCACGGGGCCTCTGCAGCGTAGTGTGTGTCTAGCACGCAGTGTAGTCATGAAATAATGAAAATAAATGAATATAAACATACTATCAGGTTTTGCTGCTGATTGTAAACTTGTACGTAATTAAAATTGCACAAACTTGGAGTCATTAGAAAAAAGTGTAAAGTTGGGGTTTCGCAGGGCCCTTCAGAAGTCGGGGCCCAGGGTGCGTGCCCCATGCGCCCGCCGTTAAATCTGCCTCTGGCTGTATTTCATGTCTTTCTGGGTTTGAGAACAGAGTTTTATACTTTCTATACAAACGAAGGAGGAGGAAGAGCAAGAAGAGGACAGTAAGAATAATTCATTGAGCACTTATTCTATACCGGACTATGTGTAAGCCCTTTATATGTGTTTTGATTGTCTATTGCTGTGTAACCAATTGTCACAGACCTGGTGACTTCCAACCCTCATTTATTGCATCAGAGTTCCTGTCGGCGTGGCATCTGGGCACAATGTAACTAAGTTCCCTGCTCGTAAGCTAAAATCAAGGTGTGAGCTGGCCTGAGGCCTCATCTGAGGCTTGGGGCTCCCTTCCAGGCTCATGTGGTTGTTGGCAGAACTCACCTCCTCTTACCTGTGTGACTCGGGTTCTTGTTCTCTTGCTTACCATTGCTTGCCATCAGCCAGGGGCCACGCTTCGCTCATGGGGTGCACACGCAGATCCTTGCCGCGCGCCGTCCACATCGGGACATTTGCTTTCTTTGAGGCCAACAGAGCAGTGTCTGTGGCTGTTTCTCGTAATTTAAGGGCTCACCTGATCAGGCCAGGCTCACCTAAGATACTCTCCCTCTTGCTTAACTCAAAGACAAGTGATGAGAGACCTCCATTACATCCGCAAAATTCCTTTTGCCATGTAACGCAATACAGTCAAAGGACTGACATCCGTCATATTTTCCAACCTTGTGCATTCGGTGGGAGAAGCAATACAAGGGCTGCACCCCAGAGCGTGCAATCATGAAGGCCATCTCAGGTTTCTGCTCCTTTCATTGGTTTTCAGAGTGATTCCAGGAGCTCAATCTTTTTACCCTCGTTGTAGACAATGTGTGGAAATAGAAGCATATGTCCACACCTCAGAAAGATCCATAATCCAGTTCAATGTTATATGTCTTACAGGACATCTTTTCTGGGCCAGTCGCTACACCGACCTGGAGCCCTTGTCCCTGGAATCTCATAATCTGCTGTGTGGGCAGCTGCCAGACAATGGTGGCTCACATCCGCCAATCTCCACATGTCCTGTCTTTAAGGGACAAAACAGATGAAGGTGGAATCTACTCTTCTGAGCTTCTGTTTTATGTGTGGGTAAACTGAGGCTTAGAGAGCTGTGACAGTGCTCGCGGGGTCTCCCGTGTCATATGTGCTGATGGGGGACTCCCACTCAGAACAGCTCACATGCGTGGCTCAAACCTTGAGGAACAGCATACGCGGACTCTCAGCATAAAACCTGCTGTCCCGCGCCTGATGAGAACCGATACAAGGCAGACGAGAATCAATGCTCACGTGCTGTTTTGCAGGCAGTTAGGGGATAGAGAAGAGGCAGCCTTCTGCCCGGATCTGCAACCATCTGATATAAGACAGGGGGACTGGAGCTGGGCCTGAATGAACCGGTAGGACTTCAGCAGGCAAGGATGACAGAGGACAGCAAGAAGGCAAACTCAGAGCAGTGAACACGCAGAAACTACGCCTCGAGGGATGGGTGACCCGGGGGAGTGTGGACGCTCTCTTATATCTGTCCCATGTTAGAAACAGACAGCTGGATCCCCCTGAGTAGCCTACCCCACCCCTCAGAGAGCACCAAGCAATGCAGGCTGCCTCCAGAGCAGGGTTCCTCACCACGGACAGAGGGGATGTCTGGAGACCATGTTAGTTGTCATGACTTGGAAGGTGATGCTACCGGCATCTATTGGGTAAGGGACCAGGGCTGTTGCTACATCTTACACTGTCGCAGAGGACCCCTCCCCCACTCTGGCAACAAAGAATGACACAGCCCCACCTGTCGGTGGAAACCCAGGTTGACGGTCCCCGCTCTTGTAAACCCCAATAAAGGTTTCTCCGTCCGCTGGCTCTTCGTAAGTTCACGAAGTATTTGAAAAATTGTGTAATGAGTTAGGCTCAATCCTTGGTCAGTTTGAGATGGGCCCACAGGTACATATGATCTTACAGTCAAACCCAAAACACAGCTGCAGAATCGTTCTGAGACAGTCACTGCTCCACGCCCAGCATTGCTGCCAACGGAGAGCTGGTCAATAGACCAGTGGCCAAGGGACACACGCCTTGGTGTGAGGGTGGGAGGAGCAGGTCCTGTGGTGACAAACACCTGCCAGCTTGCCACCGGCGGTGCTGTCTGCTCAGCCTGAGTCACATGCCCTTCTTGGGGTGATGACTGGAACGATGAATCCGCCCTCGTGGGCTCTGGTGCCATCTGCGCCCCACTTCACTCTGGTCCCGGGGAGGCCTGGATCAGCCCCTCCCTGCCATGCACACAGGGGATGGGGAGGGCTGGTCCTGCAGAAGAGCCTCACAGGGGGGGCCTCTCAGAAGGCCCAGCAAAGGGAAGAGCAGATGCAGTGGCCGGTGGGAAGCCCTGGGGGGATGGGCCCAGCAAGGCTGGGGACACACCAGCCTGTGTGGACAAGATTGACCTGAGAGTTGGCAGAGCCCTCAACCTCAGATGCCAGCCAGAGACAGCCACCAGTCCAGCCACCTTCTGCCAGGCCCTCAGCCATGTTCCCACAGTCCGGGGGAGGGGGAGAGTCATACAGGCTCAGCCCACACACCTCCCAGGGCCATCTCTGTGACCCTGGGCCTGGACTGCAAGGCTGGGCAGCAGCAGCAGGCCACGCAGCCCACCTGGGACGCTGGGTGGGATCCACGCCAGCTAAGCCTCGCCCTCTCTGTGAGTGATTTCAGGACATACAAACAAGCAGCTCACCGATTCCCGATTCCAGCCAAGGGTTTCTCGAGCCCGATTTTATGCTGGGACGCTGTGAGGTTCGAGGCTGTGGAGATGGGGAAAAGACACATGTGCCGCTCTCCTGGAGCTTACGATCTGAAGCTCACGAGCTGGAGACAAACCCACAATAGCATCATGTAGCAGTGTTCTGCCAGGAATTCTCTAAGTGGGCACGATCCCTCGTGACAAATGGGGAAAGGGGGGAGGTTACGAGACCACCCAGCTCGGGCATGCACAGCTCCTAAGTGGCAGAGCTGGGATGTGAAGCTGGGCTGGTCATTCCAGGCCACTGACCCTTCTAGTAAATTCTGCTGTGAATGCTCTGTCTTTATTCTTCCAGGTGAAGTGAGTCCCTTGTGGGGTGAGGCGACATGAGGTGACAGGAAGACCGTCTTCTACTTGTTCTTCATGTTTAATCCAGTCTCGTTCAGTCACTACACACATGCACTGAATACTCATTTTATGCCAACGTTGTGCTGCAGTGGGGGCTGGGATGGACTGACAAATGCCCTGTTCTTTGGTAATCGGTTTCTTTGGAAAATGACTCATACACAAATACCAGGAACATAGGATGGATGGTGATATGCACACCTGAGAGGTACAGGTAATATCTGTCGGTGGCTCAGGTGCAAAGAGGCCTGTGTACACAGGCGCAATCAGTGAGGGCTTCAAGAAGGAGGTGACCTGTGAACAGAGTGTTGAAAGGTGGTTAAGTCATTCACACCTGGAAGCGATATTAATGGACCCTAAACCTGGGTGTACGTTAGCTTGCAGTCACAAGACCTTGGTGGGTAGGATATTTCTTACCTTTGTGACCCTCTTAGATGCACCTGTGAACCGGAAACAGCTACCAGGCAGTCTAGACACTGCCCCCTGCCTCCGGAACACCTCTGCTCATCACCTAAGTTGTCCTCTACGGGCCCCAACTAGCTCCCCCACTGCAGCCAGCAATGTCCCTTTGCCCAACTTAGACTCCTAAAAGTGTGGACATGCATTAGGAACCATGACCAACCGGGATGACGAAGGTGACTGTCAGAGGGGAAAGCCGGGCCCTTGCCTAGAGCTATGACCAAACATCTCCAGGCTCACAGGGCACCAGTGGCTGCATTAGGAGCAGACAGGGCATGCTGCGTGGGCAGATCCTTACTGCAGCTTGATGGCATGTGCTCCTGGGGACACTGACTGATAGGCAGGATCGGGGCTTGCTGGCTGGCCTGGCTCCATGCTCCACTCTCTACCCACGCTGGCCAAATGGAGGAGCCTTCCGGCGAGTTCTCTCAGGACAGTGGGAGCTCAGGGGAAAACAAAGAACGAGGTGAGACTCCTCTGCCTCAACCCACGCCATCCTTTCCTTTCCAAGCACGAGCGGATGGCGCTGTCTGCCTGCCCTGAGTAATACCCGGACCTTTGGGGACCCACCCCTGACCAATTCAATCAGCTCACACACCCGGACTGGAAATAATACTCATCCCCACACATTTAGTTGGCAGAATGAATGAGGTCGGGTCTAGGCACTCAGACAAGGATAAGCAAAGTACCCTCTGTGGGCCCAGCCCACGGCCTGTTTCTGCTAAATAAAGTTTTATTGTGACATTGTCACTGCCCCTCCTTTGCTTACGGGCTGTCCAAGGCTGCTTTGAAGCTACAATGGCCAAGCTGGGTAGCTGCCACGGTCTTCTCGCCTACAAAGCTTTAAATATCTATGATCTGACGCTGGCCAATGTCTCCCCTAAGGTGTATTAGATTTGGTCACTTGTTTATTTATTCACGAATTTATTTTCAGTTATCTGTTACGAGTCTGTTTCCCAGCAGACCATGCGGGATTTGAGAGGAGGGACTACCTTACTATCTTGGCGCCCTCTGATGCCCAGCACAGAAGAAGGGCTTGTGGAATGAATCAATGAAGGCACTACATGCCTCATCTGCCCCCAGGGAACTCGGCCCGGTGGGTGGGAGAGACCTGCAGGGACGCACGCTGCGCAGCGGGAAGCTGGTGGGGGTGACGAGAGACTCAAGCAAGCATTCCAGGGGAAGGGGGTGCTGCAGAGAGCTGACAGCCTCCCATCACGGGTTCCAGAATCAGCAGTCAGAGCCCAGAGGAGCCGGAGCGCTCCCAGAGCTCCCAGGGGCAAGTGAATATCCACTCAGGTCCCCCACGAGCATTTCCTGTGCGCCCTGTAAGGTCCCAGCCCGGCGCCCGGCGCTGGAGACGTCCCAGTGGGCACAGCAGGGGGCCTCCGGCTGCCCTCTGAAGCTCCCATCCAGGCAAGATCGTTTGGCAGGTGGGCAGCAGAGCTGGGAGAACCCGAGCCGCCTCCCATCGGCCTCTGCGCCCTCCACGGGGCACACCCTCCACGGGGGCCCCACTGCCAGGGGAGGAGCCAGGAGGGACCCCAACCCTATCTCCACCTTGTGAGGAGAGTCCTGGGCCGAGGGCAGGGCGCAGAGTGACAAACACCTTCACCCAGGGCCATGCTTGATCCCCGGCCCTGTCACTGGTAAGCCCCAAACGTGGCTCCAACCTTCCGCTGACCTCTCCACGCGTCTCGTCTTTGTGTACATAAGGAGGAGGATGAGCACCACCATCATCATCAGGACTGTGAGCGGCCATCTGCAATGCACCTGCCACGTGGAAGCACTCAGAAGGAGCCAACCTACAATGAGATGTAGATCGTCAATGGCCGTGGCTGCAAAATGGCAACCCGGCTTCTTCACGTGCCCCAGATCCAGGGTGCTGCATGGGCAAGTCTTTCCCTCCCAGAGGTCCCCTTCTTTGGGCCAGAGCGGGATCAACAGGGTGACCTAAGGCACCGAGGTGGATGGGGGACGTCACTCCTATTTCAGCGGGAAAGGCTCTTCCCTGACGGCATCTCCGCGCCGCGAACCTCCGGGCGTGCTCACCGCCCCTCCGCCCACAAACCAGTTCTTCCGTTTGCAAAAGGACCTTTCTTCTTCACCTCTTCTCTGTCTTTCTTTTCCTAACGGGACCGTGGATCAGTGACATTTGCATTCTGGCGGAATAAAAGTGCACCCGCAGCAGAAGCTGAGGCTGTAGCTCCGATTTTAATGAACAGACACCTGGTGTAACAACTTTCAAGCCCTCCTGTCAGTGTCTGCCTCTCCCCCCTCCCTTCCCTGCCTCCTTTCATTTTCCCCTTACTCATGCCTTTTCCCCTGCTCCCTCCCCACTCCCCCCACCTTCCCAGCACAAAAGTTGGGGGGGGAGGTTACAAAGTGGCAGGTACAGCAGTCACCACAAAATCCGGTGCCACATATCTTCTCAAAAAATCAGCATGCACGTTAAAAAAGAAAGCAAACCTCAAGACGCAGAAGAACATACTCTTCGCCCATATCCTCATTTATTTTTTTTCTATTTCAATTTCACTATATTTCTTTTTTTAACCTCTCCTGCAGGTCTTTCTATATAGGACACACACACACACACACACACGCACACACACACCCCTCACCTCCTCACTTCTGTCACTTAAAGGATGAAGAAAGTAGCAAAGAAAAATCTATTTTCAGCTCTCTCTCGTGCTAGAATGCTTTTGCCACGGCGGCGAGAGAGGTGGATTTCGAAGAAAGTCAAGCCTCTGATGAAGAGGAAGAAACATTCAGGACCAGCCATCTGCTCTGTCAGTTAAATTCTGTGCATATCAATGTATCTGTTCTTACCTAACTAACACTTAAGGACTAAAGAGGGACGTGCACTTGGCATGTAGTAGAAGCACTTTTATGTGTTTAAGAAATGTTTTAAGGAAAGAGGCACCCCAACTCCGGCCCACAGTCTGGAGATCCTTAAACCAGTGTAGGGAAGGGCCTTCAAGCACAAAACAGGATTGGGGCCTTGAAGAACAAAGATTCCTATCAGTTGCCTTTTTTTTTCCCCCTCTAATGGTCCTTGTGCAGTAAAAATAAAGTCCAAACACTATAATTTGACTCCCAGAAAAGTTACAGATACTGTAGGTATCTTTAGAAACAGCTGCAGGAGCGGTTTCACTTCTGACAAGATTGGTTAATTACCAGCAAGGACTTTAGTATAATACTATTTAAATCATTTTAAATTATCCCTCTCAAAAATTAATTTTTCATCAAAGATTACACGCATATAAAAAAAATCATGATATCATCTGTGCAGCTGCGATTTAGTAATAATTCCATCTATTATTACCAATGTCAGTTGGATAAAAGAAAAAATGGCACCCCACCGGGCGATTCCTGAGTAGGCCATATATAGAAATTTTTAACTATCACTTATAATTGCTTTGATGAGCTTAAATCTCCTCTCGATGAACACCCTAAATGACACCGAGACATCTTAATGGGGGATGAAAGTAAGAGAAAAGATTTTAGTCAAAGAAGAAAGGAAGAAGGGCCAAGAGAAAGGGGGCCTCACAGCACACCCCTTCACGCCCCATCCCACTGAAGCCCTTGATCGCATTTCGAACCTTTTGTCATCCCAGGGTCCCAAGCAAAGCGACGTGGCAGCAATACGGAGACATGTGGCAGTGGCAGGTTGCTCCACTCTCTCTGTAAAAATAAAGACATTTTCCAGGGCCCCCTCGCCTCACATCAAGACCAGCGGATGGGAACTTCAGATGGCTGTCACTTGAACAAGTCCAATAAAGAAGAAAAAAGAAAGACATTGTTCCCCCAAGACCAGCTTCTGGGGCACCCCAGGGTGGCTGTTTGGGGTATCCAAGTCACTCACGTGCAGACACCCCAACTCATTCTCAGCGAGGCCAGAGAAAACAGCGCGTCCCTCCAGACACATCTGAGTTCGGCAAACGCGCACAGCCGTGGGGAGGCGCCAGAAGGGTATTTCTCAGGCCATTATTTTTTATCGGGAAACTGCTGTGCCTGGCCTTTGGGAGAATTGAAAACAAAATGGAAAAAAAAAAATTCCAAATGAAAACTGACCAGCATGCTTTACTCTTTTTAAAATCATGTTTGTTGTCTCCATGGTGATTTTTGTTTCCAATTAAGATCCCCTAATGAACATGTGTTCGTGCCCAAGCTTCACGCCCAGGGAACACACTGGGTAATTAATGGCCCTGCAGGAGCCCGCATCTCCTGGGCTGCATACATGTATCGGGTTGAAAAAGCAACAGTTTGCAAAATGTTCAAGATTATATTTATAAAATATAAATAGGCAGAAGAAACCTGATTTTTAGATCTGACTTACTTCTTGCAATCCCTTTCTACCTCTCAGTCCCCAAAGGCAAGAGTCTCACTCTTACCTGCTTGTGCCAAGCTTTGGGGGAAAATGTGGGGAAAGCATAAACTACATCTAAAAACGACTGTTTCCTACCCTGCGTGCAGCGTCCAGGGCAACAGCGCAGTGAAGGTCCTGCTTCACAACCCGACCTCACAAACACGCTCCTGTGCCGATGGCAGGTTTTATCACCCAGCATTTGAACGTGAGAAATTAAGGACCAGAGTCTGAAACACTTTTGCAAAGGTCACACAACCATAAATTAGAGATGCCAGGATTAGAAACTGGGCTTCGGCGTGGAGGGCAGATCAGAGAGAACAAAGAACAGTCCTCTTCCTCAGAATAAAAAGTTTTCGGGTGATTTTCACCTTTCTACTACCCAGCTACTTTTCCTAAACCCCGTCCATCGTCTTCTCAGAAAACTTGTTGGTAGTACGCTATGTCAAATTTTACCTGCGTTTATTGCATGGGGAGCATGTGTTTATCTTGTTCTTTTTAGATATTGCTTTAAATACACACATATACAAGTGCACACACACAAGGTAAAATGTTCAAAGTTACATACTCATCCTTAGTATCTACTTTTCTTAAAGCATTCTCCTACTGGCTTCCTTCTTCCCAAGATGTTTTCAAAGAAGGTGTGTCTGGTAGTGAATATTCTGAGGCCTTTTTTGTTTAAGAACATCACTATCCATATCACTATACTGCCCTTAGAGTAAAAGATAGTTCAGCTGGGTATAAAACTTAAAGATTTTTTTTTTTTAAAGCTATTTTTATTCAACATTTCAAAACAAATTCTCTATTTCCTTCTCAATTCAGTGTTGTTATTGAGAAATCAGATTTTAATCTGAAGGTGGTTTCTGAACATGATCACTTTCTGTGAACTCTCTGGTTTTTTAAACTTTTCCTTTGGTATCTTTAAATATAATTATGTTGTTTAAGTATGCCTTTTGTCATATATTCTGTTTGACATTCCATGAGAGCTTTAATATAAAATCTTTTTCTTTCTTTTATGCTGTCATTATTGTTTTTCAAGTATTTTTGCTTCTGTTTTTTTTTCTCTCCATGACTATGTATTATATTTACACTGATATGTGTGCCCCTGGCCTCCATCTATTTTAACATTTATACTTTTTAACTCTTTATTCCTGCTTGCTTCTTTCTTGGAGACTACACTACATCAATGATCTGGTTCACTGATTCATTCTTAAACTATATTCATTGTGTTTTTTTTACTCTACCACTTAAATTCTTTATGTCCAATATTATGTGTTTTATACCTAATATCTCTCTTTCATTAAGCTTTGTAGCTGCTTATTTCTGCATTGTGGTCCCAATACCTTTCTGTGTTCAGGTTAGAGTTTATCTTACTATGGCCATGCACCTCATGTCCTCATTTCCACTCACCTTAGATGTTTAGGGAGTGAGGCTTGTGGTCTGCATAAATACTTCTGATAACCAAGTCTGGGCTTGGCCACCCCATTGATGTCTTAACCCCAAAGCTCTAGAATAGCTTTCTGTCCATGTCTCCAGACTTGGCTCTTCTCAAAGAGGTTTTATGCCTCCCTCCACTCTTGAGGATGTGGAGGGAGTGGGGATAGAAACAAGCAGTAGCCAGGCTCTTCACCTACACTGTTGATACTTGCATCTCAAACTTGTCCTTGGGTTGATATCTCCTCACTGACCCCCAACATCTCTGGGTTGACTCTGCTATTTTTCTGCTTCACAGAGATCATGGAGTTAACAGAGTTATGCCAAAGGTAATACGAAGAAGACAAAAGATAAAACTAGGCCAACTTTCCTCACTTTATCTACTCCTCCAAAAGAAGCACGTAGGCACCTGTGATCCACACAAAGTCATGACTGCCTTTAGCCTTCCAAGATGTTCCTCATAATGTTTACGTTATTTCTAAAGGCCCATTCAGTTCTTCCTTCATCGTATGCCCTTCTGGTGTTGAGTTCACTGGAGGGGGGGCCAACACCTTGTGCTAACCATATCACCAGGCTAGCAGAAATAAGACAATGGTATAGGATTTTCAGTGGTAGCTCATTTCAAGGAAGCAAGCCATATAAAGAGAAGAGCGTGAACTCTTTCTGCAGCACTTCTGCACTTATGGAGCTGAGATCAGTGCTGCTCTTGTCCTGTTTTGACTCACTTTTACTTGATCTTTATTTCGAGTCTCTTGTCACCAGGGTTAGGTCTTTACCTGTGTCCACCATGGCTGGCCTATGAGTGGCTGCCACCCCAAGGGAAAAAGGGTGGATTTGGTGAGGGGTCCCATTGGAGCATCCCTTGAGTAAACTCAGCCAGTAGAGGCTGAGTTTCATCTCACCAGAGGCCACTTCTTCATCTCCAACCACCCTCAAAAGCCATGTTCTTGCCTCAGCCCCTTCCCTCTCAAGGGTTGAGACTCTGGGAAAGGGGGAGACCTGCAGGAGAGCTCCATGGATAGTCAGCAAACTAGCAGCTCTGCTCTGAGTCCCACATGGCACATCCTACCCTGTCATTTTATCTTCCCAACACCCCAGGAAAGGGTTAGTACACGCTCTCTACATATCAGAAAATTGAAGCCCAAAGCATCCAGAGACTGGCTCATGATCACCCAGAAATAAAGGGGTGTGATGGAACACTAATTCAGGTCCCAGGACTGCAGGTCCAAAAATAGGTTCCCTGTCCACCATACCTGAGAAGCAAAAGAAAGAGATCTGTTCCCATTCATTCACTGAAACCATATTTGGTGAATTTCTACTATATTCCAGGACCTGTACCAGTCCCTACATTTATTCTCAGATAACACAGATGCCGACCCCACCCTCTAAGGAAGAGCAGATGGGGCTTGCAGACAGGAAACAAAGTCTCTGAAATGGACATGTACTTTACACCGCATGATATTTGGAATTCAAAAAGGAAGAAAAAAGATAAGGGGAAACAGGGCACTTTGAGAGAGTGGGTCCACAGTCTAATTTAGAGTCCATGGTCAGGGAAGCTGGGACCCGGAGGAGGGACATGAGCTAGGAGTGGTCTCGCCTCAGCACCTGAAACAACCACGGGCTGGCCTAGTGCTTCAGGAACTAATGATTTATATTTATAAGCTGTTTGTTCTCTGTGAGTGAAAGTGAAATTGAAACTGACATCGGAGCAATCCAAAGGATATTCCTTTTATCAGCAAATGGCACCGATTTCCTTGAGTACAAACACCTCTGGACTTGGCGCAAGGCCGGGCTCCATTGCCAATGCCCTAGACTGCACTTCCTCACCTTGCCTGACAGCCGTGAAGAGGGCATGGGTGTATGGAGACGGGGTTTCCAGGCCCAGGGCTGCTCCTTACTGTCTGTGAAAACATTTCTTCATCTCTCTGAGCTTCGGTCTTCACGTTGTTGTGCATAAATAGACACACAAGGCCCCATAATTGCACCGGGTGCAAGGGAGCATGTGAAGGACTATCATTCTCAATCTTTCCAACAACAGACGATTCAGCTTTGCAGGAATTTCATCGTGGTGGACCTTGTGAAAATAAATCTGACATTCCCTTACCTCATCAATCCCTTCTCAGTGGGCCCAGAGTTACCCACATGGGCGCAGACGTAGCAGGGGCCAGTCTGGCTCCAGCTCTGAGGGGACACGTGCAAGCGGACAGATGCAGGCCAGGGCCACACGGCACCTAACGGGAGTGCTCTTCACGTGATCAGTGCAATCAAGGGAGTCTAAATTGGCCCACAGTGCATGGAACCAGAACACCCTATTCAGTTCCAAAATGAAGTGCTTTTAAAACTGTGAAGTACTGAATTTGGAAAGAATCAAGGATTTGGGCATGCACAGTACAGAACAATTTAATATGGGAGCTCTTCAACTTTTTTTTTTAATATAGAAACACTTCATTTTGGAAGTAACTCCAATCATGGTCTGTTACTCTATCGAACACATGATGGACCTGAAAATGCAACCACCCAACATACAGAGAAAGGGCATGACTCCGTTTGTGCCCGTACCTGGATACTTTCACTTTTCCTCTCCATCTCTCTAAGCATGGCGCGTTTTTAACCCAGATTTTAGTGCTTCCCACCCCGCATCCCGATGCCATTCAATTCAGGCTTGCTGACATGCACTGAATGCCTGTCAGCCAGCCAAGTTCTCATCTGTGAGGCCAATTCATCCTCCAAGCAATGCTGGAATGTAAGTGGTCTTTATCCCCACTTGACAGCAGAGGAAACAGGAACTCAGAGGAGCCAAGTTGGCCACAGAACATCCCAGAACCTCAAAGAACACAGAGAGAGGGAGCAGGGGCCGGGCTTTACCCAACACTGAAGACTTTACCAACCAAGAATGTGGCTGTATTTGCAGATAACTGCCTTTAAAGAGGTGATTCATTTAAACTGAGACTTTTTAGAGCAGGTCCTCATGCACTGGGATGGATGTCCTTAGCAAAAGAGCATTCAGACACTTGGACAGGCACGGGAGCATGTTCACAGAGGAAAGACCACGAGGGGACACCAGGAGAAGACAGCCATCCGTGCGCCAAGATCAGCCTTGGGAAACCAAGCCTTCGGACAATTTGATCTTGGACTCCCAGCCTCTAGAACTACGAATAAATGTCTTAACCCCCCTTTCTGTGATATTTTGTTCCAGTGGCCCTAGGAAACTAATACAATGTCCCCTGTTTTCCTACATGGGCACTTCACTCACGGACGCCTGGTTGCCCCTGAAATACGAATGTGCCTGTCACTGGCTTTTCCTGGTGAGGTGGCATCATGGAGGAAAGTTCCTTTCTAGCCTTCTCTGGGTCTCTGCCCTGTTTGAGAAGGCTTTATTGCAGTTTCCTCAGCATGGACTTAATTGTTTATTGGCTTTGCAGGGTGGATTTCAGCAGTAGCTAGATAATGCGCATCCTGGAAAACAAATCTGGCCTGACCTACAGAGATGGCCGGGAGAGGGGCTGATCTGATTTGCAAGGATATTCTCATTCCCAGCATCTAATATTCACATGGGACGCATCTTCAGGAATATAAAAAAATACATCAAGAGATTTATCATTTTGGAGTCAAGGGAGAGGACGAGACTCACAAAATATTGAAGATTTCATTTATACATAGTTTAAAATGTTTGTAAATATTTAACGGAAACATTGAGCAATAAACTCCAATTATTGCTGAATGCAAGAAAGAACTGGAAGGTAATTTATCAATGAAGGGGGAGAAATGGCTACCGTATTTTACTGGGGCACAGGTATTCTGACACACTAATGGGGATTGTGTCAGTTAAGTGTTGACATGTACCGAATCATGGCCCGGTCTAAATGCCTTAGTCATGGCAGGGAGTTAAAAAAGAGAATATTTGAGAATAATGTGAATTAAAAAGGCAAGTTAGTTTAAATTTCTGTTTGGTAGGCCCCCAGGCCTACAAGTCCAGTGGGAATACATTCTAGCTAGAGGCTTGATGAATGGCCTTAATGAAGTTGGACAACCTGGAATACATGCATAAAATGATTTTAAATATTGATACGATGTCATTGTGTGTCTGTAGGTATTGAAATGTTCATTCTCTGAGCCAGACGGGCTCCATCTAATTTATTGAAGGTGGAGGTGATTATTTACATTGGAAAATGGAACGCGTGCCCCGCTAGAAACCAAGGCAATAAAACAATCATTGTATTCAAAGAAACAGATACGGTCCATCTTCTGGAAGGAGACATATCAAAGCGTGTCCTCACGTAAATGTCGCGGAGTTCGGGGCGACTGTGCAGAAAAGAGTGTGATTCCCTTTGTGGTTACCGTTTGAGCTTCCCATGGTCTGAGCTGCAAACAGAGCCTTAAGCACAGTGAACGATGTTTAATCGGCTTACCTGGAGGAGAAGGCCTGGTGGAAAGGCCTCTGTTGGGCCACAAGGGACCGCCCCGCTTTCCCCCCTGATGCGTCTATGAGGACATTTCCGTGACACTGCCTGGCGCCTGCAGCCTGCTCCCACGCTGGCTGGTGGAGGACGGGGCCTGGTGTGACAGGGGGGAGCTGCGTGTCGCTGTGATAGGAGTGCTCCTGCGGAGAACGCCTCCGGGCGGCTGTCTCCTCGCGTGTCCCGCATCGGGGCCGTGCAGCGGGCGGGGGCAGACGTGTATCAGAGCCAGCAGGCTGTGCACAGTCAGCTGGAGGCTCCACAGCGCTAACTAGGCCGAGGAACCAAGGGCAGCCCGGGGTATAAAAATAAAACCACCGCGAGCCTGTTTCATTTCCTGCCTGCGCGCCCCGGCTTGGACAGCTAATTGCGCCTCGCTCGGTGTGAGGCTTTCTCATGAGGAATGCGGCACAAATGCTCTACGCACCGTCCCATTATTCCCTATTAATCGCCCGTCACAGTCGCTCTGGCTGCGCATGTATGACAGGCAAGCCACACCGCGGCCCCCACTGCTTGCTTCATCCCTATGGCCACCGCCAAGTCCAGCCAGCCAAGCGGCACGGCACCCAGCCACGGCGATAGGGCCACGCGGAAGCCCGCGGCCAAGTACAACAGATAGATATCCAGGCAAGCCACTCCGCCCATTCAGCACTACAGCTGGGAGCTCGGCATACCTGGGTGAACTTGGGCAGTTCACTTTACTTCCCTGTGCCCAGTGTCCTCGTGGGAGAAGGGCAGCAGCCATGCCATAAGGGTGATCCGAGGCTTTGTTCCAGAGCTCTACAGCCCTTGACCTTGTCCATATCCTCCTTTGGGTTAGAAATGGCTATTTTCCAGGGAAGGGGATTCGGCCTCACAGAAGTCAAGGGACACTGGCATAGCAAATGGCAGAAGCAGGGCTCCAGGTCCCCGTCCTCACTATGGCTCATCGGTCTCAGAAGCCAGGAGAGGGGTGTGACTGCCCCAGTTCCTGGCTGGCCCATGGGGGAGCTGGCTGGAGGCTGCCCTGGTCTACACAACTGCCTCTCCACCGTGCTATCCTGTGGGTCCTGAGACGTGGGAGTCACTTGTGGACATCCTCAGTGACCAGGAAAAGGGACATCAGTGATGAATTTTCCCTATGTAGAGCTGTGGGCTGTGACTTTTCTCCAGTGTGACTGGGGCGGGGTCTCTGGCAGAATAATTTTTCATCACCTTGGCAAGACCAATTGGACAGGCTTCCTATTTACGGTTTTATGTTCAAATGACAAACTCACCAACCACACGGTGGCCAGAGGACTATGTCTTCCTTGAATGTAGAGCTCTCTTGATCTAGACACAAAGGTCATGGGTGCAGATCGCATCAGCTCAGCCACTTCAACTTCCTGTGTTGGCCAAGGCCAGCCTCTCACTTCTCAACTCTAATTAGCTTAGAAAAAAATCCCTCAAATACAACTTGCTGAAGTATAGAAAAATTATCATCGTAAAATGTGAAGTAGATTAATAATAATTACAAAATAAATGATTAAACATCTCTGATGAGGCAGGCTGTCCGTGCATTAACTCATGTAACCCTCGTGTAAGCATGAAGTACACACACACAAAAACATCATCCCCATTTCATTGAGGAAAACCTGAGCCTCCCACGCATCTGAGGTCACACAGCTCTGCCACGGCAGAGATGAGTTTTAATTCCGTCCGTCTGAATCCAGGCCCTGAGTCCAAGGAACTTGAGAGTAAAACTAGAGTGAACCTCAGTGTTCCCTTACGTACAGATAGGGATGTGGTCTGTACCCCAGTGGCGTGTCTGTGTGGCACACACTAGGAATGGGGACATTGAGGTGAAACGGTTCAGAGGCTGGCCTGGGAAGCAAGACAGGACTGAATTACCAACCACCTGACTATAGACGGGTCACTTCCCATCCCTGAGCCTAGTGACCTTGTCTAGATAATGGTGATACGATTCCGTGTTTCATCGAGTTTCATGCAGTCGGGTGAAGATCCAGTGAGATAATGATTAATGCCTTGTAGCAACGCTGGGAGCAATAAGTCCTTGTTGAAGAGAGACTATAATCATTAAAACTGTTATTATGACCAGGTGCTCAAAAATATTTCTGGAAGGATCATTGGATATAAGCAGGACCTCCACTGCAAGTTACTGCTTCCCTGAATAATTAAGTCTGTGTATCTCCCTCAAAAAAAAAAGAAGAAAAAGAAAGGAGTAGTCCTGCCAATAGGTTTAAGTGTATTTTATACCTACTTTGACTATTTTGACAAGAATTATTTTTAATGTTCATATGTTCATTGTGGAATGCAGGGTGTTGTGCTATCTGGTAATGTACAAAAGTACTTCTGTTTAAGAAGTGAAAACAATGTCTCAGATTTACAACAAAAAGTTCTTTTCTGGTTTTGCCTTTCAGATCCATATACAGAGTGGTCTAAATATTCACTCTTAAAATTGCAAAGAATGCAAAAAGAAATATTTTGAAAAAGAAACACTAGAAGGATAAGAAAAAGAAGTTTTAAAAGGTCCTTACATTGTGCTGTTTTGAGTGCACACAAAAAGATGACCCTTCCCAAGCATGTATGAGAATGTGTCCCCGAGGAAGAGGAGGAGGGAGTGGGGGAAGAGGAAGAGAAAGAATCATCCTGAAGAGCTTCAGCCACAGTTGGTGGGGACCCTTGCTCACCTGCTCCCATTCACTGACTGTACTTAAATGCATATGGTGGATCCGGTCGGGTTCCTGAGTCAGGAAACAAGACTTCAAATGGCTTCTCCCTTCCATCTTCATCTACTGAGACTCTGTTTCTTGGCACATGCTTCCCTTGGGCTCTCAGAGGTAAGGTGAGGGCTAGCCCCTCTTCTTGGTCACATCAGAAAGAAAGAGGACACAGTGACTCGGCCTCAAGCAGTCTTGCCTAAATGCTAAGCTCTCTAATGTCCTCGACTGTGTGAAAAATCGAGCTAACAGCATCTGTTTTCGAAGACTGTCAGGAAATCGATAGAAATCCGTACGTGAAGATGTGCAAAAAGGTGGATTCTCTTTTTCCCATTCTCCATTATGATTTTTGATGTTGAAAGCACTCGTCACTTTTTCTCCTGTATTCTAGTTTAACGGATTCCTTTCTTGTGGTTTAGACTAGACTAGACTAACTCCTTGTGGACACCTTGAGAGCTGCCTACCAGGTATACTAGCTGTCTTTCCCAACACTTTCAGGATTGTGCTCTCTGGCTTTGCATGGGCTGAGTGATTAATTCTGACCCAAAATTTGAATGAAAGTGTCATGTTTCCTTTTCAATTGCTGGTGCCAGATCCTTCAGAACTCCTTTGCATAAAACCAAGAAATTGAGATAGTGGTTATTTCTTCAATCCAGATTCCACGGTGAGACGATATGGAGCCAGCCCGTGTATTGGCAACATGGAGTAAGCTTTTGGTTTTCTACAGTCAGATTTAGGGCATGTTTGTTACAACCATGTAACCTAGCTCACCCAGACGAATACATGCTGCAACTTACCAGTCATCATGTTGTGGAGTCTCGCTCAAGCCACATGCAAAGTTATAATAGAGGGGCTCTACCTGGCAGATAAAAAAACAGAAAGATGACTGATCAGAACTTTAAATTTTAGAGCATGAGTCTAATAAACTGCTGGATGCAAAAATATTGAATTAAATAAGGAAAAGTCAAACCTAACAGAAAGATGATCCCATTCTTTTCTAGGGATCACGATGAGTATTGAGGACACAGTAACAGAAAGGACATCATCATTTAGGAAGAAATATCAAATTACACCAACATCAGAATGGCAGAATAATTACTGACAACATGAAAGGAAACAGAGAAAAACATATCCAGGGGTTCAGAAGACAAAATTCATGTGAATGCAGTCTTGGATCTGTTCCTGCCAGACTCTGTGACCGCTCTGAGTGAGCAGATAATCATCTCAGCCAAGGGCCCGTTGGCCGAAAGGTTAGGATGACAATATTCTTCTTAACGCATCAGGATGACACCATCGGCCCTCCCATCAGAAGGTGGGTGTCTAATGATGTTTCCAGTCTTAGGGCAGGAGTTGGGGCAGGGATCGTGTGCTCTCGGTCTGACACTCTGATCACTAAAGGCGTGGCCACACTAATTTCAGTCGGTATCATTTACAGAGAAAGCACTCACCCCTATACCAACACGGGCCGTATGGCAACAGCCCTGAAAAAGCGAGGCACTGAGGCTCGGGAGGGGAACTGGCTTGCTGGTGATGAGCGTGGGTTCTAGAGCCAGGATCCCTGGCCCCATCTCGTACTGTCTGTGTGACATCGGACTTCCTAATGGACTTTTACATGCCTCAGCGTTCTTATATGAAGAAGGATGGAGATACTGATAATCATGAACTGAGAGGACGCTCTGAAGATTTAGGTAAATACATGGGAGACATGTAGACAATGCCATGCATGTAGCAAGTGCTCAATATATGTGAGCTGCTCGTACCATTGTTCTCACTCTTGCCTTGGTCACCATCATCACCATCATTTCCTCAAATCATTCAGCGGGTAAGTGGTAGGAATAGGACTTTGAGACCCCGTCCTTGGTGGATGGATGCTGGAGGAACAGGGTAAGGAATAGAGGTTGGGGCCATGGTTACTAAGCCACTGGGGGTAACTGCAGGCAGAATAAAACTACATTTTCTATCCTGTTGGCCAACACACGGAATGAGCCGGGCCCACCATCTACGGGCTCCCGGCGTCTTCTCGGGCCAGGGCCTCAGCACGAAACGTCATAATTCTGACTTCTTAATGAAAGAGAGGCTTCTGTTAGAGCCCAGCCAGCCTCGGGCTTCCCCCGGGCTCACCCAGGCCTAATGCGTCCAGAAAAGCACGCGGCTGAGACGAATATCAAACTCATCAGCAAAACCTCTTTCTGCCATGGTGGGTTCTAAGAAGCAGCCAGAACAGCCCCGTTTCTCCTCAGGAACTCTACTGATGATAGGGGGTGACTGACGCAGTAACAAGCACAGGGACGTAGCTTAGGGTGCTCTTCCCATTTTTCCTCTCTCTCTTTGGGCGATTGCATGTAAGTGAAAGAAAGCGTGCCTGCTGCATGCCATCCTCACCAGATCGTCCCTTCTGTCCTATCTGTCAAACACCGAGATGCTACCATTGGAGACCAAGAAGCCTTGCAGAATGAGGAGCGACCAGTGAGCATTTCTGAAGAGGAAGTTGTTAACGTTGGGGAGTCTGTATCTCTCATTCCAAATTGTAAATTGCCGAAGAATCAAAAGTTTACTGAGGAAAGCTGGAGACTTCCCCACTGACTAAGCTTACACCCCATTTTCCTATAGACATCAAAAAGGCAGTTTCATTGATCCTTTCTTAGCGATTTGACTGAGGGATTTACACTCTGTGTAAACCATTGATTATAACGCCAATTTCTATTGACTTAAAGAGGTGTTCAGCCCTGACTGGGATACCACCAGATATGCAGGTATCACTTTCAATCATCCCCAAATCAATGCTTAGTTGCCACTGTCAAAGAATCAAAGAAGTCTTATATATTCACTTTATGACATGTTCCAAACTTCCCAAAGAGTCTTGCAAAGCCATGGCAATAATGAGTTGCAAGGTTGATATTTCTTTCATGGTCAGTCCTTGGCCTGGGATGCTCTTCTACTTTGTCTTTGGAACTCCAGGGATTTTTCAGGGCCCAACTCCCAGTAGCCATGGCAAAATCAGATCTGTTTGAAAGGAGGAGCCAGAAGGGACCAGGAGCTATCCAGACATGCTAGACTTCAGGTTCTAGTGATAACTTTAATTCTGCTTATTCACCCAACAATGGTTCATTCATTCTCTCACTGCCTACCATATGCCAAGAGATGCTCTAAAAATTGGGGATACATGTATGAACGTGACAGCTGAGAAGTATGGGTTTACACACCTTCTAGAGGGGGAGACAGACCACAAAACAGCAAGCAAACAAAGAATGAAGATGATTCAAATGGTCATGCATGCAATAAAGTAATCAAAATAGCGTGATGGTCCAGAGAAACATGAGACACTAGTTTAGGATGGGTCATACGAAAGTAGAAATTCATCTGACCTTGACAATTCCACATTTACTAATCCCTCCTGCTACCACCTCTTCCCTTAGCCCACATAGCTTTGTCCCAAGTGACAGCAAAGATATTTTGATACCACAAACAAATTAAATGATAAAGTGGTGGTTAGGGCAAGCAGATCAAACCAAGAAGAAGGGAAAAATGAGCTATCCTTGGTTTAAGATTCTATGCTGTCTTCTCTTTCAGTATTAACATATTTGAACTGACTGCATCCCATTTTTGCCCTTATTCTACATCAGAATTGTTTTATAATTATCATTTATTTCTCTACAATAAAGATTTTTCTTATTATATGAAAGATAACCTTGACCAATAAAAGGAATTTATTAGATGCTGAATGGCCCATGGTGATGGGTAGCAAAGCTATATAAAGTGAGTTAATAGACAGGAGCCTTCACCTTTGGGGTTTCAGAGTCAAGTACTGACAAAGGCACTGAACTCAGTTAAGAGATGCTACCTTTGGTCCCAAATGTACATCTGACTGTACAGTATAGTAAAAAAAAAAAAAAAGAAAGAAAAAGAAAAGTATAATAATAAAAAAAAGAACATGAATTTCTGCTTTGGACAAATCTGGACTCAAATCCTGACATTGTCTCTCACTAGTGGCATTGTGATATTGGCTTTTTATCTCTCAGACCTTCCATTTTCTCATCTGTCACATCGGGTCATTGCAAAGATTAGAAATCATGCATAAAGTGCCTGACATAAATGGAAGCTAATATTTTTGATAACAACTGGGCCAAGTCTTTTCATTTGTCTGTAGCTCCTTCACTTCTTATGGGAAATGGCAGGAGACGGAGTAGTTGAAATAGATAATATTTTTAAACTTAAAAATTGCTAGAGTATAAGAACTCTATTCCCTTGGCTTCTTTCACATTTTATTATCCTCTGCTCTTAAATGTCCTTACTCTTGTCTGCACACTGCATTTATAAGACTATGCTTGTGGCAGCCCATTCAGTTAATATAATTTGGGGGCCCAGTGAGTCATGTTATTAATTCATGAACTAATGTTTAATGAGCACCTTCTGGATGGCAGGCCCAGTGAACGGGGTGGGGTGAGTTGGTGTGGAGGTGAATACGCTCTGACCTCAGCTCTCCAGAAGTTTCCTCTTGAGTAGAAGAAATCATTTCTGCTTAAGGACATAATGATTATTATATGGGAGAACGTGCCAACGGTCGTGAGGAGAAGGTGACAAAATGTGGGGGAAGCCACTGGAGGAGACCGTCTACTGCAATGTCCTGGGAGCTTTGAGCCATTGGACCTGGATCTCTGGAGCAGAGACAAGAAGAAATACAGTCTGGGAACAAGAACATTTCATGCAAATTTCTAGAGCCAGGAAAACACGAACCTCCCGCGAGGTCCAGTGAAGCAGGAAGGAAGAACGGACCAAGAGGCAGAAAGAGACTCTGTGGGCACACCCTTCAGGCCCCCAGGGCCAGTTAAAAGAGCTTAGACTGCGCCTCCTTAGACAGCGAGCCCCCTGCAAGCCAGAGAAACTCAGAGGCACCTTTGATTTAATTCCTGGGCGCCTCGGTGTCTTTGCCTCTATAGAGGAGTAAGACTAGATCTTACCTCACAGGCTGAAACTCAGTATTTGCTGAGTTGGTGCCAGTACAAGCCTAGCACAGGGCTTGGGACATTGCAGGTGCCAATGGCTGGGCCATGCACGGGAACACGTGGTTCCAGCCCTCTAGGAGGCAAGCCCTGGGAAGTAGGTTCCCCGGTCTCCAGCACGTGCCGGGTAGAGAGCACCTTTGATGCAGAAGAAGCAGTGATTAATGGGGGGCAGACACGTTCTGAATGTCATCCCTTGAGCACCTGGCTCCAACTGCACCTGATGCCAGAGAACCGTAGACTTCTCAGTTTTAAGAGCCACTACATTTTCTTCTGTGTAAGCCAATCTAAATTAATTTTCTGGCCCCAGCCAGCTAGCTCAGGTAGTTAGTGTCATCCTGATACACCGAGGTTGCAGGTTCAATCTCTGGTGAGGGCACATGCAAAAAGCCACCGATGAATGCATGCATAGGTGGAACAGCAAATTGTTATTCTCTGTCTCTGTCTCTGTCTCTCTCTCCCCTCCCCTCTGAAATCAATAAATTAAAAATTAAAAAGAAATAAAACAAAATAAATTAATTTTCTGCTGCTTGCTCCTGAGAGTCTTAAATAATATAGAAACATGGTCGTTTTTCTCTCATTGGATCTCGAGTTCCGCTTGCTCACAGATGAATTTACTCTTCAGAACAATGTGGAAGTTCTGAAGAGAAGGCCGAGCTCAGATTAGAAATTTTGGAGGCAGGGCTGTGTCCTCACTTTTGTGGGCCTGGAGCACTTCTGCCTTGGAGTGTCCCTCTCTCCGTAAAACTAATAAAAGTCATATTTCATAACTGGGTTGGTATAAAAATAAATGTAATCCGGACTGAATTCTTTACATTGTTTATTATTATATTTATGTTTTTATTCTGATTAGCAAGGAAATTAAAACACTTTGGGGGCCCCCTAAATGTCTCATGGGCCCCTGCACTGTACCTGCTGTGCCTAATGGGATATCAGCCCTGGAGGGAGCTGACGGGGGACCCATCTCGAGGACTGAGTTCATGGAAGCCAGCAACTTTTATCATCTTTTACTGCTAAAACCTACTTGCAGAATCATATCTCATTCCTGAACACAAGTATCTCAGTTTTACACCCAAGATCATCTTCCAACCTTGACCCTGTAACCTGCTGAAGACCAGGGTTTTATACTCAATGCTGCTGCCAAACAAGATGATCCTCGGCTCTGCCAGGACCCCTTCCCTTTCAGAAGCTTATTATTTGTAAAAGGAAGGGACTGAGATAAATGATTTTTGGTATCTCTATCTAGTGCCAAACCATAACCCTCCTATTCTCTCCCATTTCCATTTTCAACTCAGAAAATCCCCTTAGCCCAATATATACTCAACAGCCGCGCGTGTGATCGCCCTGATTCCTACCTTAAAATATTTGCAAATGACCAGAGAATAAACCAAAAAGCAAGAAAAGAAAGAAAGAAAGAAGAAAAACGTCTGTGGCTTGAGCTGGAAACAGTCAACTTAAAAGTTGGAGCCTTCTGAGACTTGTATCTAACCTTTCTCATTCATTCAGCTTCCACCCAATTTATCGTCCATGGATGGTAATTCCCCGGGGTGAGCAAGCTATCTGCAATTTCCAAAGTGCCTTCTAAATAATCAGTAATCAAGAAATGCCAAGTAATCATGATCTTCACCATGCTTATCGAGGGTCACTCTGAAACTAGGCATCAGGGCTCCATCTTAAAGAGCCCCAGCTCCATGGTTACGCACTTAACTTGATGTGCCCGGGTTACCATGGACGCCCGCCCCTTGTGCACTAACATTATTATCACTCTGTGTTTCCCTAATACTTTCATTGAAAGATGATCATGTTGTGAATATTAACTTTTTATAGGCTGCCTTTGTAGCTGCTTATGTGTAAAGAAGCAGCACTTTCTGAAATCAAAGTGACACTAATAATTTAGTCAATTTACTTTTTTTTCACCTCCATGTGTACAGTCAGTTATTTTGTCCCTGCATGCTCTGAATTCTGAAAGAGTCCCCCTAGTCATAAACCTTTGTTTGGTCTTTCTATTTAAAGACACATTTGTCACCTGAACAGACTTCATTCATTGGATGAATACGCCGAGTGCCCACTGGTACCCAATCCTGTGTTAGGACTGGGGGACAGAGCATGGGAGCTAGCGAGGGTGATGTGCTTGGAAGCCACCAATCAGAAGGGAGGCAACAGAATAGGGACACACAGAGGACATTGCCAGTGCTTCAGGTGGGGGCACCTGAGCAATTCTGTGTCCCAGAGAGTATGCCTTAAATTTTTTTAATCTAGGAAAGAAGAAATAGGAGAAAAAAATAAAGGAATGAAAGAATACATGGTCTGTCTAGTGTTAATCAAGATGCAGACACACTTCACATACTCATTAAGATATCATTTAAAAAAAATTTTTTTTAAGTTTCCTTTTACTGGTGTGGCTGTTGATTGAGCACCAGCCTGTGAACCAAAGGGTCACCGATTCGATTCCAGTCAGGACACAGGCCTGGGTAGCAGACCAGGTCCCCAGCTGGGGGCGCGTGAGATGAGAGGTAACCCATCGATGTTTCACTCTCTCCCTTTCTCCTTCCCTTCCCCTCTCTCTAGGAAATAAAATCTAAAGAAAAACTAACAAATGTTTGTGAGGCTGTGGAGAAATTAAAATGTTCACGCGTTGCTGGTGGGGATTAAAATAATGCAGGCAACGCATGCAGTATGATGTTTCCTCAAAAAAAAGCATTAAATATAAAATTAGCAAACAATCCAGCAAGTTCACTTCTGAGTGTATAACACCAATGAAAAAGCTGAAAGCCAGTGACTCAGACAGATCCTCATACACCCGTGTTCATAACAGCATAATTTATAATAGCCAAAAGGTGGAAGCAACCCAAGTGTCCCCTGATAAAAAAAGAATGGATACATTATGGCCCACCCGTACAATGGGATACCATTCGTCCTTAACAAGGAAGGAAACTCTGACACTTTATACAGCATAGATAAGCCTGGAGGACGCTATGCTCAGGGAAATAAGCCAGACACAAAGGGAAAATAAATATTATAAGATTCCACTTACATTAGGAGCCTACAGAAGTCAAATTCACAGAGACAGAAAGTAGAACAGGGGTCACCAGGGCCTGAGGGAGGGGCGTGGGGTGGTTAGTATGATATTAATGGGCACGGAGTTTCCAGTTTGGGATGATGAACGTGATCTGGCGGGGGATGCTGGGGATGCTTGCACAGTAGTATAAATGTCCTTACGGCCACTGAATTCTGTACCCCAAAACGGTGAATCTTATGTTACGTTATATTGAAAGAGAGGCAGAAAATCCCACCGCCCCTCTTTCCAACTCCACATTGCATCAGGCTGGGGACCCAAGGACAGTCTGACTCCTGCCCATTTTCTAAAATGCCATCGTCCCAGGCGCTGCTGCTATGTGAACGTCAGCTTTATTTGTAAATACAATTAAAAATCCAACCACAAAACACCATCATCCAAGGGGTAAATGCTCCTGGGCTCCGACACTGAGTGCTGTCATTCCCATTAACAGTAATGAGAGTCCCACGGTTAAAGCTCTGTGCACTGCGCTCAAAATTTACCCCCCAGAGTCTGCAGATGGAAAAAAAAAAGATTATCTTATGTACAAACGGAAAACAGAAAATAAAGCCCGAAATGACATTCTGACCATGGAGATACCACAGGGCCATTAGCAGGCAATCTGGTGACGGTCGTTTCAGGAAGAATCCTGAAGAGGGCATATGGCAGAGAGGCCACGTCTCAGCGTCCTCCCCAGCTCCCGCGCACACTTCAGAGCCATCGGGGTAACTGGTGGCCCTGGGTCAGGAGCCTCCGTTGTGACTCTGACAAGGAAACCTATTTTTAAATACACACGTCCTCTTAAAAATGGATGAAAACAAAGACAGACCTACACTTCCTGTGTCTTGCCGATGTTCTGACGTTTTCTTCCTAGTGAATTTCTCTTGAGAAGTTTTTAAGATTCTTGGTGCATTCTCATGATTAAAGACTTCTAGGTTCTAATTCCCTCTGCAGTTTGCCTCTTCCCTAGAGCCTTGGCCATGTTCTGTATTGTTAGGAAACATAATCGAATTAACAGGAATAAAAGAGGCTTTATTGGAAGTCAGATTCTCTCTCTCTCTCTCTCTTCCTACAATCTGCTCTCTTTCTGTCTCTGGCTCTTTGTCTCTTTCTCTGTCTTTCTCTAATCTCTCTGTGTCTCTTAATTTCTCTCTCTCCCTTGATTCCTCTCTCTTTTTATGTCCCTCTTCCTTGATTTCTCTCTCCATCTCTCTTTCTCTTTCTCTCCCTCTCTATGATATTTCATGGGTTCTTATCCCGACTTTCCTCCACGTTACTTCATTTCCCAGCTTCCTTTAACTCCCCGTCAACATTTAGGGGGACAACAGTGGCCTCCCATCAGTATGAGTCCCCCTCCTCCCCTTCCCATGCCACTACTGCCTGAGAAGGTACATCTCTGTGACTTACCCAAACTCTCCTGAAAGACAACCTGATGGGCTGCCATCTTGCCAATGGATTAGATGCTTTCTCATGAAGTTCTCCCCTTTCCTTAATGAAGTTCCGGCCAGGACTGGAGGGAAAAGAGAAATTTTACAACCTGCTATGCACCCTTCAGAAACGGGGGGCTGGAGTTGTTTTCTCAGAGGGACAGATGAGCACAGCTGGCAAGCCAACCACCCAACCAACCAGGATGCCTGACCTTGAGATAGAGCACCCATTCACAAAGAGTGGTCTGCACCTGAGATGCTGCCAAGGTCAAAACTATTTCCACAGTATTTCTAAGACATCATTTGTTTCTGTTTCAACCTGTTGGCATGTGTAGTGATGGCGCAGAGGCTCTGCAGGGTAAAACTGCTGGTGCTTAGCATGAATCGAGGCAGTGAGAGTAACTCTTAGTCACTGGATCAATGCCCTTAATATTCCTCAAGGATACCCACAATGAAGCAGCAAAAAAAATTAATTTTATTATTTCTTGACTCTTATTGGCACTTCCTTTTTATATTCTATGTAGTGTAGCACAAGGAAAAGTACACATGGAACATTTATGTTTACATATGTGTGATTGCTTGAGTTGCCAGCTGAACTAGCCACTTTATTCACCCAACATTTTTTCTTAGAACAACTGATAGAAAAATTATGCGTATTGAGACTTAAGTATTTAGCAGATATTTCTCTCAATGATGCATAAAAATGAGACTGTTGTTTCCAAAGAAAGAAATTGAGAGTATCAGGTTTCAACTTAAGCTATTCGAATTTAGACAACTTCTGTCTGATACCATAAGCCTGACAGCTCTTCAATATTTACAACCTTTTGCAGTGAGAACACTGGTGATATCATGAATGTGGTTTTTTTTTTTAACTACTTCATAAGTTAAAGGTATCAACATTTGCTAAATTTGCATAACTGAGTGAACCAGTATTTTTTTTAAAGTGCATTGGGTCTACCAATAATTCCACTCAAAGTTTAAGGCATACAATGAATTTTAATATAACAAGCAATGAAAAGTTCATTGATATGGTCTCTGATTTCACCTTACAATGAAGCTTTGAGAAACGACCACTTTATTGACTTTTGGTGTCGTGTCAAAGAGGAATATCCAAAATGATCTAAAGAGGCTAGTAAACTACTTCTCCCTTTTCCAAAATATATATGTGAGAGGCCAGGGTCTCATCTACTGCAAACTACCCGTCTTTCTGCAGAGTGAATGAAGAATGTATACATCCTGAAATACACTTGTTTGACTCAATAATGATTTTAAAATCTATTTCTTTAAAACATGTAACATATATTGTCACTGTATTGTAATATTTCATTGTAATAAACATAATGCACATTTTCTCACCCAGCGCAAGAGCATTTCGGTTGCTTCCAAGTCTTTAATGTAGCAAGCAATGCTGCTGTGGACAGTTTTTACATCTGTCTCATTAGGCACATTTTCTTTGGTTTTATTTGCGGCAATAGAATCACTAGTTTCTGACTCAAAGATCCTTTACCTTTACTAATGGCGGTCAGAGCTCATTCTTATTAAGTCCTGATGATTTGTCAAGGACTTTTCTAACAGCTTCACACGTATTCATTCATGTCATTCTTAGAATAACACCCCACCCCCTCTCCCACAGTCAATCCCCTCCCTTTTCTCCATGTTCATGGGTCATTTATACCTGTTCCTCTGCTAGACCCTCCACCTTCTTTCCCCCCTTATTCCCTTCCCTCTGGCCAATGTCAGTCTGCTCCTTGTTTCCATGCCTCTGGTTCTATTTTGCTCATTTGTTTGTTTGTTCATTAGGTTCCTGTGTTAGGTAACATACTGTGGTGTTTGTCTTTTGTTGCCTGGCTTATTTCACTAAGCATAATCCTCTCTAGTTCCATCCATGTTGTTGCAAATGGCAGGAGTTCCTTCTTTCTCTCTGCTGCATAGTGTTCCATTGTGTAAATGCACCACCGTTTTTGATCCACTCATCCACTGATGGGCACTTAGGCTGTTTCCAGCACTTGGCAATGGTAAACTCTTTGCACTTGAAGTTGGCTCTGCCTGGGATGTTTCCCCCAGACAGTCTATGACCAACAACTTCACTTCTTCCCAGTTTTTGTTCAGTTGTAACCTACTCAGCGAGGCCTCAGCTGAGCATGGTCTTGAGATTGCAGCTACCTCCCCAACCAACAACACCTTTTCTTCCTGGCCCTGCTTTCTGTGTGTTTCCCGTGCATCTCCTTCCCACGCCCAGCTGCTGTTTCCTTCATGGGTTTCCTTGGTTATCGCTGACGGTCGGTCTCCCCACAGAAGGTCAGCTCTGTAAGGCAGTGACCTTGGCTTTGTCCTCTCGGTGTCCACACTGCCTGGAACACAGGGCTCAGAAAACCTTGTTATGTTCGTAAGGTTTCCTGTGTCACCACTTGCACTGAGCCTGACTAGCTTATTGTCAGTGTCCCTGTGCCTAGGATTCACCACGCAGTGGAGAGGATCAAGTCCTTTCCTGCAGAGACATCATGGGGGAAGGATTCCGACTAGAGCCCTGGAGCTGGAACCAAAGGGTGGGCAGGGGTCCTTCCACGTCAACACGGGAATAGCCCCGAGGGTCCTTGCTCAGAAATGCAGTGCTCCTGGAAATGCAGAAACGGAACTGGTAAGCCCGCATCCAAGGCAACACGTAAGCCAAGCGGGAAGTTATAAAAGATTTAGGGACGCTCCTTTCTGAGTACCTTCAAAATTCCCAGAAGGCTTTTCTTATGCGGTAGGTATTGTAATGAAAAAAAAAAAAAAAAAGAGCCAGACACGACAGGAGACACATGGGTAAAGCCAGCTATTAAAGCCAGAATGATGGATTTCATAACAGTCGAAGGTAGCACTCTAACTCCAGCTACAGCCACCTCCCAATGGTGGGCCCCCTAATTTGCATAGGTAATTGACAGCTTGTTAACAGCTCATTAGGAACACTGAAAACCATGTGACAACTACAAACGCGTGTGTAAATGGGGACAGAATCTGTGAATTGCACGATATTGAGAACTCAATCAGATCTCAGATTATAGGTCAGAAAACAAGTTATAGGTTCTTAAGATGAAAAAGCAGGGGCACCAAGCAACTTGGGGTGTTTTCTGAACTTTAGTCCACAGTCTTGTTGTCCAAAGGGTCATAAACAAAAAGCTGAGCCCCGAGGAAGTTCAGAGCTCGGTTCCCCAGATCCCAGGAGGTGTGCACCAGTTTCCTATAAACACCTGATGACAGACTTTCAGTTTCTAAAAACACCCATCCGCTTGCTTAGGCAGTTTTAAATTCTGTCCTTAAAATTCACCTTTTTCATAAACACAAGCCATTTAGACACCACCATCTAAATATTCTGCAAGCGAGAAAAATGTAGAGTGTGATTTGATTTTAGCCTATAAAAAGGAGATCAGCTTCCTGATTTACACACACTTACTACCGGTAAATTTGGATGCTGCATTTTTAAAAAGAACATTTGAATATAAATAGTGCAAATAATTGTTACATCAGCAGATCTCTGACTATCAGATGGCTGTGCAGGAAACCCGCGTTGGTGAACGCCTTCCCCTGGACGGAGAAAGCGGTTTAAAGGCCGTGCAGCCCCGGCCAGAGCTGCGGGCTCAGCGCTCAGCTGTGACCGAGGGCGTACGCTCTCACGCCCACCGAGCCGGTCGGTCCTGATTTTTCCTCTTTCTGCCTGGGTATGCAAGCGGCACGTGGATCATGGGTATGGACCGGGGAGGTCCAGGAAATGTTGCCCCTCGCTTAGTCCTTGAGATTCTAAGTCCACGTCCCGGGGTGCAAGCCAGTCAGGTCTGCCAAGCTTCCCAACTCCAGATGGTTGGGTCAGACTCGCTCTGCACCCTTTCATTCTCCTCCCACCGCTGTGGTGTTAACTCCGATGGACTTTCTCACCTGGTTTATTCTCCTGTCCTCTCTCCGGCTTGTGTGGACAGTTCCTCTTCATCCAGTCAGGCCTAGCCAAGACAGTGGGGACTAGGGGAAAAGATACACAATCAGTATTGAGGGAGAGCCAAGGACAGCCATTCCACTGCCTGGCTGCCTGGCCTCAGCACTCGTTGGCAAAGGGACCCCCGGGTTAGATACTTAGTCCCTGGGGCTCTCAGTTTCTTCGGCCATGAATTGGAAATGATACTATCTACTTAGAAATCTTGGCCCTATCAGTTCATCGAAATAAAGCCATGGTACAGGATAAAATCTCAACAAGATTAAGAAAGAGCATTGGTTCCAATCATATGGTCTTGGTGTTAAAGCCAGAGTGCCCACTTGACCTCAGAAAAGCCAACACCGATGCTGAACAGAAACATCCACTGTGGTCTAAACAAGAACAGGAGAACTGGGCAAGCCACAGTCCTCCTGTCTGGGAGCCTAGAAGAGAAGTCTTAAACCTCAGTGCCATCGTGAAATAGGGTTCCAGTGGCAGAAATAAAGGTGGGGGACAGGATAGCAGGGAGGACATGAGCGGTACCTTCCTCAGAGACGCGCCATGACCCAGAGACAGATGGCAAGCCCAACAATGCCCGGCCTGTGGCATGAACTCAAGAGACAAAGAGATTTATTGTTATTAATCTGAGCCCCATCTTGGTCAGCCAAGAACATGAGGTAGCTTATTATAGAAATGCATTAAATAAAACAATGGCAACCTAGAAAGGAGGGTCATGAATCAGGACAGAGAGCGTTGCCTGAAAGCAATCCCCTTTAGATATATTTGGGGAAGAACGTATTTAAACTCTGAATGGAATAACTGTAGATGGAAGAAGATATCTGCTCTTAGCAATAAGGAGCTTGAAGCAAGAAAAAAATGGTCATCCAAGCTTAGACTGGTGTACAGCATATAAAAAACCAAATAAAGGTGCACCGGTAAAGAGAACCAGCAGGCTAAATGGAAAGAGGAGAGGGATGCGGGTTGGATCAGACTAGAGATAACTCCCTTAGATAGAAAATCTTAGTGAGATAATATTAGAACTGAATGTCAGAATCCCACTGCCTGTAATTTATGATGTGAGGTATATAATTACCCTTAAATTAAGTGTGCCATCAATTCCAAGTAGAACCCATACTGTGGCTTCAATTACCAGCACCTAATTGTTTTGTGACGCTCAGTACAACATGTATTTATGAAGCCCTGACCGCACAGCCCGGCGCAATGTGAGCTGTTAATCCTGGCCATCACGGTGATTCACAGACAGTGACATTCAGCAGGGGACCTGCCAAGGGTCCCACATCCCCCTGGGAAGGCCTCCTCTGGACCCACGACAGATTCTCACCCAAGGCCATCCGGCTCACGCCTCACCAGGCTGGGTCACGCCCCGCTCTCTCTTCCCTGAAGGACCTATCACGCAGTTCTGCCCCTGAGAGTTTTCAGCAGGGCTGGGAGGGGGACACGGCTCCTCTGGAAGCTTATGCCAGCACAAGAGAATGGCGGAGACACCAGCACTGGTCTGTGTCAAGGGACCTCAGGGCAGAGATGGCAGGAAAAGACACAAAGGGCCGAGGTCTCTCACCCCCAACACTGTATCGCTACACGCTGATGCTCTTGTTACACAGACTGCCTCACTCTTGAATGCCGGGTTTGGTTTGGTTTGGTTGAGATTTTAGAAAACTCAGTTCCTGTGATCAAACCAATACGCTGTATTTTGTAGCCAAATTACATATTTATGGCTAAGAACCTCTCTGCAATCCTTCTTAGATGGAAGTTAATCCCGTCTTAGACCCCAAAGTTTCTTTTTCACACACATTCTAAGAATGGGTTCCCCCGTGCAGACAAAACGCCTGCCCAGGGCACCAACAGGAGATGCCTCTCCCCAGAGTCAGAAGCAATTTCCGCAAGGATTTGGTACCTAGGAAAACACACCAGAGTTGGCACATAGGCTCTTCTTGCTGTTCTGGTGGCATGTGAACTTGAGTTTGAAATGTACGTGTAAAGGGGCCCTGGATTACCTTCAGAGCTCGGGTCCGAATATCCTGGGAAATACAGGGCCCCTTGGCTGAAGTTCGCCACCTGTCCGTTGACCTCACAGGCAGACACAGAGAAGCAGCTGTGGGGGCTCCCCTCCCCTGCCTCCAGCCGCCCCATTCTACCTTTCTGCCTGCACCCCAGCTGGGGTCCGGTCTGTATGCTGGACAACCCAACATTGCCAAGAAAGGCAAGGTCCATTGCTAGAAAATTGGCAAGGAAGCTTCCTGAAAACCAGGGGTCCCGTGACTTCTTTTGCCACCTGGCTACTCTTCCTTTCCTGGAAGGCAGTATTGTCATCAGCTCTACCATGATCTGTCCCTAGATATCTAAAGCCCCTCCCAGGACACTAAATCTTTGCACCAAAGATGCACAGGTACCCACACGTATACATACATGCTCCCCCATGTTCACATACTCAACGTGAGGTGGCCATTCCTTCAGCCAGCGTCTCCTTTACCAAATACTGGGAAGACCTGTTCATTCTTCCTCCCCTCTCTGCCCCACCTCTCTCCTTTTATTAGTATTAGTATTCTCTTACATGGTACGTGCAGCAGCACTTCCTGCTCTATCAGGCCCTGAGAGAGCTGGGGAAGAGCTCTGTGCTCACTATGACATCTGTCTTGGTGGCAGCTTCCTCAAGAGGCTCTCTTGGCAGCCACCAGGCCCATCGGAGGCTCCCCAGATGACGGGCTGTCTCTGCCACGCGTCTTGTGGGCTGCCATTTTCTTTTGATTTACCTTCTGATTCAGAGGCCTTGTGCATGCTTTCATCACGGGCTGGACAAAGTCCCCAGCAAGCCCCCCAGGGCTGTCTCCTGCGTAGGCAGCCAGCAGAAAGGGAGATCCCCTATGTGACTTCGCTTTGAGGTGGAAATGGGGCCGGCCTGCCTTGTGCCAGGTGGAGCCCAGAGCTGGGAGTGGCTGTCACTTTCCCGCTCCCAGGAGATGCTGTTTGGTTGGCCCTCTCTGAGGCTCACAGGCCATGTCACCGATGACAACTGTCCCTTCATGTCAATTAGTTTATTAATCCCCCAGCTGGACAACCTGGTGGCGTGGTCATTTGGGGGTGCAAATTCACAGAGTCCTTCCTTGCCTGCTGGGCAGAGACCTCATTAAAGCACCTCTCGTCCAAAACCGCAGCTCCTCTTCTGCCGCGGCGGACAGGGCACGACGGGGTTAAATTGCTAATCGAGGTTCCGTGAGGTCTGCCAGAGCTCAGTCTCCAACACTTACATCTGTTCAACAATTATTACAGCATTTTTGTCATAAAAAATTCAACACCCTGAGTGTCGTGCTAGCAAAACCTGAAAATTTATGCAGTGAATAGAATAGCTAATTTCTCTGAGGAAATGCAGGAGGCGGGGGGGAGGGGGGGCAGATTACAGATTTCACTTAAATTCCAAAAACCAGAGCACACACATCTGACACTCTCCTTGGGTTTTGTCACCCCGCCAGCCCAGGAGAAGGGGGACTTTCCATCCATCAAGGGGCCTGGCCAGCGTGGCTCTTGACACACATTCCCACCTTCGAAGAAACCGCCCTGGGACGCTCCAATCGAACCTGTACACCCACGCTGGGTGTCTTTCAAAGACCTCTCTCCCCCAGTGACCTTTGCACGTAGGAAGGAATCAGAGGGGATCTTCTTCGGGAGTGAGATAGGTGGGACCGGCCTGCGTTGTCCCCGAGCCCTCGTTGCAATCTGTCCCTTGCCTTTAAAGCAACTCCTCGGAGGAAACGGGGGTAGAGCCAGACCCCAGCCGCTCCGGGGTCTTCGGTCTCTTTAATTCCTGCCGGTGCTCTCGGAGGCTTGCAAGCCGGCACTGGAGCTCGCCTCTCTCCTCCGGAAAGGTCTGGAATATGGATTTTATGCTAAAACTGAGAGCTGTCTAGTGAGGATGCTGGTGGAGTGGAACGATATGCTACAAGCGACCGTCAACTATTCTCCAGGGCCGGAGCCTGACTCCCCGACCGGGTGTCTGCCACCATGACAATCCCCGCAACAATCTGGCCCTGTCACGACAGTGGGTGGCATGTCAGCGTTATTCCAGATATTCAGGAATCTGCCCGCCAGGAGGAGACCCACGCCCTTCCCCTTCAGAGGCCGCCCTAGGGCCTCTGATCTATGTACCCTGGGACGTGAGGGGCGAAGGCACCGGCTTCCCTGGACAGGAGCCCCTGGCCTCCAACCTGCTCCACCCAGGCCTGCTGGCCATTGTCACTGTCCCTGCTGCAGCAAGGGTCTGCTCCGTAACCCGCAAGGGGCCGGCGTGCACAGCCCGGGGACACACGCAGCGTCCTGGCGAAGCAGGGAGAAGACTCTACCACTGCCACTCATGTCTTATCCAAAAGCAGGTGTAGCTTTCACATAAAATAAACGCAGCCCGTTCCCTTTGAGGGCTTTTGCTCCTCTTCCCCTGCCTCATACACGAAGGTGTAGTGTGTCTTCAGAAGGGGCCGCCATTGGAGGCTCCCTCATTCGTTCTTGGGTGGACACACAGACGGGGCAGGCCAGGCCTCTGGGACGGGCGGTGACAGCGTGCGTGGAGCCGCGTCCCCAGCAGGAGGGCTGGGCCACAGGCACAAGGAGCCCAGTGAGGGCAGGGCCGCTCCTCCCGGCTCCCAGCCCAAGCCTCTCCCCCTGCACTGGCAACGGCCGGCTCTGCCTCTGGCTGTCCCACCGCAAGGCCTCCCAGGGGGTCCACCTCCCGACAACCCCTGTCAGTCTGTCCCAGGGCTCACACGTGGGCTGAGCCCCAGCTCCAAGGCAGGAGCCTGTAAGAGCAGAGTTCCACAGCCACAGGGGACCGGCCTGACTCCACGGGCGCCTGCTTCGGGCCCAGTGCAGAGACAGAGAAAAACAACATCGACGTGAGTGACAGCCACACCACTGAGGACGGGGAGCAATGAGCACCTCCCGGGCTCCTGGGCTGACACTTTGTCGTGTTTAATTGTCAGAGCAACCCGATGAAGTATGCGCTGTCGTCCCCCTTTTCCAGCAGAGGACTCTGGGGCTCTAAGGATTAAACCGGTTCCCCAGGGCTGCCCAGCATGTGACCCTGAGGTCAGGCCCAGCTCCAGGCCTATCAGACACCAGGCCCTCTCTCTCCACCATGGAGCATGGCCCCTGAGGCCGCGTCCCATTTGAGAGGCACGTTGAACGCATGAAATGAAATGAAAAGGGCAAAGGGCAAACCTATGGAATCGGGCATATTTCCATGCAAGGCAACGACAGATGTCATTCAAAGGACATGGGCAACCCACCAACCAGAGGACATGGAAGGAGACGGGATGTTGGCCCAACTTGAGATACCTGTGCTGCAGAGGCAGACTTTCCATGACAGGTCTCTATGGTTCCAACCCCTCCTCCATATCTGTGACGTCCCAAGTGTATGTCCCAGAGGGGAGTAGTTTTAGGCGAAAATAGGTTCCAAAGCTCTAGGGTTCCCACTTTGGTCAATGCTGATCTGTCCTTATTTACTTTATAAGCAAAATCTTAAAATTCAGGCCCCAGGAACAGCCACTCAGTGAGATCCCCTTTTTCAGCCGTGACCAGCTATTTGACAAACCAGTCTCCACCAACAGAAAGGTCCCGAAGCCACTCCTTACCCTGGCAGCCTCTGTACAAGGCACCGCAAGCCTCAGCATCAACACAAAAGGAAATGACCATTTGTTTTCACAGAGACTTTGTGCTAGTTATTTGTAGCTGCGTAACAAGTTACCCCAAAACTTAGTGGCATGAGACAACGATATTCATTATCTCACAGTTTCTATAGGTCAGAATAGACATAGCTTATTTGGGTTCTCCGCTTCAGGGTCTCCCCAGGGGAGAGCCAAAGTGGTAGCAGCAGCTGCCATCCGCTAAGGCTCAAAGCGGGGAAGCCTCACAGCGAGCTTACTCTCGTGGTTGCCGTCTGGTCCAAATGCTTGGGGGGCTGTAGGACTGAAGATTTCGGTGCTTCGCTAGCTGTTGGGGAGACCCTTGCCCAGGCCTGTGGCATCCCCGTCAGGCAGCTCCCAACATAGGTGTTTGGCTCTGATGGGCAAGCAGGTGAGAAGATCAGAGAGGGAGAGTGTAATGTCACAGAAGTCCAATACCCTAATCCCAGAGTGACATCCCATTGCTTCTTCCCTTCTCTGCTTGCTTGTCCAGCCCACACCCAATGGGAGGACCTCGTACAAGAATGTGAACCAGGAAGTGCAGGTCATTGGGAATCACCTTAAAAGCCACTTTCCAATGCCACCCCATAGGAATGACAGTTAAAACATGCCATGACTTCACCTATCACAGAGGGACCTGGGCCTCTTTCTGGGTTGCCCTGGGGTGGGTATCAATTTTTTCTCACCTTGTGGGTGGCTTCTAAGGACACTTAAAAGCCTGCTCCTCTTTCTCTGCAACAAAACCGATTACACGCGAGAATCATCACCATTTACCGAGTTCCTGCTGCAGACAAGGCGTTCCTCTGGGGCTTTTTTTTTCACTCAGTCCTCGGAGTAAGCCGAAGTGGTGACCTTAGTGAGGACTGAGAAGTTCAGCAACATTAAGGAATCGTCCAGCATGGCTCAGTCACAAAAGTCAGGAGTCGGAATTCAAGTGCCAGCCGTGTTTTGTCTGCTCAGTCGTGGGCCTTCAGGAATGTCTGCAGCTTCACAGAAGAGGAATTATGCAAGCTTGAGTATTCAAGTGCATCCCTACTATCCATTCCAAAAACGAATTATTATACACGCTACATACAGAGCAGTCTAAGGTCCAGCACAACTTCGTGTTCCAAATTATTAAGCGGATCATGTTATTTTATTCATTTACTAAGACAATTCTAGAAATGCACAAGTAAATATGACCTTGGTATGTTAGTTTGAGCCACATGACATTAACATGGTTAATGGTCAGTATAGGACATATAAGCAATTCTCCATAGTTTCCTCTAATATATTTTTCTGAGTGTTCTTATCTAAACAAATGATCTTTACATGTGAACAAATGATAATTTCCTATGATGCGTGATCCTTGTCTACATCACAACTTCTATAGATTAAAAAGCAAAGAAACGAACACACTCTCCCTTCCTCTGCAGACACTGGCATAGAGCAGAAGCAGCAGCAATCCTGACGATACCTAAAGAACCTCTCTGCATGGGCCTTTTCACACATAATATTTTATTAAATCTTAATAATAACTCCAGCATAGATACTGTTATTCCTGTTATACAGGAAAAGGGTCATTTTGTTGACATTCCCAAAGCCACACAGCAGAACGATCACATCAGCTTTCTACCCCACATCTGTTTCATCCTGTAGCTCATGCTCTTTCCTTCCAGTTTCGCCTCTTATCAAGAATCACATTCAAGGGATTTCCAGGTGTCCGTGGAGCTCTGCCCAATTAAGCCCCGCCTTACCTGCTATCAAAATGTGCATAAAAACAAACCAAAATTATAGCTAGTACCTGCTGAAAGTTCATAGTATCACTACAAACATTGCAAAGACAAGTTGCCCACTCTACCTGAAAGGTGGCTAAGAAAGGATGGGTCATTGATTCATGTCTTGACTGAAAAATGCAACCTGACCAGCAGGTGACAGGAAAATATTCCCAATTAAACAATCTGGAGATCCTCTCTTCAGCATCTTGGGGGCTGTACCAAGACCTGGTACTGACCCCTGCTCTTTGGAGCACTTTCTGAGACACTCAGAACCAACCCATTCACTCTCATGTCTGTTCAGCTGTACTTTCCTCATCTGTAGCCATTAAGAAGGCTACCACCCCCCATCACCAATTTGCATGCAAGAATAGACTATGGTAACAATATAATCAATAAAATATACTTTAAAAAAAAAAGAATAGGAAACCAAGGTAAGAAGATAGTACCTGCTGAGATAGGAAGAAAGCAGAAGCTCAGGAAACCAGGACACACACTGGGGACAAGGAATCTTAACTAGTGTAATTCTGTACCCATCAGGAAAAAAAGAAGAGGCATGGATATCTCAAGTAATCCCAGAACAAAATTTTATCTACAAATGGGAACAGGGAAGAAGGGAAATTCTAATGAGGCCAGCAGAAGCTGTATAGATCATCTGCCTACTCTTCACCGGAAATTTTGCAACAGGCTTTGTATGTCAGTGGGGCCTTTGGATAAAGGTCCAAGAGAATTGTTTTGGAAACAGCAAGAATAATATTGAAAGGAAACTCAATCCTCACTCAAGGAATACCAAACATAAAACAAAGCAAGCCATGCCCAAGTAAAGCATGAACAATGGGAACCAGTTCTTAAAGTGGGATGAAAAGCATAGCTGAGAAAAGCATTTATTACAGGAAACTCAAGAAACGTTACAACGCATCATCTGCTTTGTGTTCTCTTTAAAGTACGATATAGAAAGTACTAAACATGAAAAATAAATATTTCTAACATAGCAAGTTCAGATGTAGCCTGAGCTCTAAAAAGAGATCTGAAAAAAATTATGAAAAAAAATCAATAAGAGCTAATACTCACCCAAGGTTTCCAATGGCCCCAGACATTGTTCTGTGTGCGTGAAGTCCATTAGCTCAGTCAGTTCTTCCAGTGACTCTCCAGGTGGGCCCTTTGTCATGTCCAGCTGACAGACTATAGGACTAAGCCGCACACAGCAATTAAACAGCTTGCCCAACTAAAAAAACTAGTAAATGGGAGCCCTGAGATTCCAAGTCAGTCACCCTAAGCCCGCACTTATCTGTGAGACCATACGTCACTGAAGGAACCAAAGATTAGACCCTACCCAGCAGAAAGTTAGATAAATAAATAAATAAAGAGAAAACAAATTAAAGAATACATCTAGGACTTTAGAGAGGACGTCAGCAAACAACAGCCATAGGTGAAATCCGGCAGGCAGCTTGTTTGACGGGAACACGCTTATACTCATTTGCTTACCCATACTCTACGGTGGTGTTGGGGCTTCAAAAGCAGAGCTGAGCGGTGGCTACAGAAAATAAGTGGCCTACATAGCTGGAGTACTTTTAATTTAGCATTTTTCTAAAAAGTTTGCTGAGCCCGAATATAAAAAGGCAAAGAAAGAGGCACAGTGATGTGAGGGAAGAGGAAGATGAAGATATGGAAGATAGAGAACATAGACACCCCCCCCCTTTGAAAAGCTGGCATTTCAGAGGACATGACCAGGGTCAGAAGAGCTGAAAAGCTGATACAATAGCTACAGAAAAATTCAGAGCTGAAAATATCTGAGGTTTTCTCCTCAAAAGGGCTCACATTATTCCAAAACCACAGTGCTCTAAAAATATATATATTAAAGGAATTTTGAATCTCTGGGGAAATTTTTCCTACCGGCTTGGGGGGTTGGTGGTAGAGGTAACAAGGTACTTACAAAACAAATTAAAATGTGGCTAATCTCAGACTTCAAAATATTTCATATTAAGAAGCAAGTGAAAGAGGGTCTAATGAGTTTTGAGAAGAAAATGGCATGACTAAATAATTTTATACCCAGCCATGGGATTATGGGAGGACAAAAGAAAGATACTCAGCCATGAAAGAAAGTATATCACCACTATATTCCTCCTGGAAAATATAATCTGAAGATATACTGGAAATGACAGAGTAATTAATCAAAAAAAGGATTCAATTAATCAAAATAAATAATTTAAAAATAGACTATGGTTTAGTACAAATAGTGTTTCAAATGTAGATCATAACTACTAAATACATACAGGTTAGCTCAAGGCCTTTCAGTGAGTATAGTCAAAAAAATTAGAATTAAAAAATTTAAAAAATTATACTGAACAAAGTATATAACTTAAAAATAATAAACTATTTTAAGAAAAGAAAACTAAATATAAGGGTAAAAACGCTAAGGAATAAATGCAATAACATCAAATATTAATTATATATTGATATAATAGCATTGATAAATAATTACAAAACTGGTATTGTAAAAGAAAATATAATGGAGAGGTCACTATTAAATCAAAATTAATAAAAAACAAATATGCAAAATTAGATGTGAAAAATTAAATACTGTCTCAGTTGAGACTTAAGTCATAAAATATAGGATGAAGGACTTCTGGTCAAGATGGAGGTGTAGGTAGACACGCTTTATCGCCCTTCACAACTGAGAAGGAATACATCTACCTCAAAACTATAAAAAACAACCAGAAGCTCCAGAAAATCAAACTGAAGGCAAATCCAATAAAGAAGCAAAGAAGAAATACTCATCCAGACAGGTAGGAGGGGCGGAGCCAGAGCAGAGAAGACGTGGTGTGGCAGTGGTGGCACAGTGGCTGGGGCTGGCCAGTGGAAACTGCAGTCACATATTATGAAAGTCAGGAGGGAAATCTGGGGCGTGATCCCAGCCCCAGACCGGACCTCGCAGCTCCAGCTCCAGAGCTGGGGGAAAATCAAGCCTCATTACTTCTGACTGCGAAAACCAGTGGGGGTTGGGGTGGCAGAGGAATCTGCCCATCTCTCAGCAGAGTCCACAGGTTTAGGTACAGGAAATGGGAGAAGTGCCTGGAAAAGGGGCGAGTGCTGAGCAAGTGGCATTGTTCCCTCTCGAACCCCTCCCCCCTACACAGCGCCACAACATGGTGAAACAGGTTGCCCTGTACTGATGAATCCCTAAGGCTCCATCCCTTACAATGTAACAGGTGCAACAGCTCTAACTAAGACACAGAGGCAAACACACACAGGAGCCTGTCAGAATGAGGAGAAAGAGAAGTATGGCCCAAAAGAGGGAACGAATCAAGGTTCCAATGGGAGAACTAAGTGATGAGGAGATAGCCAATCTAATAGATGCAGAGTTCAAAACACTGGTGTTAACAGTGCTCACAGACTTGACAGACAAGATTAAATATGACAAATGCATAAGGGAAGAAATGAAGGCTAGGCTAAGTGAAATGAAGGCAAATCCACATGCAACCAGTGATGAAGAGAAGGAAACCGGGTTCAAATCAATGATCTGGAACATAAGAAAAAAATAAACAGTCAACCTATACAGAAGAAGGAATCAAAAATTGAAAAAAATGGGGAGAGTCTTAGAAACCTCTGGGACACTTAAAATGTGCCAACATCTGAATCATAGGAGTGCCAGAAGGAGAAGAGGAAGAGCAAGAAATTGAAAACTTATGTGAAAAAATAATGAAGGAAAACTTTCCTAATTTGGTGAAGGGAATAGACATATAAGTCCAGGAAGCACAGAGTCCCAAATAAGCTAGACCCAAAAAGGGCCACACCAAGACACATCATAATTAAAATGCCAAAGTTTCAAGATGAAGAGGGAATCTTAAAAGCAGCAAGAGAAAAGCAGAGAGTTACCTACAAAGGGGTGCGTATAAGACTATCAGCTGATTTCTAAAAAAAAATATTTTGCAGGCAAGAAGGGACTGGCAGGCTGTATTCAAAGTGATGAAAATCAAGGACTTCCAACCAAGATTACTCTCTCCAGCAAAGCTATCATTTTAGAATGGAAGGGCAGATAAAGTGCTTCCGGGACAAGAGAAAACTAAAGGAGTTCATCATCACCACGCCATCATTATGTGAAATGTTGAAGGGACTTATTTAAGAAAAAGAAGATCAAAACTATGGACATTAAAGAGACAACAAACTCACAACTATCAACAACATAATCTAAAAAAATAAAAATAAAAACAAAAACAAACGAAGCAAACAACCAGAATAGGAACAGAATCATAGGTATGGGGATCATTTAGAGGGTTATCAGCTGGGAGGGGGAAGGGGGAAAATGAGGAAATGGTGCAGGGATTAAGAACCATATTTGGTAGGTTCAAAATAGACAGCAGGAAGTTAAGAATAATATAGGAAAGGGTGAAGCTAAAGAACATATATTCACGTCGTCGTCGTCGGCAGCCGTCCGTCTCGAGAGACGATGGCGTAGCTTCCTGAGAGTCTATCTGCACCGCCGAGAATGACTGTGCAGTCCGACTGGGGAGTGACAATCCCTGCCGCACTTGTTACAGGTGAAGGCAGATGGCCGTTGTTGCTGCTGTTGACGCTGCTTCCGCCTCGATCTTTTCTGGACCGCCTCCTCGTTGCGCGCAGCCTCTGCCCCTGACATACCTTGCCTGACCGCGAGCCTCCAGGCTAGGCGGTCGTCTGCTTGAACTTCCCATGTGTTGAGATTGATGGAGCATTGTGTCATGTCCTTTTTGCAGAATATATGCTCCTCCAATACGCCTTTAAGGATATATTCACGACCCATGGACATAAACTAAGGGTGGTGGGATTGTGGTGGGATTGTTGGAGGGAAGGCAGGTGCTGAGCAGAGGGGAGTGACAGGAAATGAAATTGAGACAACTGTAACAGTGTAATCAATAAAATATACTTAAAAAATAAAATAAAATAAATAGGATGTACAACCCTATACAAAGACACCTGATAATATTATGAGATGCATGATTTTCTGAAAAATTAAAAATAACAAAAATTAATCCAGGAAGAATTAGAAAACTTAATAAACCTATAGCTATGGGGAAAACATGAAAAAAAGAATATTATCCTCCCAAATGACCCCTAGGCCAAGTAATTTTGCTAGTTCTTAATAACATCAAGACATAGATCATTATTATTATATATAATTTTATCCAGAACATACAAAATAATGGAAAATTTTTTATTCACATTATAAAGTTTCTTCACACTCACATTGAAAACTGACACTGAATGGCCCGACAAAGAAAACTAGACATCTAAGTTATTATGAGAACGCAGGCGGTGTCTGAAATCAAACACTAGCACAATTCATTTAAATACACAGTAAGGCACTTCTGGATATTTTAGTAGGGATGTAAATAAAGCTTAATACTAATAATGTATTGGTTTACTTTATCCTGTTGAACTGAGATGCCAAAATTGGAAGAAACTATACACATGATCTTTGTAGAAGCAAAAATAAATTTTGTAAATTCAACAGCCACTCCTTTTTTTAAAAAAAAATATTTTGAAGCATTCAAACATTGGAAGGACATGTCGTTACTATTCTAAAGACTAGGTATCTCCTCATGGCCATCAGTAGGACACACCATGCCTGCATCTCAGCTCCCCTTCAAGTCCAGAGCAGTGCCAGAACCCCAGCTCCAACCTGTCACCTTTAGCATGGCTCTCTCTATTCCAACAATGTCTTAAGGTGGGAAAAATAAATAGAAGTTATACAAGTCATAAAGAAGAAGAAATGTGCTCATTAATCACTTACCCACATAATCATTAATTTTATAAATCATTAGATAATGTATCTGGAATATCTTACATCATGAACTGAAAGGAAGCATTCACAGCTGTAAGCCAGTTCAGTAAATTAACCGGACACCAGATAAACAAGAGGGACAGAGTTGGGTGACCGCGTAGGCCCTCTCGGCACAGACACACTCGGAGGAAAGACAACCGCCACAAAGAACTGGAAAAAAGCCTCATCTTTATGATTGTGCCTTTAGAAGTGCCAAAGCAATTTGATGTTATATTATACAAAGAAAAACTTTTAAAAAATTCTCTCTGGTATCTCCTGCCCCGATTTCTTCTTTATTTATCTCACATGGCTGATGCCTCAAATCCGCTGTTGAAATTCCCCAGTTCTGCCCCAAAGTCTGCCTCACGGTTCCAGCCCACACTGCTTTGGGCTAGAAAAGATTGATCGGTCCATTCTTTCCAAATTAATATAAATATTGAACAGAATTCCAATCAATATACTGATGTTTTGGGTCAAGGGCAAGGGAAGTAGATGATTTTAAACTTCGTTAGGAAGATTTAGGCAAAAATGCCTAAGAAATTTTTGAAAAAGTCATGTGTAGGGAAAATGCCCTGTCATGACCCTGTTATGAAACTATAATGTTCAATTATTTCATAATTGAAGTAAATGTGATCAGAATGGCTAATCTGAAGCAGGCTTGTATAGGTGAGTGCATGTGTTTATACATTTAATATATAAAAAAAGAGTACTAAAAATTAGTTGTAAAGAGATTGATGATTCTATAGATGAAGCTAGAAAGTGATAGATTTTAAAAAGAAAAGCCTAATTTTAACTCATCCAAGGTAGATTATAATTAAAGTTTAAAAATAATGAAAGAGAAGAACTTCTAGAGAACATATACAGATACTAAAATTCTGTGTGAGCAAAAAATCTCCTTAAGCATAAAATTCGTGGCAAAATCTTTAACATAAACTCTCAGGACACCTGACCAGAAAAAACTTTAAAACTTTCTCTCTCAAATAGCATTATAAGCAAAATTCAAATGCAAAAATAACAATGTTCACTAAGAAGAATTAGAAGCAATATTAACAGACTTAGGCATAAGGATACCCAACCAATTGAACACAAACATCCCCCCCTCCGACCCTGAAAATGGGCAGAGTGCATCAACATCTCAAAGTAAAAAAGCATTTGTAAATGGCCCAATCAATAAAATCTATTCATTGGATTAGTAATTTAGAACAGAAAAGTAAAGCGTGACAGAGCAGGCATTTTTCCTGGGTTAACCTGGAGAAATGCGAGGAGTCGGGGACCGTCTTAACCCGCTCCTGGGAAGTTCACACAACTCCAGGACAGAAAGCCATAGTCTGCCAGGGTGCAGGGACCCATAGCAATGTTTGCTGAATGAAAGGAGAATCATCGACCTTCCAGATGTAAGATGTTCAGGATGCTTAAACTATCGCTCTCTGTTTTCTGAGTAAGTTTACTCCTATAAAGATATCTCCAGGAATAATCAAATATTCAGATAGAAATATATTTACAGAAATATTTTCTACAGCATTAGTTATCAGTTAAACAAATGGAGATAATGAAATGTCTAATAATTGGAGTAAGCTAACACTCATACAAAGACATATGAGGTGATTGTTTAAAAATATTATTCCCCAAATAGTTGATGGTATAAGAAAAATATTAATAATGTGCTGTTACTGAAAATAATTTTTTCATGTATATGTGTGTGTAGATATATATTCACATATATTGAATGTCGTCGTCGGCAGCCCTGTCCGTCTCGAGAGACGATGGTGTAGCTTCTTAAGAGTCTTATCTGCACCGCCGAGAATGGCTGTGCAGTCCGACTCGGGAGTGACACGGTATCTGTCTCCTCCCGTGTTGAATCGACATCTTGCGATGACGCTGGAGTGTCCTCTCCAGTGAAGCTGAAGCTACAGAGCCTGGGCAGGGTGATATGGAGGGTCTGCTGTTGCCCATGCAGCAGACCCCCCCTCTCTTCGCAGCTGAAGGGTCCAAGGGAAAGACGGAGCCAATACAGCTTGGCTTCAGGTGCGCCGCAGGAGTTGCCGGTGTTGACTACAACGTCAAACCGCCTTAGGGACTCCGGCTCCGGATTTTCTGTCGGGGTTTACTCCCTTAGCCTTTCCCCTGAAGAGGTATGCCGCAAGGCAGCAGAGGTTTTTTGGAGTCAGAGTTTTCCTTCCCTGATGTGCCCTGACTGGAAGATCGAACCAGCGACACTTAGCTCGCAGGCCGACGCTCAATCCACTGAGCCAAACCAGCCAGGGTGATATTGAATGTATATTCACATATATATACTCATGTGTATATATACTCACAATATGTCTTTTATGAAAATTGCTTATTTGTATATGTGTGTATATACATATGCACATACATATATATGCCCATATACATGTATTCTTCACATGTTGTTTTGTGCCCCTTCTCCCCCAGGGGCACTCTGACTTCTATAACTCAGGTTTTTAATCCCTGGACTCCCATTGTAGAAATACGAACCAGAAGAAGTCAGGTGCAGCTTGTTCGATTTTACATACAGAGTAGCTAGACTGAGCCCATCAAAACATGGGATTCCCAGTCAAATTTGAATTTCAGATACACAATAAACAATTTTTAGAGCAAGTACATCTCAAATGTTCAGTGAGACATACTCATACTAAAAATACATGTTTCCATATTTGAAAGTCAACTTTAACTGGACGTCCGGTGTTTTGTCTGGTACCCCTACCAGAAAGCGACGGTTTGAAGGGGACGAAAACTGCAAGAGGAAGGGAATGGGGTGAAAATGAGGAGACTCCGTGGGACCTTGGTTTTCAAACCAGTTCGGGGAAGTTGGAAGGGGAGGGCGGGAGGGGCAGCAGGGGTGTGGGACAGGGACAGAGAAGGGGGACCCTGCAGAGACAGAAACTGAGCATTTATAAGTCTCTACCATTCACTTCTTGGATGTCAGACAGGCGTTTCTTCTGAAAGCGATGTCATGCTGAACCAGGCCACCAAATGACCTAGGAATGCGAAGCATGTAGACTGGCCATGTCAATACAGACATTCCAAAGGGAGGATGAGCGGTGACTTCTGTGTTCTTTTCTGCATTCGTCTGTACTTTCCAGATTTCCTGCAACGGGCACAAGATATTGTGTAAATAAGACAGACATGGAACTTGTTTTTAAACACTAACCACGCACGTGCCAAATATTTGCTGGTGTTGGCAGGGTGCTTCCAAGGGGGAGTGAGGGGCCCACTGGGCATCCTAAATCGTGAGGCCAAACCTAATGCCCTGCTGGCCCCAGAGGCACCTCCTAAGACTTGCCTTTCAGTCAGATCAGCATCTGAACCCCGTGTGTCTGAGACTTTTAGGCGTGAAGACACTCCAGACCCTGCTGAACCCCCAAGGCTGTTCTTTGCAGCCTGGCCACACCCTATGTCAGGTTATGGCTGAAGCGGAGTCCCCAAAGCTCCCCCTGACCAGACCTGGGGTTACCCCGTCTACACCTGTTCCCTAGTCCAACCTGCTGCTGCCTTTCACCCACCTAGCTATGCCTGGGCTCTCCCGCCCAGAAGCAGGAAAATCCCAGGAGACGCACAGAGAGCTCCAGACTCCATGCCGGGAGCCTCACCTACACCACTGTGATGAATCTTCACGGCAACACGTAGAATGAGTATTAAAATTATCATTGTCCAGCTGGGTTCAGTAACTGACACCAAGTCAGCCAGCTGATAGGTTCTGGAGACGGAATTCAAGTCCTACCCTGACTGGCACCAACCACGGTACCAACCGCTGATTTAACAGCTCTGATAGGTCCTCGGCGAGCAGTTGTTGAAGGAAGTCAATCCGTCCAGACAGGACATGGGCCTTTGCAGGGCCACAGCCCTCAGGTGGCCCATAGATATATTTAGTGTCTCTTGTGCCATGTCTTTAAATGTTTTAAGAGAGATGTTTTTCCCCTTAAAGTTTTGGAGATTTTGCATCATAGGCCAGATCTCTGGCTTCTTTTGAAAGAATTGGGTCTGGTAGTAACTGGTGAGAGCCCTCCAACTCCTGGAATTCTGTTACGTTCCCAAGTGGCCTGTGTGTGAGCCGCCTGTGTAGCACCTGTGTGGAGCCTCTCAGTATTTACGACGACCTTTTCATGCCCACTCGGGTGGTTTTCCTTTCATTTCCTTCTCTCCCCGTGAGATACTCTCCACCCCGGGTCCTTTACAGCCCGTTGTCTCGCACTTCTGCTCAGACTTCTGACTCCTCTGTGGAAATTTCCCTGGCTTCCTTGTGTAAAGTAGTCCCATTTTCCTGCACCCCATAGCTCCTGGGCTAAACTTCTGTGGCAATTATTAAGGGCCTGTTGGGTGACAGTCACACTGCAGTTCCCTTCAGGCTCCCGAGAGCCAAGGGGAGAGAGAAGCATCGCAGTCCGACGGGCCTCGTTCCTGGCCCTGGGTGTCTGTCCCTGGCCACCCTGCCCACTGACCACACCGTCACGCCTGCCATTGCGTCCGGGCTTCCGGGGCAGCAACACCTGCTTCAGCACCACGATGCCTGGTCCGCCTGGTGTCCCTGTACCTGGCACTGACCTTGAGGTGTGGTGGACACTCCGTGCTTATGGACTGAAGGAAGGAACACATACAGGGAGGGCATGGACGGAACGCTTGCATTCACTACCCGGAGGGTCTGAAGCCGGCACTCAGCCGCAGCGCCAACCTTGCCGTCACGTGGGCAGAGAGGAGCCCCTGAGTAGCGCAAGGTGATTTGTGTGCAGGCTCCTCCCAAAGCAGGGTTGTCACACTGCATGGAGGTTCCAGCACGGTCACTGAGTCCACTCGGACCTGCTGGTCCCCAAGCCAAGTCTTCTGACAGAGAAACAAAATAAGCCACCATGGCAAACAAGCTTTCCCCTTACGGCGCTGGAGTCTTGGACAGTTTCTCTAGATAAACCCACCCCTCTCCTTTGTCCTTAAAAGATAACATTCGCCTTAATTAAGTCAGGGGTGGGCGGTGGAAGGGGCAGTCCTTTCAGGAAATCTGAGTGACAATTATTTAATCCCATTTAGGGACACTTTGAGCAATGACTTATAGATAAGGAGAGATTTAAAATTCTTTGGTCAGTCTCTAGCTCGCAGCTTTTTACGGGGTGGAAGAATGAGTAATTCAATGCAGACAACCTGGCCTTTCATAAGCTTTTATTCGTGATTTGTTGGACGTGGATAACATAAATTTTGCTACCAATCTATTAACAACTTAAATTGAAACTTGGTTTTCCTGCTCCCCACATAGCAACTCAGAAACAAGCGTAGTAACTGTGGGATCAATAACTCCTATTTGCTATAGCATCTGAGGTAAGCAAACATGACTATAATATTTCTATTTATTGAACAGCACGTCAACACATTCCCATTTCAAAGATAATAAAGCAACTTACACTCGATGTCAAGGTTGTTCATCCACACGAAGGGTGCACCGTCTATTTCGCTTCTTTAAAAATTGCGTTAATGTGCTTTATTTAAAATAATCCATGTTTGATTTACTCTGCCAAGTAAAAATAATTTTGCATTGACCCTGTCAGCTGTCGAATCACATTATGTCCCATAAAATGGACAGCAACTTCCGGGAAAAAAACACCCACGGTGGATATTTCCCCTGTTTATCGAGTGAAGCATACAGTTAGTTTATTCAAGGCATTCATGTAAACGTGGACATTAAAAATACATATAGATGTCAAGGAAAGAACAACCTAAATTTACCAGATAAGGAGAAAACTTAGCTGCAGGATTATTTCCCACCTATAGTTCCCACGCACAGCGTGAACAGCCTGAGAAATGAAATTTTAGTCGTCAGAACCTGACAGCTTCCAGTCATAATATGCTGACATGTGTAACAGGAATTAAGAGGTTCTACCAATGGAATGAACGTTAATTTTTTTTCAGCAAATCACTTATTTTGGCTCCATGCATCACGGCACAGCAGCAGGTCACCGGACACTTGTAACTGACATTAATACAACTTTCTGAGGCTTTCTGTTCCTTCTTAAATAGATTCCACTTACAGACACTAATTATTGGCTGAACTGAAGCACTTTTTGCAAAGCGAAGCAAAGGAGGGCTATTCAGCTGGAGAGAAGTTTCCAGGGCTCCGCGGAGGGGCCCAGACTGTTGGGAGCCTGCCTCATCATACCTCCCTGAGGGGCTTTTGAGTTTTAATTGGTTTGTCTTTTCAGGGAGGGGTCACAGACTCCTTCCATTCACCCATCATCGATAAATATTGAGTGTGCAATGTGCCAGACATTGTCCTATCTGGGGGGGGCGGGGGGGGGGGGGACACAGGGAAGACGAAGACAAGAATTTCTCGCTCCTCTAACTCCCCCTGGGGGTGGGGGTGCAAACGCATAAACAAACACTTGGCCCTGGCCCGGCAGGTGAGGAGTGGCCAAAGTCTGGTGGGGAACCTCCCCTGGGATGCTAAGTCTGGGTAAGCAAAGGCTCTGGGGTCACATTGTCTAGATCCAATCCCAGCAACTCCACTGAAGTCACTTGGCCCTGGACAAGGACAGAGACTCTCTGTGGCTTACCTTCTCCCTCTGCAGAAGGGAGCCAATGGCCTGGTCACCGGGCTTCTGTCTCAGGGCCGTGGTAAAAAGGGAATGAGTTGCTGTACACGTGAGCTCCTTCTGGCACAAAGTGAGGTCTCGGGAAAACAGCAGGCCTTTGCCCGGATGATGGTGGGCAATGGCCAGACACATCACAGAAGCCCAGGTGGTCCTTGTGGGCCCAGCAGGCAGAGCATAGAGCCAAAGGGGATGATTCTTGAGTCTCAGGATCCAATGGAATGTCACATGCTGGGTTTGGGTCATGCTTGGGACAGGTGGCCCTTTTCTTCTTTCTGATTTCTCCCATTCAGAATGGGAGTGTCTGTCCTATGCCTGTCCCGATATTGTATTTTGGAAACTTAACTGATCCCAAAGGCTTACTGATAGAAAGAAATGTTGCCTCAGGCGGAACTATCACTCAATTCTCAACCATCCTGATTCAGGTGACAATTAGTTAGAGTTTAGACTTGACAGTTGATGCTAGACTGGGTTAAGATTTTAGGGCTTTGGGGTTGGGAAGAATGTATTTTGCTCACAGGAAGGACATGAATTTGGGGGACGGGCGTGCAGAAGCAGAGTGTTATGGGCTGAATTATATCCCCCTAAATTCATATGACCAAGTCCTAACCCCCAGTACCTAAGAACATGATGCATTTGGAGAAAGGGTCTTCTAAGGACAATTAAGTTAAAATAATCCAGTGGAACTGCTGTCCTTACAGAAGCTGAGATTAGGAGACAGGCAGTTGTGGAGATAAAATGAGGGGAAGACACAGGGAGAAGGGAGTCATTCACAAAACAAAGAGCAAGGCCATCGGAACCAAGTCAAGCTTGACCTTGAACTTCCAGCCCCCAGAAGGCAAGGAAATACGTTTCTGCTGTGGAAGCTGCCTTATGTGCAGCACTTGATTGCGGCAGCCTCAGCAAGCCAGTGTGTGGGAAAGACCCTGCAGGTGCCTCTGCAGGGCGCCCCAGGCGGGGAATTCTGTTTCCTCTCCTAGCATGTAGCAGTCCTGGGAAGGCAGGGAAGAGCAGGGAGACAGGGTTCCTGCCGGCTACCTGCTGAAGTCTGACTGCTCACAAAGTGACCTTGCGTTGCTCACCTTGACCTTCTGGGTCTCAGCTTTCTCACTTAAAAATAAAAGTGTTGGACAGGATCACCGCCCACGACCAGATTTCCCACAGGAGCTTTCTGTGAAAGCCATCAAATAAAGTCGTGCACCTGAACCTCTCCCCTGGCCCCGGGGTAGGGTAAGAAACACAACAGATTAAGAAAAGAATCCCCAATCTAGATTCCAGGGTGGGGTAGGTGTGGGGAGAAAAGAAGACAAAGATTAAACTAGCAAGCACAAACTGGCATCCTGAAGTGGCCAGGGGGCTGGCCAAGACCAAATTTTACACATCTGGAAATTTTTATAAACCTACACAATTATACCTTTAAAAAAAAAAATTAAAAGCTGAAGCTCCACCGCCATGTGGGTCCACGTTGTATAGGACACCAGTCCGGGAGCCCTATTGTGGGAAGGACACATTCCTAGCCTACCCACGTGATGAGGATGTGGAGGAAGAACCAGGGGTGTGCTGCCCTGCCTTGTGGGGTGAATTACACTTTGGAGGAGCCTTAAAGTAGCATTGAACAAAAAGACCCAAAGAGAGTTTGGAAACCCACAAGGAGCAAGAAGAGAGAACCAGGGAGTGAGAAGACCAATGTAGGGGAACGTTAGTCGCCGGACAGGAGGGCTGGAGAGGGGGGCACGGGGAGTGTGGGTGCAGCCCCCACCGCGGGGCCCTGAGAGGCAGGTTAAGTCCTTTATAGGGTGATTAATTCTCTTGCAAGGGATACAGGCCTGTTCCCAAAGGCCTCACGTAATTCAAAACTAGCACGGTTCGCGACGAACCCTCTGGAGGAGGAGATGTGAAGTGGGGTTTGCATTGTTTCGAAAACCGTGCATGAACGAAGACTGTTAATACATCATACTGCACAATTCGGATTCACAGAGAACACAGCCACACCCTGTACGTATGCTGGGGCCAGAGGAACTGAGTAGCGGGGCAGGGGTCAGCTGTCTGTTGTGAAGGGGACCCGGAGCCGGTATGCTCACAGCCAGGCCGCCTCTAGCGGGAGGTCCCCACGCCGCAGACCCTGGCTAAGCTTTTAACAAGGCCGTCTTGAAACGCACCTCTCCCGTCGCCAGGTGAGTGCTTTCTGAAGGTTGGTTACCTGACCAAAATTTCATCTTTGAGTTCAAACAGACCTGGGTTCCGGTCCTGGCTTCGCTCTAGTGTTTCAGGCAAATAATTCCCCTTTTGTAGCTCTCAGTCTCCTTGGCCGATAATAAATGTAAACAGAAGAGGGAAACATCACGGTCGCGCTTGATTCAGAGGGGCGTCCCCAGAGTCCACGGAGACAGGGCCCACGAGCACAGTCTGGGCCTCGCACGTGTAAGGGCTCGGCCAGGAGCAGTTTGCGTCCAGATTTGTTTAGCTCTCCCACGATCTCTTCTCGTTTTCCTGGTTGACCGTGTTAAGAACTCAGTTTACAAGCCCACAACTGGGCTGTCACAGAGAGAGGAGACTCGTTCAGCTTGTGTCACTAGTAGGACGACAGTGAGGGGAAGGAACCCACGTCTTCCCGTATACACAGGCTGCATGCGCATGCTCCGGTCCAACTCGCTCCCGTCGGTGGACACCAGGAGCGGACAGTGTCCTCGGGTGGTTCTGAACCTTGAGTAGATTGGGCCTCTCCAGCTGCTGCGCTTTCTCACTGGACGGTCACCCTCGTGACTGGTCGGGACACACGTGCTTCCTGCAGGCAGCGCGCCTTTCAATAATGCCGTGACCTGATGCGCCATAAAACCAGAACATCATTGCTTCCCGGGGGCTTCTAAAAATGATTGCGACCCGGCTTGGCCTCTGTCACTAGTAATGTATCTCATTCTTCCTCCTTTTGCGAATGCAGTTTCCAGGAGTCAAACAAACTGTATGTCAATGAGGGGGCATGTTAGACTCCAAGTTGAGAAGTGATGTGCACAGGTGTGAATGAGATACTTTCAAACATTTCTAGTCCCAGCCCGAGACAGGTCACCTGCCACACCATCTCATTGCCCAGGGTCAGCATCCCTGCTCCTCCTTGCTCCCAGTGCTACCCCTTCGTGTTCCTGCCCCTCGCTGCTGCCGGAGCACCAAATGCGTCTTACCATTTTATAATTCCATGTCCTGGTTAACATCCTAAATTTCTTTCGAGTGGGACTACCGTGGAATCTTAACAATTTACTCTTTTCATCGTTTATTCAACAAATGTTCTATATCGAATATCTGCCGGACATTTTGAGGGAGACAGTCACAAAAGATGAAGCACATGTTGCCCTCAAGGAGTTGGGGAGTCTCCCTTCTGAGAGTGTGTCCTTTGGCAGACTGACGTGTGACCACGACGTGTGGCTGTTCTTGAATCCCAAATGTGTCTGGAACTGCCGGAACTTTTGGAGACATGGGAGTCAGATGTGAGAAGACCTTCAGTTTCAGATGGGAACTGGTCCATCATCTGGAGCCTTTAATGAAATGCGCCGAATTCTAGCAAGAATAGACCGATATACAGTCTACTTGCCAACACCGTTCAGTAGTTGAGCACCCTACCCCTTCTGTACGAGGCTTCGGTGGATTTATTCACTCATCTACTCATCGAAAAGCCCTGCAGGACTTTTATCAGCAGGCTTTCAAAAGTGTTAGATAACATTTGTGAATGCTTGCTAATTACCAGGCACTGCTCATTCAATACCAGCCCGTTTAATCCCCATAACATCTCCGTGAGGGACACTGTTATTATTCCTATTTTGCAGGTGGGGAAGCTGAAGACAGACAGGTTGAATAATCTGCTATATGATAATTAACCACAAAGGACAGTGAAATTGCCCATTCATTCATTAAAGAAATCTCTAGCAAGGCTTCTCCACAGGGGTGGAGAGGACTAGGACACGGAGAAGCACCTGCAAGATGACTAAGCCACCCTCCCTGCCCTCAAGGACATCCCAGTCGAGGTTAGAGATAGACCTAAAGCAATGTTGTAATGGGTCCCGGTCAGAAGAAAAAAAGTGTCATGGGAACTAATGGGAGGGACTGGTAAATACAGCTGTCTGAGACTTCATAGAAAAGAAGCATTTAAGGTCAGTCTAAATTACACGTCTGTAGGAATCGGAGGGGCAGGTAAAGGGATCCTGGATGCTTGTCAGTCAGAGGTCACAGCTTGTACAAAGGTGTGCATTTCTGAAAGAGAAACTCTTACCTTCTTCAGTGTGTCCTCCACGAGTGGTTTCCCTGATCGCCCCTTCCCAGCTTCTCAGCACACTCAGCGGAGAAACCAAAATCACCACTCTGACCCTCCAAAGCCCAGGGGAGACCTGGGCCCTGCACTCCTTCGGCTGAGCCTTGACCACTTCCCAAATTTCTCTCTCAGCCCCAGCCTCCCTGAGCCACCTTCTGCTCCCAAAACCATCCCAATCCATTCCAGAACTCAGTGGTGTGCACCAAAAGCATTCAGTAACGCACTCCCGGGTCTGCGGGCCGGGGAGAGAGATCCCCTCAAGTGGCAGACCTGGGGGTGGCTGAGTAGCTCTGCCCCACATGTGTCTCATCCTTCCAGGGCCAGTGTGCTGCTCAGGACATTTCCCCCCAAGGTTGCAGCCGAGGCATGGGAAGGCAGGTTTCTGAGGAAGCACAGGTCAAGCCTTTGCTCAGTCATGTCCATGAACATCCCACTGGGCAAAATGGGTCACCCGGCCAAATCCCAGTCAATGGGTTGGAAAGTAAAATACTCTTTATGGGAGGAACATGGAGTAAATATTTACTGATGGCAACCTAAATTATAAGAGTGTTACCACCACGCCATCTCAAGCTTGGGACACACTGTCCTTCTTGCCATAAATCACCGTCCAGAGGAAAAGATGAGACACAGAAGAATTTCTTCATGCCCAGAAAGTAACTCAGAATCAAGTGAGTTTGAAACTATGATATTGTTGTCAACAGAAAGGTCCATGGGGAGCTGGTGTTCCTTAGGATGCAGCTTGAGAATCAAAGCCCCCAGCATTTCCCAAGATTAATTTGAGTAATAACAATAGCCCTAACTACCCATCGTGAAGTACATGTCATGTGTCCCACAGAAATCATTTCCATCCTATCAACCAGCTTCTAAAATGGACATCATTTGCCTGTTGAGGAATCTGAGTCTAAGGAAAGTTAGGTGGCATCTTCAAAGACATTCAGAGGTTGAAAAAAAATGCTAGGGTTTGGCCCCAGGTACATCACAGTAGACAGCCTTTAAGGTGGTTCCAATGATCCCACCTCCTAGGATTCACACTGGGTAATGGTCAACTCCTGACCTAAGCGTGGGCTGGACTTACTGACCCACTTCTCGTGAATAGAAATACAGCAGAAGCAATGGGATATCACTTCTGGGATGTGGTTACAAAACTGGCTTCTGTCTTGCATTCCCTCTCTCTCTCTCTCTCTCTCTCTCTCTCTCTCTCTCTCTCTCTCTCTCTCTCTCTCTCTCTCTCCTTCTCTCTCTCTCTCCCCCTCTCTCTCTTCTTCTCTCCCTCTCTCTCTCTCCCTCTCTCTCCCAGACTCTTCTCTCTTTCTCTCTCCCCACATCCCCTGCCTGATGACTAAGAGAGACCCATGTGACAAGGAACCTGTGTCCCTGACCAACAGCCTGTGAGACACTAATACTCTCAGTCTACCAACTTGGGAGGAACTGAATCTTGCCAACAGCCATGTGAGCGAGCTTGGAAGAGGATTCTCCCCAACCCAACCTTGAAGTTAAGGCAGCCCCAGCCAACACTTAGATTTCAGCTTCATGAGAGACCCTGAATCAGAGACACCCGGTTAAGTCACACTGAATTCCCAACCCACAAGCACTGTGAGGTAATAAAAGGATGTTGTTTCAAGCTGCAAATCTGGGGGATAATTTGTTATGCAGCAATAGCTAGCTAATACATCTCTCTGAAGTCAAAGTCCGTGCTTCCAATCCCATAGCCACTGCTTCACAGAGCTTTTCATGTTAGGACAGCCCTGAATCACCTACCACAACCTGCAAAGACAAGGTGACTCCTCAATCGTGGATCTGAGTTTTCAGTGAGGAAAACGTATTAGCCCATACATCTTGCGTGAGCTCCTGTCAGTCAAATAATCACCACAGTTTACAGCCTGCCAGGATTGACATCCAATGTTTTAATACAATTATTGTCATTTAAAATGATTGTTACAAGTCATTGAATGCTGCCTCAAACTGAAAGTTTCCTGAGGTGTCCAGTTTATTTGAAAAAGAACTTCATGAAGAAGTGTGCTTCAAGAAGACGTCCATTTGCCTGTTCATTTTATGCATGAACACCGGTATGTGCCGGGTACTGGGAGAGATCTCTTGCAATGTTTTAAAATCACACTTTGGGATAAGTACCTAAACAGACAAAACAGGTGGAATCAGGTAACCTGAGGGAAATACAGAGCATTTCCTGTGGAAATGGCCTTGTTGCTAGGTCCTCAAAGAGGGAAAGCATCAGGATAGGCCAGAGTAGAGGAGAAGGAGAAGGCTAACTCTCTTTCAATTAATTCAGTTGCCTATCAATTCATAGATATTTTATTGAGCACCCTCCATCCCTACTGTGGAGGACAGAAAGGATGCAGAACAAGACACTTTCAATGTAAAGAGACCATGTAATTAACAATTATGTGGAATTGATCAGAAAAGTAACAGAAGATTAGTGAAATCTCCCCCAAGATCAGTGGGGCGGGTTCTCAAGGGAAAGCCCTCATCGGCAGCCCAGGCTAGATTTGGCCCCTGCGGAGAATGAGCGTGTCACCTACCATTCAAACAAGGACATTTCTGAGCATGAAAGTGGAACTATTGGTAGTTAAGCTTAAACTACAGGATGAGCTGTTGGAGGCGGAATCACCCTAGGTAAGCCAGAACTATAGTATCTTATCTTTAAATGTCTGATAGGGGTTGCCCAGGGCTTTGTAGCAGATCACAGGAAGCATGTGACAGCTCTAATAAGTGATTATTAATGACAAGCTACTGCGTATGTTAACAAATTATGCTCTTTAAGTGTGATGATAATAGCACCCGTTATGGTACGTGCCCAATGCGTATCTGTTGGTGAGAGAAAGAAAGGCAGGCTGGTTGACCAGAAGTAAGACCAACTTCTAGAAAATCAATTTCCATCAGAACCACTGGAATTACTGAAGTCTCTTAAAATTTTGGATCTTGATTTGGGGTCTTGGTTGACCTTTGAGAGAAGCATGAGCTATCTCAAAGATTCATGATGATGGCTATGATAGAGTGCAAAGGTCATGGGCTTTATCTTGAACCACAGTTCCACCATTTGGTTTCAGAGCCTCCACTTTGTGAAGTGTAAAGAAATGATGAGCGCTCCTCCCTCCCAGGGCCCTCGAGCCATTTATATGAGATAATAGTTTGACCCACACCCAGGTCCTGACACACAGTACCACTCAGCCCACCTTCATTCTTTTTTTTCTCTCTCTTCAAAAATCTAAAAGCACCAAGTACCCTGAAAATGCCCTGATACCACCTTAACTCCTGCCTGAACTAACAGCAGCCTCCTTATAGACAAAAAGGACTTTTACAGAGAAAACTCACAATGATCAAAGGCACCCACGCCAGGAGGGGAAAAGTGTCACGTGATTAGTCGCGGGAACATGTCAAGGCTTCCGAAACCAAGAATCGACAGCGATGTGCTTATTTTCACCAACGAATAAAGAGCCAAATAGGTTTTTTGAAAGAAATTGGGATAATTTGACCATTTGAACAACCCAGTTGAGCAGATTTTGATGGTACTTTAAGCCTTAGAAAATAAGGCTTCTTAATGTAAATTCTGACAGACCCTTAACTATATAGCAAGACACCCACAGACACAGTAATAGCTTTAAGAGGGAGAGTAAAACACTTATTTCCATTTTGAGTACCAGCCTGTTCCCTAAACACCTTCACATCTGAATCAAATAAAAGGCCAAGAGACAGCCTCGGTCTGACTGACAGGTGTCGCAGTGGCAGAAGGATGAACTGGGATCAAGTTCTAAAACCACCGCAAGGGACTGTCCCCATTTAAAAATCAAATGTTGTTATGACTGAGTTATACCAACTGCCTGGTGAGACCTCTTCTACTTTATACTTGCAGACAAGGCGCTGGGCTGTGTGCTAAATACTGGCCAGCGGTCCCCACCCAGAGGCCCGCAGAGCACCAAACTAGCTGTGTGTCCATTTGTCGTCTAGCACAAAGCCAGTATGAATAAACATCGTTTGGATATAAAATGGAAAGAAGGCAAAAAGAAAACCTGGGAAGAAAGGAGGAAGGGAAGGAGGAGGGAAGATACAGTTCAGAACCGTGTTCAGGATTTCAAAGACAATCCACAAGATGATTGGGCCCTGAGCCACTCACGAGTTAAATTTTATTTTTAATGAGTTAATTAATTTTTTTTTAGAGACGGAGGTGGGAAGGAGAAAGAGAGCAAGAGAAACATTGATCTGCTGTTTCCCTCATGCACCCCAACCAGGGACCAAAGCCACAGCCCAAGCGCGTGCCCAGTAGGGGAATCACACCTGTGATTGCTTCGCAGTACGATGCCCCACCAAAGGAGCCACACTGGTCACCGCTGCTCACAGGTTACAAGGTGGACATGTCCCTATAGCCCAGATTATCACACCTCAATCTCATCACACATCCAGGTTCCGGTGGCCCTTGTCTGCTTTTCCCAATTAAGCCTTGCTGCTTCTCCAAGTCTGCATGTGACACATGACATCATTAATGGAGAGGGGTCCTCACATTTTGGGTGAAGACAATGGCCATGTCCAACCCCCTCCCTCTCAGCCAGTGCCTTGGCTCACATTTTCCATCTCCTGCTGGGATTAGAGCAAAGCTTCCCTACTGAGCCCCACTGCCCCCGCTTTACTTCAGTGCCATCCGTGTAGAACAGAAATATGACGATGGCACCTGCTTTGAAAAGCCCCGTTTTCTGCTTCGTTTGTGATAGCTCCAGTGCCCACAGGGAGACCAAGCCCCCCCCAGCCTCAATTTTCTGGGGGCTAAGTCACAGCTGAGCAGGCTTTCTCAGCTACAGCTTGGGAAACTGAGTCCCGGGGCACAGAAGTGACGTGCACAAAGTCACAAGGAAGAAGAGAGTTAGCTGAGCAGGCCCGGGGGCCCAGCCCCCACCCAGGCTTGGGCTCTCCTCCCCTGACCACACGCTCCAAGGCTCCCAGCCCCTCCCAGATCTCGATCACATCCTGGCACCACCGCGCCAGCCCAGCTTCTGCCTCTGTCTTGGGAAGTGTCAATCTGAATCCCAAATGTGCCAGCCTTATTACCATCATCCACAGACTTCTTAATAAAGCTGCCAGTACTGTCAATGGCATCTCTTAATGACACTTTGTAAAGGAAAATAATTCTACAACTCCCTCTTACATGGCCATGTGGTTCCTTTGCTTTATGGCAGGCTCAACGTGCTTCCTGAATAAAAAAAAAAAAAAAATCATAATCATGATAGCAGGTAATGTTTATTGAATTCTAGTCCTGTGCCACGTACTATTCTAAACACTTTAAACGTAACGGAAAACAAACACAAAAACAACGCTTGAACAAACGTGGACTTAAGAGACTCCCAGCCGGGCACACGTCCGGGACTAACAGCCAAGTCCTGCTCCACTCGATATGAGATTCTGTTCTGGCTGCTCTCATCTGGCGCCTCTGCGGTGCCAGGTATTGTACCCTCCCCCTTTCTCTAACCCCTAGGACCAACCTGTAAGGGCTCAGGCACTACAAACCCCCATGTGGAAGGCGAAATAGTCATAACAAGGCACAGGGAGACCAAGGCATTTGCCTAAGATTGGTCAGTCCTACTAGCGGACAATGGGGAGCATCAGAACGGTGTTGACGGTAGAGCCTGTGGCTGCCCCTGACTGTACCAGGAGGTCGTGAGCCACACTGAACTTCCCAGGACCGATGGATGGCCTTGGGGCAGGTCAGGGGGGAGAGAGTCAAATAAGCAGAACAAGTGTTCCATTCCCGACTCTAAAACAAACAACCACACAGTCACCTTTGGAATGTGATACATGTCTCATGGGGAAGCCATGCCACAGCGGCCTTTTCGAGAATCTTACGGGATAACCATCTTTATCAGGTTGCTCCCCTGAGAAGAAAAGATATTTCCATGCATAAGCAGTAACATGGCTAGTTTCTAAATGGTGGATAGATTTAGATCCACAACACTTCAGAAGGAGACAGCTACCATCATCAGCAACATTTTCATTGAAGCAGGCAGATATTTACTTTTCCTCAATAAGAAGTGGGCACATTTTTAGAGGGTCGCTAGCCCGGAGGGGACTGTGAGTGGACATTGAGGTCTAGGAGGGGCAAAGTGTGAGGCCTGGCTCTGCCTCCCATCAGCCGTGGGGTCTCAGAGGAACTACCCAAGCTCTCTGAACAAAACCCCATCTCCCACATGTGAAAGGGGAGCCTCACAGTTATTAGGAGGTTTGAGTGATATGTAGGTGTCTCCAATTCCTGGCATATGGGGGTGGCTCTTCCCTGGGTGTGATGGAGGTGGGCTCTGGGGCTCCCCTCTCCATGCCCGAGAGGCCTTGGAAAATTACTTAATCTCTCTGTTTCCTTGTCTAAGCAATAAAAAAATAAGAAGTCTACCTCAGGGTTGTCATGAGGATACAATGAACCTATTTATTTACTTATTTGTTTTGAAGAACTTAAAACAGAGTCATGGGGTGACCACTCACAAGATTTTTCTCAGCCTTATCTTGTTGGCCTTGGCTTTGGGTCATATATTTGGTTCAACCCATACCTGCTCCAACCAATTCTAACGCAAAGAAGTTCTGTTTGCAAAATCATCTATGCAACGTATATTTTAGTGATAAAAATGCTAATAATCAGAATTGACTACTGCACTTAAAATCCAATTTGGAGACTTCCGCCAAGATGGAGGCATAGACAGACACGCGGCATCTCCATCCACAACTAAGAAGGAATACAACTACCTTAAAACTACAGACAACCAGAAGTTCCAGAAAATTGAGCCACATGGAAGTCCAACAAACAAATATATAAAGAAGAAATACTCATCCAGACAGGTAGGAGGGGTGGAGCAGGGGCAGAGAGGATGTGGTGTGGTGGCAGCAGCAGCGGCAGTGGCAGGCCGGAAGAAAGCACAGTTACATGTTTTAAAAAGTAAGGAAGAACACCTACGGAGCATTCCCAGCTCCTCACCAGACCTCACAGCTCACGGTCCCAGTACCAGGGAAAATCAAGCCTCATTGCTTCTGACTGTGCAGACCAGTGGGGGTTGGGGTGGAGGAAGGAACTGCCAGTCTCTCAGCAGAATCCGCTTGTTTAAAGGGCCCCCACGGTCCTAGAACATCCACAGACCCACCCACTCTGGGAACGACAGCCAGCTAGAGGGGCGCCAGTCCCATACGGAAGTGGGAGAGGTACCTGGAAAAGGGGCGAGTGCTGAGCAAGCAGCATTGTTCCCTCTTGGACCCCTCCCCCACATACAGCGCCACAATGTGGTGAAACAGGTAGCTCTATACTGACAAATCCGTAAGGCTCCACCCCTTACAACATAACAGGGGTGACAGCCCTACCTGGGATGCGGAGGCAAGAAAAACACAGGAGCCTGTCCGAATGAGGAGACAGAGAAGTATGGCCCAAAAGGGGGAAGGGATCAAGGTTCCAGTGGGAGAACTAAGTGATGAGGAGATAGCCAACCTAACATATGTAGAGTTCAAAACACTGGTGATAAAGATGCTCACATGCTTGATAGATATGCTTGAGTATGGCAGACACATAATAGAAGAAGTGAAGGCTATGCTAAGTGAAATGAAGGAAAATCCACACAAAACCAATGGTGAAGGGAAGGAAACCAGGATTCAAATCAATGATTTGGAACATAAGGAAGAAAAAAACAGTCAACCAGTGCAGAATGAGGAAGCAAACATTGAAGAAAATGAGGAAAACTTCCCAAATTTTGTGAAGGAGGTAGGCATACAGGTCCAGGAAGCACGGAGGGTCCCCGGTGAGCTGGACCCAGAGGAGACCACACCAGGATGCATCATGATTGAGATGCCAAAGGTGAAAGATAAAGAGAGAGTCCTGGGGGCAGCAAGAGAGAGGCGGAGAGTTGCCCACAGGGAGGTGCCTATAGGACTATCAGCTGATTTCTCAGAGGACACTTTGCAGGCAGGAAGGGACTGGCAAACAGTATTCAATGTGATGAAAGGCAACCTGCAACCAGGATTACTCTATCCAGCAAGGCTATCATTTAGAATGGAAGGGTAGATGAAGTGCTTCCCAGACAAGGTAGAACCAAAGGAGTTCATCATCACCAAGATATTATTATATGAAATGTTAAGAGGACTTATTTAAGAAAAAAAAAATCAAAACTATGAACATTAAAATGACAACAGACTCACAACTATCAACAACAGAATCTAAAAAATAAAAAATAAATCCAACTAAGCAAACCAGAATAGGAACAGAATCATAGGTATGGGGATCATTTACAGGGTTATCAGCTGGGAGCGGGGAGGGGGAGAAATGGGGAAATGGTGCAGGGACTAAGAAGCATAATTGGTTGGTACAAAATAGACGGGGGAAAGTTAAGAATAATATAGGGAAGGGTGAGGCCAAAGAATTTATATGCAGGACACATGGACATGAACTAAGGGGGGTGGGATTGCTGGAGGGAAGGGGGGTACTGGGTGGAGGGGAGCAAAGGGGGAAAAAACTGGAACTGTAACAACATAATCAATAAAATATACTTTAAAAAATTTCAATATGGAGAATTCTCTCTTCCAGCTCATCCCCATACACCACCACTGAACCTAAAATGGATGAACTGATGCCTAAACGCACCTGAAATCAGTACCCTTCCTCAACAGATTCCATGCAAAAAATACCTTTAAAGTTACCTTTTGTCCAGCCTCACTATGGAAGCACCAGTGGCCTCCTGTGATTTAGCAACAGAAGCAGCTTTTAAAATTGCAGAACATTGCTTTAAAAATGAAAGCTTCATGTGTTTTTCTTCTGGCTAAACAGATCTCTACATTCTCCCCAAATTAGAATGTTAAGAGGAAAAAAGATTTGATACAAGAAGTGTTTAATAAAAGGAGAGATGAAGACAAAAACAACAAACAGAAAAGAAAAAGTTTAGGGGCCATTACTCAGCCACAGATGCGCCTCTTGCTTTGGAAGCTTTCTCTTCTTATTTGCTGAAGTTCAGGTTTAGTTTGCTCTTTTTCCCCTCACTTGTCTCTTTAAAGTTCTCTTTAAGGATTGCGGTGGCCCTTAAGGAGCCCATTATCATTTGAGTCTTTCCCATGGGGCCACCGTCTGTGCGGACAGAGCCTCAAGGAAGGCAAGAATGATTCACCGCTTCTGACTGATCGATGACTGAATGATTCACTCAGGCTCACTTGGTTCCTGCAGCAAAAGCTGGCACTCCAAGTCCTCACGCCACTGCTAAGTCACACTGTCTAGGCCAAGGACATCATTCCACAAGTCTAAACCACCATACCCCAACCATAACGCTAAGCATGACAACGCCAACGTCAACGCATGTAGACCTATGACAGCATGTACCAGCAGGTATGTGGACAAAAGGCGGGTAAGAAACACACCGAACAGCCAACAGCAGCCTCTTCACACGTGGGGCATCACAAGTGATCTTTCTTTTCTCAGTTCTGTTTTATGAAATATTAAATGATATGGTTATATGAATACAAAAGTAAATTGATTTGAAACATTTATTCTTCCTCTTGTTACACGATCTCCCCAGAAGTTTCCTTTAGAAGCAACTAAGAAGGTAAAGTGAAAATAATCCCCACCCCAGTTTTCCAAATTAATTCATCCAGTAGGTTTAAAGCACCTACCATATTCCAAGACCAAGACCAGGCAGTGTGAGGGGCTGCAGATCTCAGATAGAAACCTGTCCCATTCTAATGAGCTGGGGAGGCAACACTTGCAAGCAGCAATCAAGATACGAAGCAAAACACATAATCAACTGTTCGAGTAAACTTTGCGAGCTCCAAGCATATGGTTCAGGCAACACAGGATGGCATTTCTCACCAGCAACCTGCAACTCTTTCGCGAATAGGCCAGGCCAAGAGGTTTGAGTGGCTTATGGAGAATTCCCTATTTACCATATGCATTGCCTCAGACTGTTACTTCTTAATGCAGTGTTTTTCTTTCCGGTACCACTTCCAAGCTTCTCAGTTATACTGTACTAATAAATAGTGAGTTGGGAGTCTCTAAATGCTAGACTGTATAATGAAAAAGGGCAGGGAAGTGTTTTTAAATATCAATGAATTCCAGCATCTTGGGCTTCCAGAAGTCTCTACCTCCGGTTTCCAGCCCAAGTGTTTGGGATTTGCAACATGCCGGAAGGTGGTGAATGGAGGCTGGGCCCTCTTGCCCTGCCACTTAGGGTCCTGATGAGCCCAGGCTATCCGGAATGCTACCCACCTCAGGGAGAGGCCTCCCAGCTGAGAGGCCCTCCACGCCATCACCCTTATAGGTTCTGCCTGGAGTTCTCGCCAACAGACGCATCCCTTTCTCTCCATGGCTCAGTCTACAGTAAAGGCCCTTGTGTGCATTTCAAAGTGATATTTCCCTGCAGAACACTTAGGAACATTTCCAGAAGGACCTTTAAACCCTAACAGATCAGGAATCGCATGAGAAATCAGGAAATTTTATTCTGGGAACAACCCCTAGCCACTGGCCTCATAGCTCTGAAGGATCGCCATGGAGATTATTGCTGCTACTGGCCTGTCGGGGTGTGGTGGGATGAGCCTAACCCTCACCGCCCCCTTCAGTGGCTTCATCATTAAACTTTTTCTCCTATGAGGCAATTGAGGCCGCAATGGAGTAACTCACTTGCCAACGTCATCCATCCACTAAGTAAGTCAGGGAGCCAGCAGGTGACCCAGGTTGGCTGGCTGCTCAGCTACCGCCTAGACCACAAGGCTGTCCTGCCACTCATGCAAATGACATGTGTCCTGGGTGGTCTGAGAAGGTCACAAGTGCCAGCTCAGTACACCGCTGTCCTGCAAGTCAGAAGCCATGGCTGCGGGGCCATCTTAGGAAGCACGGGAGACTATATTCAGAACACGTTTATTGAACACCTACAGTATGCCGGGCGCTCTGCTGGGTGCGGTGCTCAGACACATTTTCTCCCGGCTGAGAAGGCTGGCTTGCAAACCAGTCATTCCCCACAAACGGGACAAGCTCTGGGGAGAGTCGCTGGGGATCACGTGTGCCCGTGACCACCACAGGGGTCAGGGGGGTGGATGTCGGGGCTGGCAGGAATGACTGCAGAGAGGAGGTGCTGTTTCTGGAAACACACTGTAGGGGCAAGAGCCTCGTGCAGATAAGGGAGGAGTGGGGATCCAGGCAGAAGAGGCAGAGGGTGCTGAGTCCATGGGAGGCAGAGGGCTGCCCACTCCCTAAGCCCTGGAATCCGCGAGCATACTACGGGACACGGCCAAAGGGACCTGACAGATGGAGTCAGAGACGCAGACCGTAACGAAGCGAGATTACCCTGGAGTAACTGGGAACAATGGAATCATGTGGACCCTTAGAAGTGGAAGAGGTGAGCAGAAGGGCCAGTCAAGCGGATGTGATGATGGAAGAAGATACAGGAGAGATGCGAAGCTTAAGGCAGACTTGGTCCATCATCACTGATGTCAAAGAGGAAACAGCGAATGACCTTTAAAGGAGATGACCAGATGCTCGTCTCAAGAATACGGGAAAGTGGATCTAGAAGGAACGGAGGTAGACAGCAGGAAACCAGAGGGGACGCTGCCCCTGAAGTCCAGCCGGTGGGGTAAGAGCCCAACCAAGGCAGTGTTGGGATCCCACAGAAGACGCAGACTTGGTGGCTTCCACAGAGACACTCGCAGGACCGAGATCTGGGCTAAGGGAGGGTGAAGACACACTCTGGGGTATCTACCTTTAGAGACTGGTTAGTTGGGGATGTCCCTGTCCAAGGGAAGAAGCCGAAGAGGAAGGAGTTGAACAGAAATGGTCCTCTTAGTTCCTACTGATGACTCAGCCATCTCCCCAACTGCTTTTGAGGGGTCATCTTACCACTTGTGTGCGCTAAGGGTGGCCTAGAGGGATGAGCAGAGCGATTGAAGGCCACATGCCTGGGACATTCACTAAAAGATCACTTACCGTGCTACGGGCTGGAGCGAGGGGGCACACTGAAGAAATGGGGGCACGGTTGGTGTCAGCCTGCAAGTGCCAGCCCTCCAGTGAGACAGACCACACACGAGCCCTGCGAACATCTAGAAAACTCTGCGAGGATGCAGGACGGGAGGGAGCAGGAGGCTCGAGAACAATGGCTCCCAGTTGCTTGACCACCAGAACCCCGGGGTCATTTTCCACAAGCCCCACCCTCACCCCTTACTCTCCAGAGGGCGTCATGAGGCTGCGTGGGGCTGAGCTTTAGGAAGGCACCCGAGCGAGCGCAGCCAGGTGAGTGGGACCCTGCTCATAGCTCCTCTGCTGGTAAATGTCAGCAGGAGGGCCGCCTCCTGGGGCTGTTGAGGGCTGAGTGGAAACCTGCGTCATGCAGCGTGCAGCCCTCCTGCTGTGGCGCGATTGGCACTCAGAAGCTGTTTCATCCACCCAGCAAACACCTGCTGAGCGTGTGCTGTGTGCTGAGCACTTGCTAAGGATTGAGGGGGGAGGGGCAGGGGGAGGGGGAGGGGAGGGGAGGGGGAGGGGAGGGGGAGGGGGAGGGGTGGTCAGCAGTACGCAGGAGAGCAAACGCCCTATCCTGTGAGCCTGCCTTCTAGTGGGGAGAGACAGGTAACACCCAGCGATTCCATCCCAGGATACTGTGAGTACACGGAGTGACATTCATGGGCCATTTTCAGGGGAGCATAGTTCATGGAAAACAGCGTAGGGGATGCGCCCAACCGCAGGGTGTCAGTTACAGGGTCTCTAAGGAACCCGGGGAACAGGGGGGAACAGGATCCACGAGAGAGGGTGTGGCAGGGCCTGGCTGGAGACTTCCGTGACCTGCTTCAAACGCCTTTGAGAACAAAGGAAGAAGGGGATAGCCAATCATGCTTTAGACACGATGGGACAGCCTGTACCTCCCGCAGCAGTCAACCAGTGAGGAAACGGGGAAGGGAGTCCGCGTTGGGGAATAACGATGTCCACCCTGCCCCCACTTGGGTGTGCCGGCACCCTGTGCGGACACCGGGTCTTGCAAGACCCACATCGAAGCCTCACTTCCGCTGCATTCTTTGTCTCCAAGCCCATTTCTCCAGCTTTGGACAGGGGGAGCGCGTTCCTCACAGACACCAAGAAGCCTACGATGGGAAACTCAGCAGAAGACACGCCTTTGGGTGGAGGATGAGGGTGGACGTAATGCTGCCTTCATTTTCAGACATGCTAGCTTGGGAATCCCCAATGAGGCAACCAGAAGGAGGTGTCCGCTGGTCTGGAACGAGAACCAATTAGGGGTGTGTGTGTGTGTGTGTGTGTGTGTGTGTGTATGAGGAAGACATTTATTATAATGGCTCATATGATTTTTACAGGCTGGCAAGTTACCAAATCTGAAGGGTGAGTCCTCCAGCTGGAGACTCAGAAGAACCAATAGAGAAAGTTCCAGTCTGAAAGCCTGGAGGCTCAAGACCCAAGAAGAGCCAAGGTTTCAGGTTCCATCCAAAGGGAGGAAAACACCAACGTCCCAGCTCCAGCAATGGGGCAGAAGGAGGTCCCCTTTACTCGGTTTTCCTATTTTATTCAGGTCTCCAACTCCTTGCAAGAGGCCCGCCCACACCAGGGCAGGTGAACTGCTTTAAGGATTCAAATGCTAATCGCATCCTGACATGCCCTCCAAGACTCAAACAGAAATCTTTCGGGCGCCCTGTGGCCCAGTCAAGTTGACTCATAAAGCTAACCGTCCAACTGGGCAGCTTCTTAGTCACATCCAGAATCGATGCACTGTATCCTGAGTAGAATCCTCAGTGAAAGAAACCATTAGCACAGGTGGCAACTAAGTACAGGAACGAATAAAATCAGGCAGGGAGAGGAGCGAGCTGGTAAAAAGACCAGAAGCGCTCAGGTGGAGTCCTGAAGAACAGAACACTTCCCAGCAAGCAGAAGGCAGGACAGTAAAGGCCATTGGGAAGGACTGGCCAGGGGGTCTTACCGAAAGAGGTAAGACCCACGTGTCAGTGTGTGGTTATTTGTAATCAGGTGTAGTTTATGTTATTAAGAATTGTCTCTTAATGCTGCTGCTGGGTTGAGAGAAGAGAGAAATGATAGCCAAAAGTGGTGAGAGATAGGCACGTCTATATTTAGGTGGGGTAAATGAGACTTGGCGACAATTTTATTAAGCCTAGATAAATTAAAAGTGCCTTCCTGGACAAGGAAACTAACTTACTGTTTCCATTTCAGGGGACCAGTGAGGAAAACTAAAGATATAAGGAGGAAATACAGTGTGGGCTAAAGGAAGGGACATGTTCAAGAACGTGGTGGCTTCAGACACAGCTGAACCCAGGAGCTCAAAACTGATCTCATATCAGTCAGTCTCTCTGTCTCTGACCTTCCATTTCACTCGCCACATTTTGTCTTTATTCTCAAGCTGGTCATCCTCTTAACGGCGCAACCTCTGAGGCCTTCCCAGTCAGCAGCGGAGTAAAGCAGGGCTGCGTCCTCGCGCCTAGGCTGTTCGGAATCTTCTTCTCCATGCTCCTCCAATACGCCTTTAAGGACTGCAGCGAGGGTGTCTTCATTCACACCAGATCCGATGGCAAGCTCTACAACCTGGCCCGTCTACGAGCCAAGACCAAAGTCAAAGAGGTGCTCATCCGTGAGATGCTCTTCGCTGACGACGCAGCCTTGACATCACACTCCGAAGAGGGACTCCAGCAGCTAGTCACTTGTCTTTCCCACGCATGCAAGGAGTTCGGACTAGCCATCAGCCTGACGAAGACGAACGTTATGGCTCAAGGCACGGGGACTCCCCCATGCATCACCATCGACGGATACACCCTGGAGGTTGTCAATGATTTCACTTACCTCGGGTCCACCATCTCGAGCTCTCTGTCAGTCGACTTGGAGATCAATCGGAGAATCGCCAGGGCAGCCACAGTTATGGCCAAACTGAACCGGCGAGCGTGGAACAATTCCAGCCTCACTGAGAAAACCAGACTGCGCATCTACCAAGCCTGCGTACTCAGCACTCTCCTCTATGGCAGCGAGACGTGGACCACCTACGCAAGGCACGAAAGGAAACTCAACAGCTTCCACATGAGGTGCCTGCGACGCGTCCTGCATGTCGCCTGGCAGGATAAGGTTCCCAACACCGAGGTGCTGAAGCGAGCCAACATGAGCACTTTGCATGCAGTTCTTAGTGAGAGACGCCTCAGGTGGCTCGGCCATGTCAAAAGAATGGATGCAGGCCGTATTCCCAAAGACCTCCTCTACGACGAGCTAGCGGAAGGCCAGAGGATGACAGGGCGCCCAAAACTGCAGTTCAAAGACATCTGCAAAAAGGATATGACACAATGCTCCATCAATCTCAACACATGGGAAGTTCAAGCAGACGACCGCCTAGCCTGGAGGCTCGCGGTCAGGCAAGGTACGTCACGCGCAGAGGCTGCGCGCAATGAGGAGGCGGTCCAGAAAAGATCGAGGCGGAAGCAGCGTCAACAGCAGCAACGACAGCCATCTGCCTTCACCTGTACCAAGTGCGGCAGGGATTGTCACTCCCGAGTCGGACTGCACAGCCATTCTCGGCGGTGCAGATAGACTCTCAGGAAGCTACGCCATCGTCTCTCGAGACGGACGGCTGCCGATGACAATGGTCATCCTCTTACAGAGTCACCCCTGGAAGGTTTGCACTTACATTCTTTCAGTTCTGTCAGAAGTCCCCAAACTGATTCCCATTGGCTTTGGTTAGTCACATGACTCCCACCTAATGATTCATTATGGCTAGAAGGATGTACAGGATTGTGCCGTGTGACGAGTCCCGAAAGCCAGAATAGAGTCACTTCTGCCGCATCCTGCAGGTGAGGAGTTAGGAGGGAGGAGGGAGTCTCTGTTTCTGCTCAATTGCTACCTAAACTAACCACTGTGAACTTGGTGACTTAAAACAATCTCAATAATCATTCAATTTCCTCACAGTGGGGCCTGGCTTGGTGGGGACTGCTTGTCTCTGTTCCATGAGGCTTCAGCTGAGGTGGCCCAATGGTGGCTGAAAGACCCGCACCCCCCTTGATTAGCAAGCAGGCCTCTGAGCTGCGATGGTGGCCAGGGACCTCTGTTCCTCCACACGGGAGCCTTTTATGGATTGTCTTGGGCTTCCTCACGGCATGACGCCTGGGTTCCATGAGGCCAGGAGCCAAACAGAAAGACTCCTTATGACTTAGCCTCACTGGTCCCAGACACCATTGCCACAGGATTCTAGACATGGAGCCGGTCCCTAAGGCCAGTCAGACTCAAGGGGAGGAGAAGTAGGTTCCATCTGTCAGTGGGAGGAGGGTCCAGGCCTTGGCCAACATTTTCATTCCATCCGAGTCCCCTGAAGTTATATTGGGGTACAGTTATCCGAAGAGAGAATGGATACGAGACCAGCAAAACGTACTGCTTTTACAGTCTTCCACATGCTTCTCCATCCAGTGTCACTCAACCTTGTTCCTTAACCTCTCTGAGACTTCGTTTCTCCACCTGTAGCCCATGCCTATGAGCACAGGGAGGATCCAGGGTGATCATGTACATCCAGCCCCACTCAGTAGCTGAGGGGCTCTTGCTGGCCCCTCATACCAATTGGGCCTGACGCTGTCAAGAGTGTCATGACTTGCCTGAAGCCAGACGGCAGTCCAGGCAGAGCCAAGAGGGACTGTCGGGGGACCCGGGACCCTCAACCTGTGATGTGTTCTACAGGGTAGGACGGGAATTAGCATTTTTATGAGAAACTTCATTTCCTTATTACAGGGCAAACAGCCCCTGTTCCATTCTAACTGACTAGACTGATTCAATTAACAGTGCTAAATACAGTTTCTACTTGAAAGTAACTTCAGTGAACTGCTTCCACAAACCTCATTACATTTGATTAAACAAAATGCACAGCAATAGACAGAAGACATTGCAAACTTTGGCCACGGCCCATTGACGAGGGGCCTGCAGCACTCCGCAGGGAAGGGGATGTTACGAGTGTGGGCCTTGAACTCAGACAGACTGAGGACGGGAGCTCTAACAGCTCTGGGACCCTGAGCTTAAGCTTCTCGATCTTAGTAAGAAAGAGAGTAAGACTACCCATTGCCCAGAGCTGTCATGAGGAAGAAGTAAGGGAAACACATTATATGCATTAAATCGTGCACACCCTCCTCATTGCTCTGTTGAAGGCCAGACGCCCCACGTGACTATCTTTGGATACAGGGCCCTAGAGAGAAGTGATCAAAGTTACCTGGGGTCAGAAGGGTGGGGCCTTACTGCAATGGGACCGACTTCCTCATAAGAAGAAGAAGAGACACCAGAGGTACCTCTGTCTCTCTTTCTGTCCTCAGGTGGCTGCCCTTCAGTCTGGGCGTGTCTGTGCCTGAATCCCTTCTTCCTATAAGGACATCAGTCCTATCGGATGAGGGCCTACACATATCATCTTATTTTGACTTAAGGACCTCTTTAAAGATTTTAAGTCCCAACACAGTCACATTCTGAGATCCAGGGTATTAGGGCTTCACCATGTGAATTGGCGGGGGGGGGGGGGGAGACTGGGCATAAATGAGCCCATAACAACCTCTGTCTATTTCCTTCCGTGCCAGCCATCTATGGGAGGATAGGTCTGAGATGCTGCGCTGACCAGGACTCTCACCAGGACAAATTTCTTCACGGAGCCCCAGAGAATGCAAGATAAAATTGGGAAGATCGAGCAAGGCCCTGATGGAGGGCTCCATCCCTCCCCCTCTCCCGGCTCCTGCCTGAAAATCCCTGTCTCAGCCTTCCCAAGCCACGCCTAGCAACCTGCCTGCTGCCTGCCATTACAGTTCAGTTCTCCTTGTCTTATTGGACCATTTCCTAAGCACTTCTTTCAGGAAGTCCTCCTTCTACCACTCTATCCTTCCTGGGTGCCCCTGCTCAGACTCTCATCCCTTCCCATTCTCAAGGACTGGGGTCTACCTATGATCATATTCTACTGATCCATCAGTTGCTTCTCTTTTCTTTAAACATGGCCATGGGCCAGTTGGTTCTCTCCACCTAGCAGCAGTGCTAGGTATTCAGTAAATACCTGATGAATGAATGCATGGATGAATGAAGGAATGAGTGAGTGAATGAATGAATGAGTGAGTGAATGAGTGAGTGAATGAGTGAGTGAGTGAATGAGTGAGTGAGTGAATGAGTGAGTGAGTGAATGGGTGAGTGAGTGAATGAGTGGGTGAGTGAGTGAATGAGTGAGTGAGTGAATGGGTGAGTGAGTGAATGAGTGGGTGAGTGAATGAGTGAGTGACTGAGTGAGCGAGTGACTGAGTGAATGAGTGAGTGAGTGAAGGAATGAGTGAGTGAATGAGTGGGTGAGTGAGTGAATGAGTGAGTGAGTGAATGAGTGAGTGAGTGAATGAGTGAGTGAGTGAATGAGTGAGTGAATGAATGAGCGAGTGACTGAGTGAATGAGTGAGTGAGTGAATGAATGAGTGAATGAATGAGTGAGTGACTGAGTGAATGAGTGAGTGAGTGAATGAGCGTGTGAATGAATGAGCGAGCGAGTGAATGAGCGTGTGAATGAATGAGCAAGCGAGTGAATGAGCGAGCGAGTGAATGAGCGAGCGAGTGAGTGAACGAGCGAGTGAGTGAATGAGTGAGTGAGTGAATGAATGAGCGAGTGAGTGAATGAGCGAGTGAGTGAATGAGTGAGCGAGTGAGTGAGTGAGCGAGTGAGTGAGTGAATGAATGAGCGAGTGAGTGAATGAGTGAGTGAGTGAATGAGTGAGTGAGTGAGTGAATGAGTGAGTGAGTGAATGAGTGAGTGAGTGAGTGAGTGAGTGAATGAGTGAGTGAGTGAATGAATGAGCGAGTGAGTGAATGAGCGAGCGAGTGAATGAGTGAGTGAGTGAGTGAGTGAATGCGTGTGCCTGCCTCCCCTAATGCGCGACTGTTGACTTCTTGAGGAAGAGGACTGTCCTCGTTCGCCTCTGTTCTCCAATTTCTTTGTGGAACCCAGTGTCTGCCTCATCGGGCGGCAGGTGCTTTCCTGACCTTGGAGGATTCAGGGGACTGTGATGGGACTGAATGGGGCCAGCGTTGTCAAGGGAACCTGGGGCACTTGCAGTGGTGACAATGCCCTCCCTACACACCTTATACTCTGTATGTCCCATAGGCCTCTGTTATTTAATCAATTTTAAATTGCTTTTCATCACTTCCTTGACTTAGCTAAATACTGAATTCATTATAATTCTTATAAAAATAAACCTTTGCCTTAGAGGGAAGCAGATGCTCTTAGTGGAAAGAGCATTGGTTTGGAGTCTAGAGAGTTTGGGTCCTATTCCAGGAACCCCACTTACCGGCTCGGTAGCCTTGAACGGGTCCCTTTGCCTCCCATCTTCTGTCCCCGATCTGGAAAAGGAAGAACACTGGAATTACTTTCCAGGTTGCGGTGAGCTGCAGCAGGAGCAGCGTGCAAACGAAGTGCTGGGCAGGCCACCGACTAGGCGCTTAATAAATACTCGTCCCCTCCCCCTTTCCTGCTGCCACACTTCTACCCTCGCCTTCACTAGAAGCAGCTTTAAGGGGGTTCCTGCATACAGTGGTCACTGGGAAACATTCTCTGGTCAGGGGACGCAGCAAAAATAGTGGATTTATCAAGAAGGACAGGACTCACCCTTCATGGGGGAAATCGGACCTTGTCCAGAATTGATCGCCATTTTCAATTGAAAATTACCCAGGAAGTTCAGGCAGTAGGAGCTCCCCAAAAAGATTCTGGCTTGTCGGTGACCACTGGCAGTGTGTTTGCGCCTGTTTCAAATTCTGATGAAAATCCCCCAACCTCCCTGCCTAGAATAAAAACATTAGCCCCTGTCCGCGTAGGTGTGTAGGCTGACAAAGACAGGCCTCCCTCCGTATCTGACGCGCTGCTGTGGATAGAGGCTCGGTTTTCCAAAAATATTTATCACCACATTCTGCACAATAAACACTGGCTGGTCTTTATTCTGAATCAAAGCAGGAGGGGTTCTCCTTACGAGTTCCTGGACCGGAACACACGGGGCTCCGTTTTGAGGGGCACAGCCACGGAAACCCAGGGCTTCTGCGAAAATTCATACATAATCAAAACAAATTGAATATCCACTCTTATTTCCACAGGGAGCAGCACTGTAATGATTAATGCTTGACAATGATATTTAATTAAAGTTTATTTACTTTATAGATACTTTGAGTAGTTTTCCTACGGTACACGGAGCATTAACATTCCGAGATACTCTAACATATCATTGGCGAAGACAAGGGGTGTAATAACAAGACGAAATTCACACCAACAGTAGACACAGCCTAGAAAGATTTTTTACAATGAAAAATATTTGCCATGCACAAATTTAAAAACAGTTTGATTCTCAAGATTGACTCTGTGTGTGTGTGTGTGTCTCTCTCTCTCAAAACACACATCACATACACAAAAACATATTCTCATAAATGTGTGTCTACAATTTTGTTTCACCTGTTTTTGTTCTAAAAGCCCTCCCCTCCTCCAAACCAGCCTCAGGCTTCTGACATAATTAACTCTGAACTTTTCAGCTTCAGTATGTTCCTGCCTAGAACTCTAGACAGAATCAGCACATAACGGATCCATCCCAAATTTCAGACCAGAAATCTCCAAATTGTTTTCAGGTGTTGGCATAAAAGGATCAAAGTCACATTGTGAAATTCGGTTCTGGAAACACATCTTAGGTCTTTAATATTTTCCCCCCAAATTCCAACTGATTGGTTATCATCTTTTAGTACCAATTAATTATCTTTAAAATAACTGAAATTATTATCCGTCCCATCTGGGAACAAGTTGATGTGGTTCGTGCAATTTCTGTGAAAGGCGTAACAAATCATTTATTCATTTAAAAAAAAATGGAAGCTAAACTTTGGAAAACACTCCGTTTTAACTGTTTAAATGTTTCTAATTGGTCGCTAAGGCCAGGCAGCTATGGAAGAAGCTGTAAGGAAAAGAAGAACCATCATTCCTTCTGGCGCACTACCGAGAGCACCGAGGTCCTTACGCGCCGCTTCCTGACTCTGGAAGGAAGCAGAAGTCTGTGGCCGAGGGGCGAGGAGAGACCCCCCCAAGTGCTCCGCAGGGAAGCCCGGGGGCGGGTTCCTAAGGGTGCTGCTGAGCTGGTCCCTGGAAATGCTGGCTGCTGACCATTTCACAGCATTCTTGGCACATCAGGCGACCCCCACTTTCTCCAAGGGATTTCTCCTGCTGAGTTTACCTAACTCAAAACTCACAACACGTGGGTAACTCTGAGCAAAGGTGACAAGCGCGTCATTTTTCCAGATTAAGAAAGGGGTGTGGCGTTTGCAGCCGGCACAACACACGACAGGGAACGCAATTCCAGCTCTTGGGCGCCATGGTGTATTTCCTCTCCTTCCCTCCGTTTTCTGGGTCCCGACTCCCTCCAGCCTCGTGCGCCCTGGCAGATGGCAGCCTCCCCGGCAGCCCGCCGTTCCTCAGCCTTCCCTGCAGTGCTTTGTTTACTGCTCATACATGCGCTGCGATGGTCTTGATGAACAAGAATCACTCGCCAGTGTTTAAAGGTTTTCAATTCTTTTTGAAGATCAAATGTGTCCTAATAATCTTTTGAATTATTGTATGAAAGGCTTTCTAGCATTGAATCATCTTTTCATTATTGCAATAAACTCCGCTTGACAATGTTGTATTAGCATTTAACTGTGGCAGTAATAGCCAAATGGCTACAATTAAGAGCTAAATGGCTAATATTGTATTATTATTCTTTGTAAAATGTACTCAGTGAAGACTGTTGATGTAACTTTCTACTTTTTTCTACAGGTATGTACATGTACATTTTGGTTAGCCTAATCAGCTAATGAGAACAGACTCCTTTTTCTCCTTTAAAGCAATTCACCTTAACATGTTTAGAGAACTCTCACAAATCCATTCTGGAGATAGATTTTGGTATATAATTTATATATTAAGCTGCATAATCTGAAAAAAGAAAGACGCGTCATGTAGCTATGGCATTTGTACAGTATACAATTTTGTCTTGACAGGACAAATTCAAAATTTTCTACTTCTTTACATTGCCAAATATTATTTTTCTGATTCACATGATCTCAAATGAAGTCATAGTATACCGTATTCATATTTTGTTTGAATCTACCCAAATCTGCATAATTAAAATTAACATATGTGTCTTTGACCTACTGCATCCTCAGCCCCATTTTACAGATGAAAAGAGGCTGAAATGAATTGAGTCATCTTAAGAGAAAATTTAAAACAGTTGAGTATATAAATCCATGGCCAAATCTGGGGTACTGTCCCATGCAATGGGGCAGCTTTAGGTCTGTAAACATGTGGAGTCAAACACATACAGAGGATACTGTCCACTGTCATTTTTGAACCACATATAACCCACTAGAGGAGTTCTTTCCATAGCTCTCAACAGCATTGGGCTTTCAACTCTAGAAGGTAACTGGAGATAAATTGAATTTCTTTATTCCATTTTTAATTCACAAAAAATATGTCACTCTCTGTCCTACATCAGTTAATATTTCAAATAGGGAGCATTGCTTTTCTTTCTAATCATAATGACAAGAGTGTATTTTATATGAAGGTGTTCTATTGCTTCCTAACTATTCACTCTACATGTGTACATAAATGTTAAATGAGTTAGAGAGGCGTGAAAGCCAATTTTAATGCTTTTAAAACCAAAGGTGACATCCATTTAAGTTAACTTTCTAATAAATTCTAACTTTTTTTTTCATTTAAGGAAAAATATATAATTGCTAAGTTTATACAATTTAACAATGAATTTTTAGCCTGAGCATAATAAATCCCTTTTAAATGGATGGCCTTTGTACTTATTACAAAGAGTTAATAATATAAGGTGAGTGAAAAATAAATGCCATCATTAAATAAGTTATTGATAAGGGTGAGACCAGGAGTTATACCAACAGGGAACCTGTCAGATGAGAATAGTGATGAAGTTAAAATATAAACAAATACATAATGCCACTTTGCAGGATTAAGTGCACTGTCTAAAAGAAAAATTTAAGGAAATAATTTAAATAAATGGTATAATAAGATCCTTTTAAGAGACAGCTGTTCAGATCCAAATTTAGATTCATGTTCTTTTATCCATTCTATGAATAACAACCAGCTTTTGTTATTTCCTTACATGAAACCATTTTTAAAATAAATTTCAAGTGGCATAAATCATTTAGAATGTACGTACGTAGCCCTAATTCACATGGGTTTATTGCTACTAAGGAAATCATCATTCTTTTACACTCTGTATCTTTGTCTTTTTTTCCCAGTATACTTTCTTATTTCAGGAGCTGGTGTAGTTTTTTTTTTTTTAATTTCATGATTGGAAATCCACTTTTTCAAATCAAAATATTTTAACATTTTTAAAAGGCCAGAAATTTAACATCCTTGCAAAATGTTCTTTACAAAGCCTATCACAAGAAAATTGATAGACATGTAACAAATCTATATATTTCAAATGTCTATTTCTATGAATTTATGAAGCTTTACATGGCCTACATTTTGCAAAAAGGAATTTTGCAGGCCGTTAGTCCATAGTACAGAGTAGCCTCTTTGGCATATTTAAAGAAAAAAAGAAACGGTGTTAAATAGCCCCAGTATTAGACTTAAGTGTTATCAACAACTGGATAGTGGTTTATTTCCACAAGGTGCCTTGCCCATGCATTTGATAATGCATTTTCATAATTCGGGAATCGCACATTGCACACAGACATACATTATTGTACAAGCACATTCCAGCACATAAGCTCCATTATGCATGTTGCAAATATGTTCAAAGAATAATATACAAAACACATTCCCTCTGTCAAATCAATAACACAAAGTCCACACCGTTATTAATACATCAGAGCCATAATGGCATTGGCTGTGACTCCACAGTAGAAATAATACCTTGTACTCAGACAATTGAACCAATCTTTTGACATATCAGAAAAACCTGCTGACTAATGAGCCACGGCGCTACAACTCACGTGCTTACGTGTTGGGTGGGCGGTGGACGGACGGAGTAGGAAAGCCGACTGTCCCAGTTTCCCCTGAACCCGCGGGGTTCCCAGTCATGGCGCCTTCAGCACACCCTGGGAAAGTCCCAGGCAAACTGGGACAAGTTGGTAACCCCAGAAGGAAGGTGAGAATTCACTTTGGTTGGGTCAGGGGCCACGAAGGCAGTGGACTGAAAATAATAATAATAACCCTTAAAAAATTACAAACCTGAAAAAAAGAATGATTTGAATTTGTTTTCTATCGAAGGGGGTTAAAGAATTGAAAAAGAAAAAAAAGTACCTTTAATGGAGGCTTTTAGTATCAAAATAAAATAAAATAAAATAAAATGGAAAAGTCCTCCTCCTCCAAGTGGAATGGCAACTCCAAGTGATTTGCAGCTTTTAATGTCACCTTGTACAACATCGGGAGGTATTCAACTGCTTTCTCAAAAGCATGGATTTGGTGGGCCAGATACAGTTTAACTGTGATTCTGAGTATTTTGTGTGAGGTGTAAAAAAATTTTACCTTCTCTAATACAGATTTTTTAAATTCTGAAAATAGAAATTGTATAAAATCCTGAACTAAAAAAAAAAGAAGAAGAAAATCAAATCAATTTCACAAGAGATGACAGTAAATTTTTTAAAAATTAAACTAAAATTTTGCCTTAAATCAGGGGGAAGGGAGAGTGGGCAGGACAAGGGAGAGCAATGGGGGGGGGAGGGGAGACATGGGACAATTGTAATAGAACAACAATTTAAAAATTAAGCCAAAAGAGAATTTTTTTAAAAAATCAGTGAATCATTGAGACAAGGTACCTGAAAAATCTGATGAAACTGATACAGAATCAGACTTTGGAAATGTGACCCTGTAAAATGAACCTATTAAATGACTCTCCCTGGACACTTTCCATATTAAAACAGCGCAGAAATAGCTTTAAGCACTTAAGACATCTGTTATAAAATCCCTGGTCCCTCGCTGCCCATGTCACAGACCCTCAGTGCTCAGCACTTGCATCCCTACTGCACGACACACAGAAAACAAGACAAGGACAGAATAACGGGTGCTCTTCGGAACACCTGGGATGGGTGCTCATTGGGAAGAAGAGTAAAATCAGGGACCCAGCAAAACACTGGAAAAATGTTGGAAAGCTGCCATGTTAGTTCACCAGCATTCGTCTGCCCCTTCCACTCCCCCTACCAAAAAAAAAAAAAAAAACCATCAGTTTGGTCTCTCTGCACCACGTACTTAAAGCATGGCACATGCTGCTCATGCATATAATAATACCACCATATTGGCACATCAGAGAAGGAAAACTCTGACTCCAAAAAACCTCCGCTGCCTTGCGGCATACCTCTTCAGGGGAAAGGCTAAGGGAGTAAACCCCGACAGAAAATCCGGAGCCGGAGTCCCTAAGGCGGTTTGACGTTGTAGTCAACACCGGCAACTCCTGCGGCGCACCTGAAGCCAAGCTGTATTGACTCCGTCTTTCCCTTGGACCCTTCAGCTGCGAAGAGAGGGGGGGTCTGCTGCATGGGCAACAGCAGACCCTCCATATCACCCTGCCCAGGCTCTGTAGCTTCAGCTTCACTGGAGAGGACACTCCAGCGTCATCGCAAGATGTCGATTCAACACGGGAGGAGACAGATACCGTGTCACTCCCGAGTCGGACTGCACAGCCATTCTCGGCGGTGCAGATAGACTCTTAAGAAGCTACACCATCGTCTCTCGAGACGGACGGCTGCCGACGATTGGTACAGGATATCAGTAACCCTCTAATGGATGAGGGAAGAGGCAGAGAGGTCAGGAGACTTGCCTGAACAGGGCTAGAAAGGACCATGGGGCCGTGATTCTTGCTCCAGAGGTATGACCATCACAGGACAGCTGCCTCTGAAGTAAACATCCCCCCTTGCAACTGATGAGAGTCCCTTTGGGGGTCAAAAGGAAACTTTTGTCTTTGAGGAGGAAGCACGACAGAGAGAAAGAACCTAAGCTTGCATGTCAGACCAGTGGCAGCTGAAATCCTAGTTCTGCGACTGGCCACTTACATGCAACGGACCAGTTTACTGAATCTCTCTGACCCCCAGTATTTTCTCAGGTAAAACAGGAGTGCAAGGCTCCTCAAAAAGTTAAACTTACAATTACCATATGGCCCAGCAAATCCACTCTTAGGTATCCACCCAAAAGAATAAAAAACACAGACATAAACAGATATTACGCACAAATGTTCACAGCAGCACTGATCGCAATGGGCCAAAGGTAGGAACAACCCCAGTGCCCGTCATCGAATGAATAGATAGACAGTGTGTGTTCTATCCAAACTACGCAATATTATTCTGTTGGAAAAATGAATAAATTTCTGATACAGGTGACAGCAGGGATGAGCCTTGAAAACATTAAGCCAGACATAAGGACAAATAGTGTGCTGTTCCACTTACACAGAAGATCTAGAATATGCTCACTTGTAGGGACAGGAAGTAGACCAGAGGTTACTAGAGGCAGAGGGGGATGGGCACATAATTTCTGTTGGCGGTGATGAAAAACTTTGGAAATACTGATGATGGTTGCCCAAGATTGTGACTGTCAATGACACTTAAAGGGGTTAAGATGGCAAATCGTAGGTCATATGTATATTACCATGATAAAATATTAAAAACAAATGAATAAGAGAACCATTAATGATTCTAATGCACATGGATCAGAGAGGATTAAACTCCAGAGTTCTTGTAAAACAGAGCGGCAAAGATATGACATTCAACTACACGTTAATGTCCTTCCCATTTATGTCCCGATCCACAGGACAGGTGAACCGGACTGTGCTGTGACCCTGGGCTCTTCTGTCCAGAGGCTTCCAGCTCCTCCCTGTCTACCAGGCATGTGCTCCTACCCACTCAGAAAGGTTTATTTCTTAGAGAGGAAAGGACCTAGTGGGACGTCAGTTTCTGACAAAGGCAATTAACAAGTTATCCACACAGGAACTTACTTTTGTCCCTAATCAGGAGCCTTACAATTTACTACATCTAGAAAGAAACGAAGTTGAAAATGCAATTATTGTGCAGTAATTAACTTTGTCCAAATGAGGCCCTTCCAGAGCGCCATTCCTTCAGAGACACGTTACTAATCCCAGTGTATTTGTTTTGGGGTGTTTTTTTTAAAAACATCTTTCCATAAAATTTTTTTTTATGGTCAAATTGGTGGATTAAAAAAAAAAAGTCTGACTTGATGTATTTGGGCTCTTTCCAAGAACTCTGTCATAGTGCTGAGAGTTTCAGCCTTCCCCAGGTGGGGGGGGGGGGTCTCATTTCTGTAAATCAAGTGTGTTTGGTGCCTGCAGCCACCAGCCCCAGACAATGACAGCAACAATTCGATGTCGTCCTTGCCCTCCCTGCAGAATTAACACAGTTTTGCCTTCAAATTGCTAGGGCAGCTCAGTCCAGGACAGATACCATGCCCACCAGTGGCCGAAAGGGTGGGAGTCCTTCAACTAAAGAGCAGGGTGCCTTTTCTTCACCTGCGTAACATCAGTTAATATTTCTTTTCTTTATTTCTCTCCCCGCCTCCTTCCCCCAGCCGCCAGGGAGACAGGACATCCCGCCCCATAAAAGTACATGTTCACTGGCCCAGACACGCAGGGCATGCATGACTGGACGGACAGGTGCTGAACGTCACTGCCTTGACCAAATGAACGTGACTCCCAGTGGAAGCAGACTCTCCCCGCTTCTTTCTGTTTCTCTCTGAGAGAATATTAGAAACATCACTTTTTTAAAAAAGCCCTTCCAAGTAGATCTTAAATCTTAAAAAGCTCCGCGCATCTCTCACTAACGCGACAGTTAGAAATTCCGGGCTCTGCCGTGGCAGACCACCTGGAGGGGAAATTCAGAGTGCACTGCTGGCTTGGGGTCCAGAACTCCATTTCACATGATTAACCCCCTTCTAAACACAACAGACAGTGAGCCCAGAGGGGGCGCCTGACCCTTCCTCCTGATCCTGCAGAACCCGCGCTCTGCCAAGCCAAGGTGGTACCGGCTTCCAAAGAACGTACCAGCCACGTCCAAGCATTCTGACAAGAGGAAGGGCGGAAAGCAGAGGAGGGAAGGAAAGGGGAGAGAGTGAGAACGCAGATATACATGGGCCCTGCCAACGACTCCCTGTTTAACTTGTAATCAAAACAACTCAAACCCAGTTACTGTTTGCATATCTGCCAAGTTTCTCAATTTCATCAGGCGGCAGCAGGCCCCTCGGTATGACAGGCTGTCTTTCAGATTCCAGCAGAATCTGCCAAAGCCCCAGCTCCGAGTAACTGGGAAATTAAATGCCGGGGAGCAAGGACAGTCCTACACCTTTCCACTGTGCACAGAGAGCAGCGTCCCAGCCCCTCACCCTGGCAGAGGCATGGAAGACCCCGGATGCCTGTGGAAGAGCCAGGACCATCCCCACGCCAGCCCCCATCTCTGCGTTCCCACTGGGCACTAGTCAGGGCACGAATGCAGATGGAAATCAGCTACCAAGATTTCTTATTAAAGGGAAAAAAAAAAAAAAAACTGGGTTGGGGGTGGGGAGACTCAATCTGCCAATAGATGAAAAGAATACTCTCAAATCAAATAGACTCAGGAAAAAAGCACACTTTCAAGTGCCCACCGATATCACGCAATCTATAGATAACGTTCGGTATTCAGATCCACAGCAAAGTGTAATTGAAAATAAAATAGACATTAAATGCATGCAGGTGCATCTTTAAATCTTGCATCCTAAAAGCTTCTTGTGAAACTAAAGATAAGGCTTCTCTTTTCCTGGGAAAGTGTAAGCTTTTAAAATCTAGTTGATCCTTGCGGGGGTGGGGGGGTGGGGGGTGCGGTTCGGGGATTGGGTGGTGTGAATCTTGCGACTGCCTCTGTTATCCGCGCTGATTAGCACAGCAGATATTAATGAATAAGCTTTGTTTTGACTGCAACTTTGACTATAACCTGCTGATTTAATGACTCCCACTAAGTTTAGGGAGTGCGGGCTGCCATCTCAATTAGGGAAACGTGACCACGCGCCTCATTTTAATAACCGCCAGCATTACTGTTGGGACCGGACAGAGACAAGGCCTGAAGGCAGGAGACACCCTTCAGTGGGAGCATGATTTTCTGATTTTACTCAAACCTGCTTCTACAATAAACAATATATTTTTAAAACATCTGTTAGAGGTGGGGCTGGGGTGCTGGTACTCACTCAAAATGACAAGGCATTAAAATTCAGCATAGTGTTTTCCCGTGGTGGGGGACAATGCACTGCCAAGAAGCGATCCCACCCAGGACCCTGGGACAAGGGTTTAATTTGCCTTCCTACCTGGACTGACCCTTGGGTGAGGGCAGCCAAGGAGAGGGACCCAGGCTCCCGGGGATCCCCCTAGGTTGTGTGTGTCGTGGGCCTATGCATGGCTGTGTGATCTGGGGAATGTCCAGAAGTTGCGATGTGTCTGTGTATCCCCGGGTGTGCATGCACATGTGTCTGGACCTTGGCTTGGATGTGCATGCAAAATGGAGGTCCTGCCACACCCCTCTGTACCCCCTGTGTTTTACCTCCTTATTCCACGGGGTGAGAAGGGCCTGCAGCACCCAGCGTCGCTTTTACTTGCCGTAATCAGGCAGGTATCCCTCTGCCAGAGTGTGGAACTGAGGGCAGAAACCACCTTTTCCTTGTAGCCTGGGATGGGCTTTCCCCATCAGGGCAAGGCCAGCCTCTACGCTCCCAGATGCTGTTCTTTGGTCCGCCAAGCTCAGCGGCTTCATTGAAGAGGATTTTTTAAAAGCGTAACTCACCAACCAGCAGGTTTTCCTTCCCTAAACTACCAGTATTTCCAAAAGAAAACAGAATTGTAAATGGCTCCGAGGTTTAGCAGCAAGGCCAATCGCCTGGTGGACGTTCCTAGAGACTCAAGCCCCTGTGGGAAAGCTGCTAAGAAATTCTAGTCCCCAGACAGGCGAATTCCTGTTAAGTTTCTCTTTTTCAATCAGGGAAGTTATGAATGGGTCTGATCACTTTCCAGGGGCAACTGTCATGGTGAGGGTGTGTGTGTGTGTGTGTGTGTGTGTGTGAGGGAGAGAGAGAGAGAGAGGACAGGAGGCCTCCCAGGCCAACTTCTGGTTTTGGTGCTCTAGAGGGCCGGGCCTCGGATTCTGAGAATAAATGTCTCCTCACCTAGTTCCCCAAGTGCAGGGTGTTTTGAACCTGGCGGCCGCTACAGCCCTCAAGCCACAGGCCCAGCAGGTCCACACACCTTATTGGTATGCTAATACCCAGAGCTGCTGCGACTTGCAAATTCCTTCTCGGAAATAGGACTCAGGTTTCTGAGTCCGGTATGAGAGGAGGCCTCCAGGAGACTTTTTTTGTTCTTGCCCCTGGCCAGACTGGTAAAATAAACCTAGCTCTGGTGGCAGGAGGTGCACTTCACTCCCCCAAGGCCTTCTTTGGTCTGAACAGAAAAGCGGAGGGCAGGCAAGGTAAAATACTGACTTCGCCGTTGGCAGGAGATCTGAGTGGGGAGAAAGGCCAGGCCCCTTTTACAAACTGTTGTTCTTAATTATTCATTCCCAGCTCTTTGTGCACGTTCAAGGAGATGCAGCCTCCACATCTTTACTGAGCACTTGGGGGAGGTGGGTTCCCCTTTGCCCAAGATAACCCCTTTCTCTGCCCTTGAAAATAAATGTAAAGTTTACCTTGGGAACAAATGATTAATGAAATGTTTTCAATGGACCCCAGCTGTTCACCATAATAGAAGAAGAATTTGCTGTTTGGGGTCCTTACGCCATTCGATGGCAATTGATTTCTTTTTTTTTTTTTTGGAGGGGTCTTAGGGGGGTAGGGCGATTAAAGGGTTAATATTCAAATCAGAAATTTGCAAGGCCTGCATAATGGGAGCGCCACCCTCGTGACAATAGGAATTTTTAACAATATCCAGCCTTGTTAGCAAGAGAGTTACATGCATCGAGGGCAATCAGTGTGTCTTGTCAGTGTCTTTTTATCTAACATCTCCAACCGCCGAGGAGCCGAAATGAAGCACTTTGGAATTATCAATTTCAGCCACATTTGCATAACAAAGCCCCCGAGGAAGAGGCATGATAAATGTGAAGGACCCCTCTTGGAAAAGGAACTGTCAACCGCGCCCCGAAAGATTCTCCGACCGAGCGCGTTCTCCGGGACTGCAGTCAGCGAAAATAAAATGAAAGCATTAAAGAAAGTCATTCTCTCAGAGAGAAAAATCTCCCCCTCTGCACCGAGAGAACTGGATGAAATGACATTATGCATATGAAAATGTCCACAAAGATGTTTGATTTATGTATGCATTAGATGCAAATTCCATTACGGTGCGCGCGCTGTTGTGTGATTTGGCGCTGAACGCATCAGCACCCTGATCAGATCTGATCTCATTAATTCCGACAAGGAGAGAGAGGGGGAATGGAGGAGAATTTATGGCCTGGACACTTGAAAGAAGTAAATTGTAATTCTGTTTAAAGCTATAGCGGACCTTTTAAACACCTTTTATTATAGGAAAGAAGCACTCACTTTTATAACACTATAAGGACTTACTTAATCTTCTACGGGGGCGGCTTCTGGTCCTCGTTTAGGAGAAAAAAAAAATCTGTGACCTTGTTTAGAGAAAAGAAAAAAAAAAAAAAAGAGGAAAATGCCAACCTTAACCCGAAATTCAGGGAAAACATCCCGACCTTAGAATCAAAGGAGAAATGTTGCCTCAGTGACTAATTCAGTGAACGCTTGGTTTTAAGGATCATGTTTTGTTTTGTTTTAGTGGCTTGATATTTTCAAATAAAACGCCAAACAATGAATGAATATGCTTATGAGACGGAGCGGCAGATTTACATTAAAAAATGTCTTTAATTGTGTTACAGATAAAAAAAATACTACTAAAAATATACGAGGAGGGATGCCGTGGGAAAGGGGTCTTTGGAAACCTCCACTTGCTAGAACTGCTTTGGCAACAGTCCATTTCAGCCTGAAATTAATAATAATAATACTAATAGTAATAATAATAACCCTACTGCCGCAACAGTTTCAAAAGGAAATCTATTTCCATAAGGACCATCCCAGCTTGTTCATTGCTATCAATAATGACTCCTATCTTTCTTTTGCCCCCGTTCAAGACTTTAATACGCCGTTTCCTCTCTTGAGGAGCGATAATCGCCCTTCCTGGGTGAGACGCCCGGTGTTTACTCGGTAGCGAGTGTGAAGTCGAAAGCGTCTCGATACGTTGTCGCGGCAGGAACCACGGCCCCTCCCCCAGCATGCATGCCCCCCCTGGGGCGCAGCTTTGCCCGCAGGAGTTGCGTTTCCCGGAGCATCTTCCATCTTCCTGAGCTGTGATTAACTGTCTTCCCAGGGCCGCGGGGTGGGGGCAGAGACCGGATTCGGGGAAACAGTTCCCACCGGGTCTGATTTGCGATGGAAATGAAGCCGGGGAGAGCCAGCGCTCTCCCCGGAGCCGGTCCCGCTTGCAGGGGCCGTCCACACCGTCGGGAGTCATTGCGAAGTTGACCAAATGTTCACGCAAACGGATGCAGCGAACTCACACGCGAACGCAGGTACCGAGCGCCTCGGAGACCAGGTGAACCCCGTTCAATGTCACATTTGGTCAGAGGCTAATCTCCGTGGCTCTCCACCTTGCCACCCAAACCATAAAAAATATCTACGGCTCGGCAGGTGTAATTACAGGTGGCACGCGCACCTTATTTACATTATTCCTCCGTGTCCCTAGACCCCCCGTGCTGGTGTTCGTCAGGACGCGAGCGCCTGGCGTCTATTGGTTTGCCCGCATCCCGACGTGCAGCACCGGCAAATCAGGAAAATAATTGGGTTTTCCTATGAGAAGACAGAGAGGGGGGAACCTTCTTGTGATGTTTAAAAAATTCAAAATTCCCTCATTTATCTCCACGATAGCTCTAACCACACAGTTGAAAGGTACGTTTAGGCTGCTGAGATTGTGTTTTAGAATGTGGAATTTCAAGTCCTCTCACTTGGGGGACTTGAAAGAATTGTGCGCGTTTTGAGCAGGATTGTCTGCAAGTAAGGGGAAAAGAACTTACCTTGGCATCGTGCAAGTGAGGGCTTTTTTTTTTTTTTTTCCCAAGGCGTCTTAATGTGTCTGGGTATGTGTGAAGGTATGCATTGACAAACGGATCCAGTTTGCTCGCCTTCCATTAAATCATCCCTCAAACTTACGGAAGGAAATGTGTGTATTATATTTCACAAAAAATAAAGGGGCAGCTTTCTCACATCTTCACACAGTGGGCCAGACCTTACATGTCTCACACACACACACACACACACACACACACACACAATGAATGGGCGGGGCTTGGTGATTAAGGTCATGCTGTTTGTTCATTTCTGCCCTGGCTAATGTGATTGAATTGGAACAATACCTTTGAACTCCACGGCTCTGATCTGCATACTAATTGATCCCATGCCCTTGACAATGACCCTTACCATCCATCCGCCCAGTCTCCTCTGCCCTGCTCAGAAGTTGCTAGCAAAATCCAGCAACAAAAACAAAAATGTCCCTTTCTCAAGAGTCTCTTTGAGCCATGTGTTACTCCCTAGCTCCCCCTGCGAGATGCTTTCAGAAATAAAAAGTATTTGTCCAGGACTGGAAAGCAGATTCAGCCAGGAATGCTCAGGCGTCTGCTTTGGAAACCTCAAGAGCAAGGAGGAGAGAAGTCAGTTTTCAGTACTTAACCCGGGGACTTATCGCATTTTACCCTAAAATAAAAACCCGCGGTATTAGTCTTTCTGCAAAGGTGTTTCCCCAGATCGTCTCTGAGCTATCAGAAGCCTGCCCATGAATTTCATTCTTCTAATCCCAGGGGCCAGGGCCAGGTTCCTCTCTATTTATAATTTGAGTGTGCTGTTCCTCGAGGATTTTTGTGCATTGATTTTTTTAAATTGCATTAAATGCTTATTTCTCTTAAACACTGACTGTGGTGCACCTCTAAATGCCTGAGGCTCTTGCTTAACTAGCCACACCTGACAGCCTCACCTGCCTTTCCCTGCGGTGGCCTCTTGGTCCGGATCTCTGCTAATGTTCTTGGGGAAGTCTGGAGGAGAGCCATGAAAAAACAGAAAAAGGTATAATTTTCTCCCCAATGTATATACACTTACCTGCAAATTTAAATGGGCGTGACAATAAGGCGAAAGTGTAATATTCTGTGATGCGCTCACGCGGACACACGCGCACACACGCAAAGATATTAATGCCGAAGAGCCGCGCCGCGGGTACCTTTTAAAATTGAGGCATGCAGTAATGAATTAACCAGGAGCCGGAAGACACCAGCTTTCCATTAATACGCCCAAGTTATATTCTTGGTGTGGCCCTGGGAAGAAAAAGGCACTTCCTCTGAGAAAACTTATCATAGACATTGATTAAAAGCAATGTTAATATCAGTCCTAGCGCAAACACTCAAACAAAATCAAAGCGCAAGGGCTTTTCTTGGATAGGAAGTTATCGATGATATTGGACTGCAGGAACTCCTTGAAATTTGCCTCGAGGACAAACCGGAAGAGGCCACCGCGGTGAGCTGGGAACAGGACACACGTCACGTGATGGAATAAGTCAGCCACCGATACTGAAGACCCTCAACGGCCCTCACGGCGAGGCCTTTCCCCAGGCCCACCTTGCTGACATCACAGGCACAAAACCAAAGGGCCGCCTGCTTTCCCGCGATGGCCATGCCACAACCCTGCATTTTTGTCTTTGGGGACTCACAGGTGGCTTTGCAGGCCAGGGTGGCCCCAGATCACAACACCATGTGTGCAGCCACACTCAGCTTGCACAGTTCCCATTTCACGACGCAGACACTTCTGAACACGTTGTTCTAAAAAAGAAAAGAGGAAGAAAAGAACTGTAATTTGTCATGAATTTCAATGACCGAAAAACTTTTGGATATTTTTCTTTTTTTCAGGGGAAACAAAAAAAAACCTGGCATTCCTCCAGGTTTGAGGAATATGGTGAGGGTCGAGAATGACAGGAAGATGAAGATGTGTGCATGGAGAAAAGCGCCGAGCGGGCAGGTTCAGAGGCCTGGCTGGGTGCTAAGCCCCGAGGAAAGGTCCCTGGTGACATGGGAAAAAAGAGCGTTTGCATTTTTGTGGAGGGGCTGTTCTGACAGGCTCCACCGTGCTTCTCAGGGCTGACATGTCACAGATGTGATTCCCGGCATCCCGGAGTGGCACACACGTGTCAGGAACCCCGTCTACACTCACAAATGCGTTGCATATCAAGGCTTCTGGAAAGAACACAGAGAATCGTTTTGCAATTGGAAACCAGGAGGGGATTTTTTTTTCTCCTTTCAGATACACAGAATACTTACCAAACGGGAAGAGAACTTTTTTTTTTTTTTTTTTTTTTTTTGAAATGTGCAACTGTGTGAAACTTGTCTGGTTTCAGATTTACACAGAAATTTGGAACCGTCTTGTTATCATCTAAACACACTCAAACTGAAGAACCTCTTCCCTAAGCTGGGAGCATGTTTGCATCAAGAAACCAAAATTCCTAATTCGTTAACCTAGGAGCGTTGGCGAGCGTCGGAGAGCAGTGCGCTCACTAAATGGGCCTCACCCAGGGACTTGCTCTTGTCATTGTTCCGTTTTATCCGGGCCTGACTCCCCGCCAGCACTGTGTCACCTGGGTGAGAGATCAGAAAAGGGAAGAGAAAAAAACTGGCGTGATATCTGTTCTCCACTCTTGAGAAACAATTCTAGATTTTGGAGGAGCTGGTTACACAGTTGGGGCGGAATACATGCTGATCAAATAGGTAAATAAATCAAACCACAACCTTTAAGTTGTAACACAAGACAGTGTAATTAAAATGCTGAACTGAATGATCCAGATCATTCCAACAGGAGTTCAGAGGTCAGAGGAAGCTGGGGAAGTGAAAATAGCCCCTCCTGTTAGCACAGCCCCGGCTCATTTCAAAGGGGGTCTGGGGCAGCAGTCCTTCCGGCCTGCTGCACAGTCAAAGCCGCCACCCTCGGGGGGCCTTCCCCTCTGGTGCATGGGGGACTTTAAGTGCCCCAAGCCACAGAGGCCACATGCCAGAGAGAAAAATAAGTCAGGAAGGGGACAGGGCATCCTCCGGGCTTCCAGGGGCCCATGGCCCTGTTCTGTGCACAGTGGTTAAGAAAGCTCTCCAGAGATAGCTGGCCTTCTGGTAAGGACAAAAAGAAATGAGGGGAGAGGCCACATGTCCCTCTACTAGGAAGTAGAGGAAAGAGCAAGTTCAAAGACCCTGGGTGCCCAGCCCACTGGGCACATTAAGGAAAAACAGGGATGGGTTTGGAGCAGGATGATCTGATAAGAGGAAGGTGGGGTGGGCATGATCGGGAAGGGCCTCCAAGGTCACTGTGAGGACCCCAAGCCAGCAGGAGCTTTGAGCAGGGAATGGTGATCTGAGGGTGCCGAGGAAGCCCCTTCTCACAGCCTTTGGGGAGGAACAGTACCCTGCAGGCTCAGAGGGGCCCCGGGCACACCCCTCCCCTCAGATCCCACGCTGGCACCAAACCAGCACCGGCCGAAAGAGACTCCGGTTTCAGAGACCCGTGATTTTTCACTCCACAGAAAGAAGCCATGTAAGTAAATACGCAACAAAGGGGAGGAAAAATAAACTGTGTGTTCCCAATTTTTTACTCCTCATGTATGTCACCATCCATCCGTTTCCTGACTGTGATCGTGCTTTTTAAAACATGTCGGTAAAGTGGGGAAGGGGACAGAAAAGGCCGGGAGGAGCCTCCATGGGGCCTGTGTCCTTTAAGTGTCCTCTAACGACCTGCCCCCTGGACTCCCTCAGATGACAGCGCTCCCTCAGCGCCCCGTTTGGGAGTGGGCAGTGGTCTCCAGCAGGGGCCCCAATCCGAAGGCATAAGTCCAAAGCGCAGGCTGGTCAAGAATCCTGAACTCTGCCTCCCCCCCTCTCACTGAACTAGACTGGGCCTCAGTTTCCTCATCCGTGAAATGGGGGAGGGGGTGTCTAAGCAGATTCTGGCCACCTGCAGAGTGGTGGGGGCACCCAGAGGAAGGAGGAAATGTGAAAGGGCTTTGCCCAATATCAGTGGAATTATATTTATATAATTAGGTATAATTATATTATTAGGTTTTTTAAAACAGGTCGAAATAAGAAAAGAAAACTAAATAAAGAGCCTAGATAATTTATGCTAATTATAAATCTATAAGTATATATAAATGTGTATATTTTTTATAATGCATGTTTTTTAAAAATATATGTAAAGGTTTTAAATTACTTATAGTTGTACCCAGAGAAAACTAAAATTAACTTTTTACTGTATTTTCTTCCAGAATTTTTCAGTTTAGAACAGAAATATAAATATTTTCTAAGTATTTATATCATTATTAATGTACATTTATAATAATATAAGTATTATAAAATATATTACAGCCATATCCTATATCATACCATAGCCATAGTTATAAGTCATATTATAGACATAATCGTCGGCAGCCGTCCGTCTCGAGAGACGATGGCGTAGCTTCTTGAGAGTCTATCTGCACCGCCGAGAATGGCTGTGCAGTCCGATTCGGGAGTGACAATCCCTGCCGCACTTGGTACAGGTGAAGGCAGATGGCTGTTGTTGCTGCTGTTGACGCTGCTTCCGCCTCGATCTTTTCTGGACCGCCTCCTCGTTGCGCGCAGCCTCCGCGCGTGACGTACCTTGCCTGACCGCGAGCCTCCAGGCTAGGCGGTCGTCTGCTTGAACTTCCCATGTGTTGAGATTGATGGAGCATTGTGTCATGTCCTTTTTGCAGATGTCTTTGAACCGCAGTTTTGGGCGCCCTGTCATCCTCTTGCCTTCTGCTAGCTCGCCGTAGAGGAGGTCTTTGGGGATACGGCCTGCATCCATTCTTTTGACATGGCCGAGCCACCTGAGGCGTCTCTCGCTAAGAATTGCATGCAAACTGCTCATATTGGCTCGCTTCAGCACCTCGGTGTTGGGGACCTTATCCTGCCAGGCGACATGCAGGACGCGTCGCAGGCACCTCATGTGGAAGCTGTTGAGTTTCCTTTCGTGCCTTGCGTAGGTGGTCCACGTCTCGCTGCCATAGAGGAGAGTGCTGAGTACGCAGGCTTGGTAGATGCGCAGTCTGGTTTTCTCAGTGAATAGACATAATATATAATAGAGTTATAAGCTATTTTATAGGATTATAGAAATACACTTATATATCCATATAAATACAATGCAGATTTACATCATTAAAGATTATAAAATAAGTATCAATTTTATTTTTTTTAATATGTAAATCACATGTAGTGTTAAAAAAAATCAGCAGTACAGAAACAGTCCTCTGCCAGCTCTACCAGTTTTCCTGGGCAAAGCGATGCCTCCTCTCGTTGGTGATGGGGAAACAGACGGCCTCTCTGTTCTGCATCTTCCTCTCGTCACTTAAAATATACCTTGGAGATCAGACCATGTGAGCAGAGCCATAGGTGGGCTTCTTCCCTTTCAATCACTGCACAGCACTGTGTGTAAGGATTTTTACATTGTATTTCATCTACAAATCTACATTTGATTGTTTCTGGTCAGACACCATCCCAAACAAAGCCGCCAGGAGCACACGTTTGTGACATGCACCAAAGCGTCGGAGAGCAACCGGCTCCCACGGGACAGCCAGGTTAAAGGGTGTGCCTTAGGCTAACTTTGGCACATCAGTAATGACACACTGTAACTACAGCACGTATGTGTCGGTAACATTGTGTCTGCAGAGAGGATGACCCCTCACACACAGATGCATGCAAAGACCCTTTTCCCATCCTCATTTACATTTTTTAATTTTCCTTATTACGAACAAGTTGAGAAGCTTTTTTTAACAGTGATTTGTGTTTCCTTTTTGTGTGTGAATTGTCTACTAATGTTCTGTCTCTATTTTTCCATTGGATTGTTTCTCTATATTAATGGTTTGCAGGAGCTCTTTATATATTAAGGATGTTAGTTTCAGATACATCACATGTTTTGCAAAATGAGAGTTTTAAATTTATAAAAAGTAAAATGTATCCCCCTTTACTTTTATGGCTTCTGGATTTTGTGTCATGCTCAAAAAGTCTTTCCTAATTCCATTACTGAGACAGAGAGAGAGAAATTGAACTGAAGAGTGGGAAGAATGGAATTAGGTAGAGAGGACAGGGCAGGAAGAGATGAAGCATGTTCAGAGGGTGGACAGAGGACCGGAGTGGTCGGGAGCATTACTAGTTTGAAGAGGGCCTAGGACAAGGCCAAAATGGGAGAAGATCAGGAAGAGTAATCTGTGGAGAATGGGAAACTTTGAATGGGTTCTCTTGATCAAGGAAGGGACTGACCCTGATTTATGCTCTGAAAACTTCGCCGCGGCATGAGTAAAGGGTCAGCAGGTGGCCAGGGAGGACGCAAGGACACCTGCCGCCCAGGAGAGCGGTGCTTCTGGCCTCGATGAGGGGGAGGGTGGGGAGAGCTGGGAGGACTTGTGATACCTGTAATGGGGACTGCAGGTGAGGAAACTACCACGGAAAAATGGCAGGTGGGTGGAGACCCCATTTAACGCAGCAGGAAAGACTGGAGGTGACAGGCAGCAGAGACAAAAAGCTCACTCTTGGACATGGTGACCTTCGGGCACCCTAGAGAAAACCACGTGGCGATGTCAAGAAGGCAGCTGGCTGTCCACAGGAGAGCGATGCTCTGGGAGAGCCACCTAGGAAGCACAGGCACCTAGAGAAGTTACCTGATGTTTCTCAGTCACAGTTTCTGTGACATAAAGGAAATACTGCCTTAGAAGGAGGTAATGATGGAAAACACCTAGCATGGGGCCCAGCACATAGTAGGTGCTCCAAACATGGCCCCCTCTCTTCCCCTGCCCCTCCCATGTCAAATAGAGCAATGCGCACAGGTGGTTCTTTTACATCAAAGATGTGCACATTTTAATCTGGTTGGCCTGCCCTAAAGTACCACAACTGTTTATTTTATTTTTTTACAATTCTGGAAGCCATAAGTCTAAGAAGGAGGGGTAGGTAAGGTTGCCTTCTCTGAGACCTCTCTCCTTGGCAGGTAGATGGCTGTCCTCTCGCTGTGTCCTCAAATCGTCTTCCCTCCGTACACATCTGTGTCCAAATTTTCTTTTCCTATAACAATACCAGTCCTCCTGGATTAGGGCCACCCCAATGGCCTTATTTCACCCCACTTACCTCTCCAAATGCAGTCACATTGGGGATACTGGGGGTTAGGACTTCAGTGTGTGAATCTGGGGAGACACGGTTCTGCCCATCACGGTGCACACGGTAAGTTTCAGGCCCATGAGGTGAGTGAGACCCAAGCCTCGCCGTCAGGGAGCACGGGGTCCAGTGGAGCCGTATGGGCGAGCCCGTGACCACGTGTCCAGGCAAGGGTGATGTACCAGAGAGGGAGAGCTAGGTGGGCGCCGGGAGGGTTTGTGTGGGAAAGCCCTGGCGCAGTAGAGCAGGGCAGGGAAGCGGAAACGCAGGTGTCCGGGGACCGCGCAGAACGAAGGCTGGGTTCTGTTTGGCCTTCATCAGGATTTACGCTGCAATGTCCTGCCTCGTGGTCTGCAAAGCACGTTCACACCAGTGGTGTCCCCCAGTCATCGGAAGGGCCCGGGGGGGGGGGCAGCAATCACCATCCTGCTTTCATAGCCAGGGAAACTGAGGCACAGCCCTGCCGAGAGGCGGGCTGCCCTTTCACTGCTCCTCCCAGACAGCATCCTGACACCCAGGAGAGCAGCGTGCGGAGACCAGGCTTCAGCAGGAAGAGTAGGAGGCGGGACTCCCAAGAAGGGGGGCCCGGAGAGGCCGTTCTAAAAACCGGCAAGATGGCGCCAGTGAGTTTGGGTGTCAACTCACAAAAGGCTCTAGACTCCGCCGTCTGTTCCCTGTCTCCCCACGTCCTAGGCCCCTGTCCATCACAATGACTCTCACTGCAGGAGTGGGGACAGACGGTCACAAAGGCAGGAACTTCCATCCCTGATGAGTCCCTTAAGGCTCCTTGTGCAGCCTCATAACGTCACTGGAAGAAAAGGAGGGCATAACTGAGCAATAATGACTGGGCAGAAGTCTTTCTGGAACAGGTAGTGTGATGATAAAGGCTCAGGTCCTGCCCCTCTCGTTGCCTGTAAGAGGCTGGCTAGGACAGATGGACAGAGGCTTGCACCTCCTATAATCCTTGGAAGCTAATTTAAAACGCTCCTGTTCCTCACGCTCATGTCCTGCCTCTTCCATACCAAAGCGTGAGAAGATCTGGCACTTGACACGGGTCACATTTCAATCTTCTTTTCCAGGGAAAAGCAGTGTGGACTTTGGTCATCGTGAGCGGCAGGGAAACCGAGGAAGCTGACCTGGGTTTGTCTCTCCGTGTACCTGACCTGTTAGCTTGGCGAGAAAGACGGCTGTCCTTCCCACACCTTCTCCAGCTCAGCTCCTCGTGGGAGTCGCCCCTTGACACACTTCCGGGGGAAGGGGTGAGTGTGCGTTTGGGCCTGTTTGTGTGTGCTGTGCGCTTGTGCGCGTGTTTGAGGTGTTTGCGTGTGCGTGTGTGTAACGACCCCTGCGTGTTTTTATGTGAGTGGGTGTTGAAGAAAGGGGGGTCATGTTAGCAAGCAGAGACGTAAGGGCTGATGAACGAAACGAGAAATCCCAAGGCTGGTGCGCGGCCCCCAAGCCTCTGAAAGCCGACCGGCACAACCACCGCTGTTTTGCCGGTAAATAACCATTGTGGCTTCCAGGCACTGGTCTGTGAGACGAGCGTGCAGGCTCTGGGAAAAACACAACAAAAAAGCAACGCAGGAAATGGAGGAGCAAGCAGAGGAATGGGCCGTTTGGGGTTTGCAGTAGCTGCTCAGAGGGGCGTGATGAGAGGTGACTTGGTAGAGTCATGGCTTGATTGGGACGAACTTAGATTTTAGATCACGTGGTGGGGAGCGGGGTCAGTGAAGGGGAGACCCCAGCAATAGGACGGGTCCTGGCAAGTGGGGACCAGGGTTGGGAGCGCTGGGCTGGGAGCAGCAGGCACACAGGCCTTCCGGCAGGAACCAGCTCGGGTCTCCGGTGCCCGAGTCCCCCTTGTCTATTTCACTGGGGCCTTCCCCGGCCTTGATCAGTTCTTTGCCGTTATTATTGTCTATGTTTTGCCTGATCTCTTCTGTGCAATAGAGAATAAAAATGACCTGTGGGCAGGCGTGGGCCATTTGGCAGACGGGAGCCAGAGGTGACCCCAGGGCCGACGCAGGTCTGCGATGTGGTCTGGGAAGCTAGCCTCACCTCTTTACCGAGCTCAGGTGGGGTTGGTGCTGCCACCACGCCCCCTCAGAGACCTGGCATGCTCAAGTCTTGCCCTACGTTGCCGAAGTTCTGGGTTCATGTCAAACTCTTCCTTTCTGTTTGGCAGAAACTGAGCAATTAGCAGTCAGACTGGGAGAGAGAAAGTAAGGAAAATTCAAAGAAAAGTGATTGCACGCTACAAATGAAGAAGATACCTTTGATTGACAGAACCATGTCCTTCCCTGAGCTAGTGCTGGGAGAGTCAGCCTCCTGTTCTTCAGAAGGTGACATAGGATAAGCCTCCCTCACATCTCTCTGGGTGACATGTTGGGCCAGGAGACACAGGATGGGACCCTGATTCACCTTTGAGGCTCCTGGGGACACCTAGCACGTGAGCCAGCATCCTGGCAGGTGGCAGCACCTCCCAGCCAATCAGGAGACAGCAGGATGCTGTCCGCTCTAGAGGCCATGTCTGCCCAGGCTCTGCCCAGGACTCCCAGAGCATATGATGCCCTCTGAGAAGAACAGAGAATGAATGAAAACTCCAAGCACATCCTGGAAGAGGACACTCTTTCTGCCAGTTTGAGAAACTCTGAAATTGTAGACAAACATTTGTATGTCCAGTCTGGTAAGCATCCTGGGTCCCGGGAGAGGATCTCTAGTTTTCAACAGAATCTCTAAGGCCTGTGATTGCCCAAATATTAAGGACGTCTATAGACACTGTTCCTTTCACTAGTCAAGATGGTCCCACCTCCTCCCATAGATACAGCTCCTTGTCTTTCAAGACCAAAACCAACCATGCCTGTCCGTAAGACTTTTCCTGACACCTCCCCACTCCTTCTCTGAGTCTTCCCAGGACCTAGCACATAGACTTTTAGTGTCTACCGCTCTGTATTACAATTGATTATTTTCAAAGACTAGCTTCCTCCTTAGAGTGTGATATCTCAGGGACCCCCAATGTCTATCCCCAGGGCCCCGGACACTGCCTGACACACACTATGTGCTCAGCAAACATTTCTGTGAGTGAATGAATACAATCCTGTTTCAACAAAGATGTCATTTGGACAAGCCACCCAAGCCTGCCTGTCCTCATCCTCAGGCGTCAGATTTGAGGCGGAGATGTGGTCTTTGGTCTGCAGCCTCCTGGAATTTGGATAGGCCAGCAACACCCTGTACTTGGACGAGGTGTCCTCCCTGGACCACCAGAGGGATGAACCCCAGATGCAAATCAAGGACATGGCCCAGCAATGGTGTTCTTTGAAAGTCAAACTCCCACGTTCAATTATAAATCAGAATTCCATTATTAAGGAGGAGGAGCAGGCGTCATCTGGATGAATCGCACTGGCATTGACCGCAGCATCTCGTCCTAGTGAAATGCACTTTCCCACCGTCCTGGGTCACTGGTCCCGTCCCTCGCCACCCACAGTAGATACATCTGTCACCATCGCCGTTCCTTCGCTGTGTGAGCTTGCATTGCTGGCTTCAATTCTTCACCCTCTTCTTCCAAGGCTTCATCCAGGGTGGAATGGACTTCTCAACCCTTTGACTTCGGTCTTGGCCATGAGATTTGCTTGCGTCCATATTGTACAGTCAGAAGTGACAGTGTGTCCACTTTGAGCCTGGGCCCCAGAGACCTCCCGTATGCCTGCTTGTCCTTCACACTTTCACCACGACAAGAGAAGACCATGCATGTCCTGGAGTGAAAGTATCTCAGGCTCAGTCTCCACCTCAGAGAGGTGACGTCTAGGGGCAGAGACAGGAGGAAATGAGTACTTTAGTGCAGCACTTAAAATTTCATTTTTCCCCGAGAGAAAAAGAACTTCGACGCTTAGAAAGATGCAAAGAAGGTAAACGAACGAGAATGAAAATTGCGTGGTGGGGGGTGGGGGTGAGGAATTCCCAGGGAGCCAGGAGTGACGAGAGCTCATTAATCCGATATTTGCACCTCACGAACTGCGGGTCCTGACCCTGGCTCTCGTCTTCAGTGAAATACTGCCGACGGGGAACGCGCCATTGGCCCCCGGAGCACAAGAGACGGGTCATCTCGGAACCATGAAGCCAGCGAGGAAGGGGTCCCTTGGAAAGTGGGGGGGGGGGGGGGTTGCTTCTGCAGCCTTACCGGCTTTGTTTATAACCACGGTGCATAAACTCAAAATTCTAATGCAGGCTCAATTCAGATGCAAATGGCTCTGTCCAAGTGGTAAATGCGAGAGAAAGAGCAGGGTGACAGCGGGGACATTTGTCCCTCCCCGCACTGGCTCGGTGTTCTCCGAATCACGGTCGAGGGGAGTTTGGGTAGCAAGCGATCACCTCGGGTTTGAGTAATGAGGGAGCATCCTCCATACGTTTTCCCGGTGAGCTGGATAGCAAATCCAATTAGTTATCCCTACGAACATCCCGTAAATATTATCAGGACATAAAATATTGTGGGCATTTGGGAAGGAAATGCAGTCATCTAAATATTGATGTTTTTCACCTGAGACGCAGAATTTTAGAGCAGGAAGCAGCTTAAGACATCCCTGACTCAGCCTCCTGGCTCCAGAGGTGAGTAGCCGAGGGTCCGGTGGGTTAAGGTTCTGCTTTTGTTTGTTTGTCTGTCCAGGCATTCCTGAGGCAAACACTCTCAGAGGCCACCTCCAGACCAGGCCTGCGTCAGGGCTGGGGGTTCAAAGAAAAACGAGGTGCAGCGGCCTGACTGAGGACTGCACATGCTACCGTGAGAACTGGACAAGCAAATTGGCCGCTTGCATGTGTGTGGTGGCCATAAAGGCAGGTCAACCCAGGGCTCTGGGCAGGACCAGGCCTGACCCTCCAGTCCAGTCGGCGGTATGAAGGAGGCCTTCCTGGAAGAGGCCACATCTGAAATGAGTCTTGAACACTGAGCTCATTTTTTTCTGTATCTAGCACACACCAGGCACCAGATGGATATGCTAGACATATGAGTTTGTATGAAAAAATGATAGTTCACAGGACTTTAAGGAACTAATGTGTTTGCAAGGGTTGTAAAATACCTCCAGCAGCCTAACTGGTGTTTTTAATGAGTAAAGAGACCAGCTGTGACGCACCAGGGGGTGGGGACAATGGCGTCTTGCAGAGTGCATGTCCCATGTGAACAGGGCCAAAGGTTTCCATGCGCAGAGGGGAGCTCAGGGCGGCCCAGGCTCTCAATTTATTCAGTAGAAGCTAGAAATGTACATTTATCTTATCAAATCTCCCAACATATATATGTCGGCAACTGATTCAAAATTTTAAACGCCATATGAGGCCTCAACGATACGCATCTGTGGTTGGTCGTCAGGGCGGCCCATCTGAGTCTTGGATTCGTTAAGTCTGAGGCGCCTTAACGGACGTGCTGCTACAGTTCTCCGTGTGGCCTCCTACGACAGCCAACGGGAGCGATGGGGCGCTGAGGAGCACAGAGGTTAGTGAGCATGACCCTACTCGGCCACATCAGCCTCCCTGAAAAGAAGCGAATGGATGCATGACTGAACGAGCCCAACGGCGGAGCCGAGGAAGGGCCTCTGGGCAGAGGAAGGGGCACCGATAAGCACAGGCCGATGGGAGCGTGATGACAAGGATAACGGTTGTAAGGGCAGCGAGGGAGTGTCGTGGGATTCAAGACCAGAGAGAGGGGTCAGGTATGAGCCTTGAATGCCAGACCAGGGAAGCTGAACTTTATTCCAAAGCGAGTTCACAGTAACTCATGCAAGTTTCTCCGCCGTTCTGCGACTTTGTTTCTCCAACCGCAGAGCGGGGACGGTGGGAGGACCTACTTTATCCAGTGGCTGGGACCACCCCGGCCTTCGGCACCCAGAGAGTGTTCGGAGGGCTCTGCACTGCTAGGTCACTGTCACGATGCTGTCACTGGTGTGTCGGCTCTCGCCTGCCTCTGCCCCAGAGCCTGCCCGGGACAGCCCAGCCAGACCCTGGACTCAGACAGTCGCCAGGCAAGCCACAGCACTGTCGTTGCAGAGAATGTCACCTTGTCGTGGGGCTGGGGTCTTTGTGTGGGTCTCTTTCTTCACCCTGTGCTTTCCGGGAAGAGCTGCTAGGAAAGGAGGCTGCCCCGCGGGCCTTCTGTAGCTCTTCCTGAGAGGACGACCTAGAGGCTGTGGAGAGAGGGGATGCCATTCCCTCCTGTCCCAATCACCCTGGGACATTCTAATGTGCAACTTGGAGACTTGAACTCATGAATCACAGGGGTCTGTGGATCCCAAAGGCTCAGACTTAAGGGAAGTAAATACGTACAGAGTTTTGAATGGTGCTGAGCGGTCATGATGGTAACAGCTACCACTCACCTGCCGGCCCACTGTGTCCAGGACCCTGATCAGCAGCACTTGATGTCCAGGTGGACGCCCACCAAAAGGCAGCTGTGATGACCCCCACTGACCCCCAAGGCCCAGAGGAAGAGGCCGAGGTTCCTATATTCAGTGAGTTGTCTGAGGCCACACAGCAAAGGAAAGATGGAGAAAATTCATCTGACTGCAGAGGGCTCTTTCCCACGGGTCCTGGCGCGGCCTTGCCTGGCCCGGCCTGGCCTGCAGGACTTGGTGCAGAAGGCTCGGATTTCGGGTAAGAGCAGGGTGGGGAAACACTGATCCGGGGGAGACAGCCAGAGGACCCATCCCGGTGGTGAAAACCCACCCTCACCTCCTGCCGAGGCTGCTCGCACCCCCCGCCTCCCAAATAAATAAACCCAGAACAAGAAAAAGAAAAAAAGTTTCTGACTTTCCATAACCTTTTCTTCGAGTTCAAGTTATTTCTTTAATGCATTTGTCTGCTTTAAAATTGTCTCCTTAGCCTCTCAAGGGAAACCAATATAATACACCATCCCATTTCTCACCGGAGGAAAAAAGAACACTTACTCTTAATAGGTGGCAATTTTGCCAGATGTTATTGACATAGTAAGTGCGAAATTTCCGCGCTAGTCAATGCAGAGTGCCGCAGATTAGAGAACACGCTGAAGTTTCAAAAGCCGCAGTGTCAAAGTCAGGGAAGGTGGGGAAAAATCACGTCTCCGCAGCACTATTAAGAGCAAGTTTACTAATTACTCTTTCAGGCACAAATTTTAAAGTAAATTCCCCAAGACGAGGGCAAGTTTTACAAGTGCTGTTTCCTCCCTCCCTGCTTGTCAGCATTTCTTTCTGAGAGAGAGAGAGAAAGAGAGAGAGAGAGAGAAAAGAGGGCTGGCTCGGTCACCCATTCCTACCATCCTGGTGGGCCAATGTCAAAAGCAGGCTGACGCCATCGGCCCCGTCACCTGGACACCCTCGGGCAAATAGCAAAGTTGTGCCCAGCGCCAGGACACGGACAGGCCAGGCCCTGTGAGGGAGGCCGGAAGGGCACCCAATCCTCACAACGCTCGCAGGAAGCAGGCGTCCCGACCCCAGCCCAGAATCGCACTGGAGACAGGGCAGCACAGCTGGACGAGGGACATTCCACGGCCCAGGGACTCAAAGGCCGAGCCTCTGTCTGGCAAAGCCTGTCTTATTTACTTTCTTTCTGCTACATCAGCGGATTGTAACTTGTTTTTTGAAACAGTGAAGATCCCTGTCCCAATGAAATCATAAATGTTTATCCAAAATGAAGGCAGTTATTCTGCACAGGAGTGTGGGCAGCAGGGTGATGGGAGCCTTCAAGGTATCTCTTCTCTGTCTGTGTTTTGTGGGGTCCCTCAGTGGACTTCATCGATGATGCGTGTTGGAGCATGTAAGGATGCATGATGTGTGCTTACGCACACCATGTGTACACACGCACACATGCATACACACACGAGGGGAAAGGGCTCAGGGAATTAACAGATTTTCAAAGACATTTATGATTCTCCTCAAATTAAAAAAAAAACAAACAAGTCTTCACTAACCATGATGTTGCCTGCTGGGGAAGTGCCACATACCCCTCGGGCCTGTGCCCCCACATGTACTGAGACCCTGACTTAACAAAAGCCGCTATTCCCAGAATATACGGTCAGCACCCACTTATTTTTCTAATTACACTCTTTCTTTTGAGGTCACGGTCGATGCACATGCAGCTGTAAAACGTCTGGCAGAGAAATCTGCTGTACCCTTTCCCCACATTCTCCCCAATATCGTGCAGGGGGGTCAAACCACAGCCAGGGGGCGGATGCAAACCACCGATCGGATTCCCTGTTCCCTGGTCCTACTCATGTGTGTGTGTGTGCACTCACGACCTCCTATCTTCGTGACGTGTTTCTCCAAGGAGCAAAGCCCCTGTAAAACAACCTCCACTCTGAGGGAGAAGTAAGATAAAAGGCGGGACGACCCATCTCGTTCCGAGCAGACAGGATCTAAAATGCGCCCTGACCCCAGTGAGCCGGCGGCAGCGGGTGCAAAGCCAGGACGCGTCCACGCAGGCAGCTTCAAGGCCCAGCCCGGGGGTGGCCGCCGCCGGGGCCGGTGAGCAAGCAGAGGCAGCCAGGGGCCCGCGCCTGACACAGGGACGCCGATCCCGCCGGCTTTACAGATGACAGCCATCGCCCTGAGTCTTGCTGGGGGGCAAACCGCGAGGAGGTGCCCGAGGACACAGCCAGAGACCGAGTGGCCTGCGTCTGTCAAGCCTGTGGCTCTAGAAGTGGATTTTGCTGTGAATCCAGAGACTTCACTCCCTCTCGCAGCAAGAACAGAAACTCAAATGACATGTGGCAGTGCTGCCATCGTGGGGAGAGTCTCCAGCTGGTGTTCCTGGGCCTCGGTTCCCCCCGCTGGTCACTGTCCTTCTATTCCCCTTAACCGTCCCCAGCCCCTATAGCCCAGCCCAGTGACAAAATCGCTCAGTGCTGGCTGGGACATGAAGTCATCCCAGGTGTGGACAATGAGGCCGCAGAACAGGCGGGAACCCAGGTAGGGAGCAGAACGCGGCAGGGATGTGACATTCAGCACAGAGTGCAGGGGATGCCCAGCCGTGGGGCTGACCGTACGGTGGGGTTGGACCCTTGCGGAGCCTCAGCCTTGCCACCTATGCCAGGCGTTCGCAAACCACGTTGTTAAAAAGCCACGGAGTCTTGGTGGCCACACAGTCCCAAAGACTCGATTCTGTTGAGGCCTGAAAGCGGCCGGAAACAACATGTACGTGATCCTGCGTGGCTGGGCTCCAGTGGAACGTGACTGCAGATGCAGGTGGCAAGCAGGACCCGGCTCAGGAGCACAGGTCATTGATCCTTGGTCTATACAATCACTCAGCTAGCAGCCCCCTCACCAAGCTCTGCGGACAATAGAGAGGGTACACGTGGAATTCTCTGCAAAAATATCCAACTCGTAGCTGATGCCTAAGCATGTGGGGTATGGAGCGTCTTTACATAATGTTCAGTCTTTAAACATATGTAATGTGGGTCTCATCCTTGAGTGAAGTACGCTTGAATGACACTCGAAGACTGCCGAAGTATCTTTCCAGAACATTTCAGCAGAGACCTGTGTGTAGGCCGCAGGAATTCACATTTTAGATGCATCTTATGTTTACATTTCTGAGGAGCTCTTGACCCAGCAAAGGAGACATCACATTCAGTGGCTGCAGGTGATTTAACGATACCACATCGGAGGACCTAAAGACGGCTCCAGCTTACCAGGAGCGAGCGCAGCCGCACGTGAGGCCGGCCCTCACACACCGCAAATCAACTCAGGCAGCAGCCCAAATGGTCACGTCCCTGAAGATGCGACTGCTTAGCTCAGGCCATCAGCGCAGGTCAGAAGTGTTCAGACAGAGCAGAGGACGTGGCAGGTGCAAAGGGCCTGAGACACGATATCAGCGTGCTGGAGACCCAGAGAAGGGCAGAGGGGCCTGGCACGTCATGTACAGGTACACCCCACTCCAGTTGGGTACGAGCCCAAGAGATGGAGACCTGTAAGTCAGGGAACGCTTCATGGAGAAGGCGACCTCGGCGGGTTTTAAACCCCAGTGGAAAGAGGGGGCAGGACGAAGGGGAAGGTATTATCTCCTTGGAGGAGCCCGTGGACATACTCTGTAGCTTCGGGACACCCTCTCCGCTGCTGTCGCTTTAGCTGTCTCTGAATTCTGGTCACAGCTCCCTCCTCTGCCCCTTCAGTCCTTCTAGTGGGGAAGCGGCCACAGGTACCAGTCCCTGGGAGCATCAGCAACTTGTACTAATACTCTGGACTTGCCCCTGAGGTCCTGAGGTGGTGAGTTGTCCCCTGACGTCTCCTAATTGCTCATGAGATGTGGCACCATTGTTTCCAGAGGGCCCTCCCATGCCAGCTGAGGGGCTGTGCAGAAGCAGGGTGGCAGGTAAGAGAGGGGCGGGCAGGGAGAAAGGAAGTAGCGGGAGATGTCCATCTCTGCGCGAAGGGGCCAGTGATGACATCACCCCCGCCAGGCGGACTGCTCCGGGGTCTTAAAACTGTGCACGGGAGGAGTCTGCAGTCACCTGGGCCAGAGGCCTGTGACACAGCGTTTACACGAAGAAAATCACGTGCACGACACACCTGATGCGGTTTCGTGTGCATGAAGCTGCTTTCCAAACACGTCACCACGCACAGGAAATGAGGCTAAAGTCCACCGGCGTATGCGGGTCTTCGCAGAGAGCGCTCTTTCCTCCTTCCCTTTGCCCATTTATTGTGAACGGTCAGCTCTGAGTATCTGTACCTTTTGAAAATGAAGAAATAAACACTGTCCAATGTCACCCAATAAACTTCACAAAATTTAAAAAATTTTTAAATGACGAAAAGTAAACACAGTTTTGCATAAAAATCCTTGTAACGAGAGCTTTCTTCAGGTCAATGAAACAAAACATCGTAGAATTTAGGAATGTGTGCGACTGTGACCTTATTTAATCCTATAATTTTACAAATAAAACAAATAGAGACCCATGGGCGAGGGGGTTTGCTTGGGCTAATTCATGTGGGGGACCGCAGAGTGAGCACACAACCGAGGAGGAGCAGAACTTGTCTAAGAAGCGAGACTCCTGGAATCGGCGGGAATCTCTCCGCCCAAGAACACGGCAGTGGCTGATAACTGGAGAATTCTCGCTTTTTCACCCTCAATCCCCAGGTTGCTGAACCTCTTTCCTACAATCCACCCCCCCCCCCCCCCCGTGTTTTGGCTCGGGCTCAATCAGTCGCCCGTTTTCCATCATCTCCTTTGCTGCATTTTATTCACCCCACGGTTCCCCTTTCCTTCCTTAAAACCTCTCCCCGAGCTTCAACCGCCACTCAGGCCAGAACCCTCCACCGTCTGGCAGACGCTGCCCAGACAGGGTGTGACTGCGCGGCTCAGTGGGGGCTCTGCAGGCTCCTGCTGCCACGGGAGGGGGTGAGGTCTCAAACGTGAAGGTGAGCGCGGGCTGAGCTGGGGGTGGGGGGGACACCCCAGGGCCAAGGGGCCACTGCAGACTAAGAAGGGAAGCATCGCCAGGCACAGGGCTGAGGGGGGCTGGGAGCCTAGGAGGCTCGGAACGGAGAGAGAGACTCACACAAATGAGAAATAAAAGAGGCGGCAGAGGGAAGACTGCATCCACAAAGCCACACGGCCCCAGACTTCTCAGGTGCACAGTGTCCACCGAATTTGGGGGCCCATCTCCCCAGTCCCCAGAATAAACACTGCCGGGGTCACCGGTGACATGAATGTGTGTTTTGCACTGTAAGGAGCCTGGACCTGGGGGAGCCGGGGAGGCTCGTCCTGGCTCCATCCTGAGCCACGCAGGGGCTCCAGGTGCATGGTCAGTGGCTGGTTATTTTCTAAAGGTCCCGAGTTTCGTTTCTTAGTCTGTGAAATAGACATAAGGCACCTCATTGAAGCCTCTCCCTGTGCAGCGCAGAGGGGACAGGGAGCTGGATTCTGAACTCAGAAGCCTGCATTCAAACCCTGACTCTGAACTCGAGCACATAGCCTCACCCCTCCCGCCTCGGCTTTCTCGTCTGTGAAACGGCAAGGACAGTGGTCGCATCTCACAAAGCTGCGGAGAAAGCTGGGTGAGTGAGGAAGGCCCTGGGGTGGTGCTCAGCGGGCCGTAAAAGCTGCGTCAGCGTTTGTTGTCCCCGCTATGGCCCTCAGCGCTGCGCTTCTCCTGGAGGAAACGTAACGGGACCCCTTGGGTTGGAGGTGGGTAGCAAGAGCCAAGGGAGTGAAGCTTCCATGTTCACACGTAAATTGCACTCTGATGTAATGATTCCTTTGGAATGGGAACACGTTTCTGGAATTGCATGATCCAAACAGGGAGGGAATGAGCCAGCTCACCTGTGGGCCTAAAACTTTGCACCCTGCCACCTCCTAAACTAGTCTCCAGGTCAGCCTGCAGGTGTGATGCCCATGATCACAGCAAAGCGTTCCGTGCTCTCGAAAGAGCCATTTGGGTTTCTCTTTGAAAAAGTGAGTTCTTGTACTGGAGACCTACAGATAATAATAATGATAATGGTAATAATGAAAATTAGCAACATACACAGCTTGCTAAATATTTGTAGACTCCTGTCTCTACATCGGTATTCGTATTCCCTTTCACGCCTCCTTTCTGACTTGCTCAGCTTGCGTTATTTGATACTATGTTGCAACCTTTTCTAAAGTGTCCTACCCCACACTCCCACCTTGCGCTTGCCTTCACGGGGCCACCCTCTCTTTGACCCAGGCTCACTCCTACGAGGTCTCCAGGCCTTCCTTTGCTGCCCTAGACCAGGCTCCCTCCACCATATTTGGATTAATCTCTTCCTTGTCTGTGTCCTTCACTAGACTGTCAACTCTTCTAAGGGAAGGGACAGGACCTTATTCACCTCTCTGTCCCTCACCTGGTACAATGCATGCCAGACAGGGGAGAGGACAGTGCTCCGATGGATAACTGAGCAAAGAAATTAGTTGCCAAGAAACAATGGAACTCCCGAGCGAGAAGATGAATCGAGCTGCCAGTGGGGACAAGAAGGCATACAGTTCAAGGCCAAAACAAGAGGGCAACGGTGAGGAGGGCTGAGAGGATGGAGATGCCAAGGGCTTGAAGATCGGTAGTCCAGGTTTTGAGCTAATCATTCTGGTGCTTTCCTCTCCGTGGGGACAATGTGATTTCCTGAAGCTACCAGACATTAATCAGACAGAAAAGTAAGTTCTGTTCAAAACTATGAACAAAGATATTTGGAAACTCCAGGTGTCAGAAAAAAAGCCATGCCTAAAATCCACCAATCGTCCAAGATTCCATGGATTGTCCTGATGGGCAGTGACCTCATGGCCGACATGGAGCCTTGGATATGCAAATTATACCATGTATACACTTTGGGCAACATAAATATATCCCCAGTGGGTGTATAAGGCTGCTTATTTCACAGAGTCAAAACCCCACGGCTCTGCTAATTGTAATATTTGTGCATAACTTTCTATGTAGATCTTCATGCTTCCCAAATCGCCCATTTATAACCCTTAATGCAAATGCCATTTTAAAAATCAATTTTTTCCTCTGTTAATTTAAAGACTCCAACATATGTCAAGACAATACAGGCCATTTCAACCAAGCAGCAGTTGGCAGGAGCCAGGATTTATGCCCTGTTTCTATCACATTGAGATGCAACAATACCAGAAAGAAAAAAGAGAGAGAGAGAGAGGAAGAAGGAGAAATTCATGGGATTTTAACGAATTATTTGGAATTACACAGTACATGGTGATGTGGGGTCAGGCCAAAATGGCAAGTTGCAGCTTGCACGTCCCTGAGAGGTACACGCAGGGCACCTTGTGGTACAGTAGAGCTGCTGCCTAGCGTCTCCTAGTCATCTCTCCACCAACTTTTCTTATAAAACCTTCCTGAGCATGCTGTGTGTCCGAGTCTGCGCTGGGCGCTTGAGATGCCTAAGTGAGTGATGAGGTTGTCCGTCTGCAGATACAGACTCGAGGCAGCTGGGCTCTAGCGCTGATGCCACCGTGCCTGTCACGCATGGGTGTGGACAACCCCGTTAGCAGGCCACTGGGAGTCCGGTGAGCACTTCCGGTTGTTACTCTATTAGTTTTAGATTAAATATGCACACAAGGGAGAACACGCACATTCCCTGTGGCCTACAGAGAGTTCTGTTCTCTCTCACACACGTAGGGCAGTGGTCCACAGTCCCAGACTGGCATGGCACTCCATGGAGGCAGGCACGCAGGCTCTGGGCGTGGTAGCAACTCTCAACCCGCCTCCATCTCCAAGATCACTACCCTGCTCTAGGAGGAAAAACAGGAGGGGGTGTTTCCTGAAAGGTTCACAAGCCACTTTGCTTGCATCTCATTGGCCAGAACCTTATCACATGGCTTCCCCGAGCTGTGTGGGATAATGAGAAATGTGGTCTCTATCCCAGGTGTCCTTGTGCTAGCCAGAACTCTGCAATCACGGAAAGTAGGCATGGATATTGGGGGGCAAGGACGGCCTGCCAGGGTTCCCTTTTACCTTCCTTTTTACCTTCCTCATCGAATTCCGGACTGAGTTATCCCCATTTTGAACCTTCTGTCATTTATGCATGAAATAATAGGTCAGACTGTGTAGCTTTAAAGAACCCTCCCAGCTCCCAATAAATAGGAAGAGAAAACATGCCTGAAAGAAAAAGCAAACAGACAACGACCATTTCTCTGACATTAATGAAGTGGTATACAGAGCGAGCCCCACCTCATAGCCTGTGAAAAAACACAGACCATCCCCCCATGCCTATGCCTATAAGTTCTTGTACATTTGAATCAAAATTTCCCTGACCCCCGCAACCTTGGCAGCATTTCGACTGAAAGTCTCCTGGCTCCTCTGTTTTCCATCCTGACTTATCACCCTAGGCCGCAGAGGCATTGCATGTCTCTCTGTGTCTTCCTTGAATTTCTAAATTATTTCCATCAAAAGTTGGCATTGCCTTTTTTCCGGGGAAGCCCAGTCGAACCAGAGAATAACATAATCAGCAGGTTTCAGAGAGAATTAAAGCCGGATCACTGCCTACCTCACCCCTCCCCGCTGCAGTGAGATGCCTGCCTTATCAATGCTTTAGGTTTTCATGTTCAGACATGTTAAGCTAAGCCAGCTTGTGCAAGGAAAGGATTCACTGATTAGTTCCTGATCTGGTTCCTAATTGTCGATGGCAATGACTTCTGCAATGTTAGTTACATTTTAAAAAAAGGAAAGAAAAGCTTACAGGTAATCCGTGGCAAGATGCTTGACAAAGATAGGGGTCCTGTCCCATAAGAATCATAGTTAAACTTGATCAGGGATGACTCCATCGAGAGGAGTTTTTATTTATAGCTAATGTGAACATTTAAAAAAGTGCAGCCGTTAATTATTAGTAGGTTCTTTTTTCAAGCCGAAGTACGAGTTGAATAAACGTACTTTAAGACACTTAAAGCCCAGGCATTCTTTATAAAATGACGAGCTAAAGAGTCCCTTGGGCCGCCTTTTAACTGCTTTCAAAGCTCTAATAGCACTTTTTCCACCAAAGACACACCCCTTGAATCCTCTGAGAGATACAATAGCATAATTGTTCTTTTCGGTTTCCAGGCCTTGACATATCTGTCAGGAAAAGAATAGTGAATAATAATACCAGAACTATTTTATGCAAATTTCACTGAGAGGTTTCAAGAGTTCTCTGAGATGAATCTTGCCCCCTTGTTGACACTGGCGGTGTCACGTTAGCTTTACATAAGAAAGTGGTGAGAGTCCTCCTTTTGTTAAATAATTCTCATTTAAAAAAAATCTTCTGATAAAGTTAAAAAACAAATACGAAAACAATGAGATGGAAACATCAATTTGGAGACAGATCAAAGGGAAAAACAGTATTCGCTGGCGCGTGCCTTGCCCCCTGCTGCGAGTCCCTTTGCCGAGGGATTTCTGCTTTAGCAGGAACGGCGAGGGCATAGAACGGATGATTGCAAAGGTGCCACATGTGCAGAGGCACCCATTTCACCGCCCAGCGCCAGGCCACGCGGCCCTACCTCCAAAGATCTGGGTTCCGAATTCCCAGATCCCGCGGATGGGAGATGATTACGCTGCCTCGTCTTCGGAGCAGATCCACAAGGATGGTGAACCCAGCAAGCAACGCGGTAGTCTGGGAAGCGGATCGTAAGATCGATTTTATTTTCTAAAGACACCTGCATGTTCATCAAGCCTTCCAGCTGCGCTGGGAGGAAGCCCAGGCGGCAGGAAGAGGTCTTCTGTCCCTGTCTGCTCCAGCAGCCCCAGGCACCGGATGGGGGCGTGAAGATGCTTCCTCATCAGTCCAGTCTCCAACTGCTTGAGCCCCGGTTGATGTTTGAGTCTTCCTGGCTGAGGCCCTAGAGATCATGGACCAGAGGAAAGCTGCCCAGCCGTCATTTTACCAGACTCCTTGGGTAAAGAAAACGTGAAACGGTTGTTCTAAAACACTAAGTTCAGGGGTAAGGTCTATGCAGCCACCGTCACTGGAAGGTGGTAGCAGCAGCTGAGCTGAGCGGGACGGGCCTGCCCAGCACTGAGGGAGCAGAGGCTCCTCTGTCTGCATCACCAGCGACCTCCTCTCTTCTTCTTCGTGGGAAGTTCACTGTCTCCCACTCTGCTCCGCTGAGCTCAAGGTCAAGGCAGTAGGAATGCAGTCAGACGTCATGAGGGCAAAGAAAGAGACATGGACCGGAACTAAGCAGTGTCCTGGAGGGCAGCTGAGTTCCGTGCAAAGGACAGTTTGGGCTTTAGAGACACCTACAGATCTGTGTCCAAATCCCACCTTTCTCTGTCTACCTCTCACTGGCTGTGTGACCTTGGGGATGCAACTCAGACTCTCTGAGCTGCAGTTTCCTCATCTGTGAGCGGGAGGTCGTTTCTGCTCTGACGTGATCTAATGCAGGTCCGGTGTCTGGTCTGGCGCATAGAAGACTCTCCACGAATAGCAGTGGTCCCATTCTCCACCTGTCTCTCCCGTAACACACACACCCTAACTAAACCTCTGACACAGCGCACTGTAGGACAGCAGGTGTTAAGATTCCCTTCTCTGCTCACCTATGTGAGAGGAAACCAGGAAGAAGGGAGACCCACAAGCTCCTGCATGAATTTCACACCTTCCCTGGGGACCCGGAGGCTTAATGTTTATAAAGTACTTTGAGATCCTGAAAGCAAAGACTTGATACAAATGCGAGCTCATCGGGATCATTAAACCCACTGTTATTGAATGTGGGGAGGCCGTACTGTTCCCTCATCCCACAGGGGGGAAACTTTAGCACGTTGATATGACAGTTTGCTAAGTCACATCCTACGGCCGTGAAAATCAGGTGCACCTACAGCTGGGGACAGGTTCCTACTCAAGAAGAATGCAGAGAGCAGGTCTCCGTCAACACAGCACTTCATCGTTGACCAAGCACCAGCAGATCGCTCTTCCCTCTGCGTCAGCAGGACCAGAAGGGATAGAGTTGGAGAAATGATGTGTAGCTGAAACCCAGGAACCATGGGGGACAGAGTTGCCTAAGGTCTCCCAAAGAGTTTCTCTGCCATTTCTAAATCTGGAGACTCTAGTCAGCCTGGACCCCAATGCCCACCTTTTATAAATGAGATCACCGAGTTTCCAAGGAGTGAAATGACCGGGCCCAGGGTGCCTCTGTGCAAATTGCAAACATGCAACCCCCCTCTGCTGGGACATGGCTTGACCAAAGGCTGGATAGCAGCCCCCCCTCACGTGGTCAGGAGCCCGGCCCTCACTCTCCATTCAAGAACATTGCTGTACTTTAAACTATAGGTTTGTTGTTATTTGGGTATGACAGATCCACAGATCGGGAGACACTTGTCATTGAAAGATAGCTTGCTCCACGCACAGATCCGAAGAGGAGGGGGCTCCCCACTCCATGCGGGTCCACCCGGGAAAGCACCAAGGTCAGCAGGTGAGGGAGGGGAGAATGTGAGCTGGTGCCTTTATTGTGATTCCCACAGAAGGAACTAGTGAGGCAAGGTCAGCAGGCCTACTTAGGATTGACTATTTTGAGTAATGCCAGCAGGCTCTGGGGTGGAGGGGCTGGCCCCATTGTCTGGTACCTGTCCTTAGGGCAGGGAGATAGTGACCTGGGATTGGAGAGCCCAGTAAGGGAAGTGGTTGGTGTGAACATGAAAGGCACACTCCACAGGCCAGCTGTCTGCTGCCTCTAGAAATCAGCTAGCCCTGGGAGAGGCAGTCCCCTCTGAGGCAGCAAGTCCCCAAGACACCAAAGCATCAAAAATAAAGACAAAAAAGATGTGGTTAATCCATGCCAGGAAGGAGATTATAGACCTTGGTATCAAACACGCCCTCTCCACAGAGGAGAAATCCGAGGTCAGGTAAATGAATACACAGTAACGTGACCAGGCCTTTACAGCCAACGGGTGGTGACCACGGTGATCGGACCAGGTCTCACGCTTACACCCCTCAGGCATAGTTCCACTGGTAGGAAAACAAGGCCCAAGCAGTCTCATCTCAGAACCGTGGTCCTAGACGCCCGGGCCTGCCCAGCATCATCTCCACCCATCGGCAGTCTCCAGCGTCAGGCCCCAGCGGTCCCGGTGAACGGTGAACCCCTTCTGCTGCAGTGGGTTTCCTACCTTCGCTGCCCCCTTTCTCTCTACCTGCCTGGCCTTCCTTCCCGCGCGCTCCTCCCAGGAGATCCTCTCGGTGCCTTTGAAGATCCTTTCAGAGCCGACTGGCTCTCAGGAGCTTCAACCGAAGCCCAGGAGTGACCAGTTCCCTGGCCCTGGGTCCTCAGGCCGCACACACTCCCTCCCCACGTACACAGCTTCGCCAGAGCGCTGATGTTTCTGCTTGCAGGTCCCGGTCCTCCGCTGGATGGCGAGCTGCCTGAAGGCCGGGACCACAGTCCACCCTTCCTCCGTCAGCCCGCAGCACGCAGCCTCAGGTGGCACGCACCGGCACCCAGACATTCAGCCACACACCCAGCTCAGCGCCTGGGCCCCCGGTCAGTGCTGCTGCCTCCACGCACACCCCACAAGCTGTCACTCAACTTCGGTAAGAGCAGAAAAATTATACGTGGAGCGCTGCTTTCTAGAAGCTCTATATTTGAGCCTCGCTCTATAGCTGTGATTACTTTTGCTGGATTATATTGTATGTTTTGTTCTTTTGTCAAAGTCAGCTGGATTTTCCAAGGGAGAGAAAACATGCATTTCCAAATCACCAGCTCTAAATGGGGCTCCCGAACCCCCTTTATACCTGCATGTGTACAACCAGACCTTGTTTGCCTGGCTGACCTTCTTTTCCTGCTGATTTAGAATCTGCAAATAGATATCTTCTTCCAAAACACACCTCTCCACAAAGCCAACCCACTGAATCAGGCTCATTATCTTAAGACACCTCTGTGGCCAGAGGTTATGCTTTCAGGAGCTGTATTAATCTCTTTGTCTAAACAGCACAGGCTTAATTGGTTTAGTTCAGAGTTGTACTGTTTTGAGTAAAAGGGTGTGATTAATGCGAGCTAAAGATGGTTGGACGGGCGCAGACTAACTCACCGGCACACACAAACCTATTATCAGCAGAGCCGTGAGAGCCTTGGGAAACCTGCCCCAGCGAGCAAAGCATTTTTCTCGAGAAAAAACACGGAAACCTGAGAAGGCTGTGGAGATGCTCAGAGTAAGCCAGGTGGGTACCCTAGACCTCTGCTCTGGCCTCTGACCTGTCACCTGTGGGCCTTGGCAGGCCCAGGGGAGGTGTTGACACCGTTTGCCGTGTGGAATGAAGTCTCCCAGCAGAGTGGAGACCAGGCCAGGGAAGGGCAGGGTGGAGGAGGCCAAAGGCAAGTTGAATAAAATGTGCAGGGGTCCCCCGGACAGTCCTGCAGGCTTGGAGAGCGGAGCAGGTCACGGCGTCACAGAGGTCCCTTGACATGGATGCGGAGCCGTGTCATGCACACGGGCCGCTTCTAAAGTTCTTGGCCTATTTCCTCTCCCAAATTGTGACCAGATGCATGTTACATGAGGATTCATGGAGCTCCTTTGGAATCCGAGCTGTGCACAGTCGGCAGTCGGCAGTCGGCAGCCGTCCGTCTTGAGAGACGATGGTGTAGCTTCTTAAGAGTCTATCTGCACCGCCGAGAATGGCTGTGCAGTCCGACTCGGGAGTGACACGGTATCTGTCTCCTCCCGTGTTGAATCGACATCTTGCGATGACGCTGGAGTGTCCTCTCCAGTGGAGCTGAAGCTACAGAGCCTGGGCAGGGTGATATGGAGGGTCTGCTGTTGCCCATGCAGCAGACCCCCCCTCTCTTCGCAGCTGAAGGGTCCAAGGGAAAGATGGAGTCAATACAGCTTGGCTTCAGGTGCGCCGCAGGAGTTGCCGGTGTTGACTACAACGTCAAACCGCCTTAGGGACTCCGGCTCTGGATTTTCTGTCGGGGTTTACTCCCTTAGCCTTTCCCCTGAAGAGGTATGCCGCAAGGCAGCGGAGGTTTTTTGGAGTCAGAGTTTTCCTTCTCTGATGTGCCCTGACTGGAAGATCGAACCAGCGACACTTAGCTCGCAGGCCGACGCTCAATCCACTGAGCCACACCAGCCAGTGCACAGTAATCGCTTCATAACACATGGTTCGACATTTCTAAGAGGTTAAAAATTAGATACTCCAAGCTTTAGCGCATTTGTCTACAGTCTGAATGATCCCAAATGGGAGTGCTGGTTTAAAAAGTCAGCAGCGGGGGTCTAGGGCCAGGTTTGAACCCAGCAGCACTTTTAATATCAATAACCAATTCTTGATAGAACTCACCAGGCCGCCCTCACTCTTTGCAGCCAGGGTTCTTGAACCATATATTTGGGTTAGAGTCTTCGCACATCACTCAGTTCCTGGAGAATCTTCCGAGAGGTCTGGGCTGCAGAGTTATAAAAATTATTGTAATGTATTTTCCACGCATATTAAATTAGCTCCCCAGACTGATAAAAGGTTGAAAAGCTATTATTCTTTATTCTTTAGTTTACTACAACGCTAAAGTAATAGCCTTCTATTAAAGTTTATTGATTGCTCCCACTGTTAAGTAGCGAGTTGGTATATAAAAATAAAACAGAGAAATCTGCCATTTCTTGCCCGTTTCTTTCCACAGCATGGGTCCCTTGAGTAGGATTTCAAAGGACCCATGTTGGCTGTGCTGTGAGGGATCACTGGGATTGGGGGAGGTTTTGGTTCAATTGTTTAGGTTTTTTTGTTGCTTGTTTTTATATTTCCCAGACTTTAGAATAATTTTCCCTCTGTCTTCTTTTTTCAAAGAAAAACACAAGAGGTTCAGCCTGAAAAAACATCCTGGATTAGTAGGCCCATTGGTTGCACGATTCATTCATTCATTTCAGTAATACTTCTTGACCACCTACTATGTGCTGGACCAGTTCTAAGCACAAGGGGCTAAACAGTGGGCATCCAGACTGAGGACCGTTCTTGCGGTACTTACTTTCCAGGGCTCGGGACACTGATGGTAAGGAAGTAAGGACATAAAGATTGACCTGTTAGGTGGGGACCAATGGCACAAAGAAACCCAGTAGGGTCTTGGCGTAGAGCACACGATGGCTACTTCAATGTGGCAGTGTGACTGGGTCACAGGGTGCCCGACTGTTTGGTTAAACATTACTTTAGGGTGTGTCTGTGAAGTGTTTCTGGGTCAAATGAGCATAGCAATGGGGAGACTAAATAATGCAAATGGCTATCCCCAAGGTGGGTGGGTCCCCTCCAATCCACTGAGGGTCTGAGCAGAACAATAAGGTGGAGGAAGGGAGGACTGATTCTCTCTGTCTGACTGTCTTCAGGCAGGGACATTGGGCTCTTCCTGTGCTCAGACTGGGACTTAGACCATCGGCGTTCCTGCTTCTCGGGCCTTTGGACTTGGGCTGGCCCTCTATCACCAGCTTCCCTGGGTCTCCAGCTCACGGACAGCAGATTATAGAGATTCTCAGCCTCCATAATCATGTGAGCTGATTCCTTACAGCAAACACATGCATCTCCTCGTGGTTCTTTTCTCTGGAGAGCCCTGGCTAATACAGAGAGCGATGGACATCTTTTAGATCACGAGGTCAGGACAAGCCCCTCTGATGGACATTTCAAACCCCAAGGTGGTGGAGCTTGCTGAACTCCTTTTTGCGGCTATTCAAGCAAAAAGAACCCAACAGGGGCTCTGAGCTTCTGAGCACATAGGACACCTTAGCTCAGTCACAGACAATAGTCATACCCATAGTTTTGGAGCATCTCCTAAAGAGTGTAGTCTTACACTAGGCCCTGGGAATAGAATGATCAATAAAACAATAAAATGCACACTCTGCTTCTTCTGGGAGCCCACAGCTTACTCAGGGGAATCATTATGTAAAAAGAGTGTGAGGACATCATAAAGTCTTAGGAGGATGACTATGAAAACATCAAGGAGCTTTGCCGGAAATGGGAAAGGGAGCTTGCCCGCTTGCTGGAGGTGACCTCAGCGCTGAATCTCAAAAGAGGAGTCAAATTTAGGCAAATGCCACACAAAGGGACCTTCCCCGTTGGCAGGACCCGGCGTGGTAAGGGAGCTCAGCAGGGCAAGGCCAGGGCAGGCAGGCGGGGCAGGAGAAGCAGCCAGCAGGGACAGGGTTGAGTGGCTGGCGGAGAGTCAGGTGTTATCAATCCGGTGGATGATGTGATCTGAAGCATTTCAAGCAATGACACTGATTGTCAGATATTTACTTTAGAGAAAGAGATCTGGCAGCCGAGTAGAAAATAGCTGGGAACAGAGTTGGAGAGATGGAGACAGCACAGCTCTGACCTCAAGTGTCCTCAGCTATACAATGACAGGGGTGGCTGAGATGATCCCAAGTTTTGCAACCAGCTCTGCAATCTGGGAACCCTAAGAAATCAGTAAACAACTTACCTGCATGCTCTGTCTCTGACACAGGTTTTAGATTTTTTTTAAACTGTTTTTGCTTTTATTCAATGAGTAGCTATGAGCCCCAAATATTGACTGTGGGAAAGAAAACATCCTTATTATTAAACAAAATGATGCTTTCCCCTCATCCGGCCCCAAGTGGACCTGCATGTGTGTGTGTGTATCTTTGCTTCTAAGATTGATGCTTATTTTTTCTCCCTTCCCCTCTCTTTGCAAACAAATATGAGTTTTGTATTCTTCACGTTTATTCCATATTATAGCTCTCTTCTCAAAAACAAGAATCCTGCTTTGAAATATTTGGGCCCAAGAAAGGCAGAGGTGGAGCAAACGCAAGGAATGCGCACTTCATTTTCTCCTCAGTGCAATTCGAAAAAGGAAGACCAGGTTACAGAAAACATTACACAGAAGAGAGACTCCAGGGACTCTCCCAGGACACAGGCTGGGGATCCCCGGTGGGAGAGGAGCTGCGCTGGCCTCTAAGGGACTGCCCTGAAGTCTCCCACGATGCCTGCAGCAAAGGCTCTCTGGGGGTGGTCTCCTGTGTCCCCATAACTGGCTGTGTGACCTGCAGCGCTTTACCTTCTCTCTGGGGGGAAGACCAGGAGGGGATGCTCTCGGCCTCGGGTGTCTGCGATACAGGACCCTGCAGCTGGGTGAGACGCTGAGGCAGAGAAAGTAAGATGTCTACCAAAATGGGAGCCCCTCCTTCCAGAGAGTTGTCCCTGGTCAGCCTGGGACTACATTTCCCAGGCTGCTTTGCATCTAGATGGGTCCATGGTTCCAGTTGCTACCAAAGAAATGGTAAGTGATGGCTAAGAAGCCAATGCTTCTCTGTCATCTCCTTTCATGCACCAGCTGGGCAGAGGCAGGCAGAGCCACCAGATGGAAGGACTCTGGGTCCCTGAAACCACCGGGGGCGGGGGGGGGGCACCACCAAATACAGACACTCACACCAGGCTGTTATGTGAGGGCTAAACAGGTGAGGCTTTTCTGAGGTCTCGTTTCTAACAGATAGAAACTTCCATTGCGCTATCCACTAAAGGGTTTGCTTGGGCAATTAGTGTTACCCTAAATAACACAAACACCACGTGAGGAGACCGGTGTTTAGATATGGGCACTGGTACCCAAGCAACATCTCTCGATCTTCTGGGCCTCCGAGTTTCTGCTTGTCACAGGAGGGCACCCTCAGTGGGTGATGGTGAGGTCCGCGTTATGAATCTGCGCCCCACAGGGTGTCATTTTGACAAAACCAAGTGGGGCGGCTCAAACTTTCATTTGTCCACGGGGGGTAAGAATGCTACCTGTCAGGTTAGGATGGGGATTGCAGGAGTGACGTCACCCATTGCAGATCACTGAGAGCAGTGCTGACCACGTAAAAGGTACCTCTTACCACCATCATTGCTGTTATTATTATTCCTATTACAATACAATGGCAACCTGAGAGGTGAGTGTTATACCTGTTGTTATTCGCATTTATCAGACGGAGGTAGAGGAAGGCAACTGAACAGATTGTAGAGTCCATACGAGACAGAGTCTGGACACCAGGTCTCTGCCTCCAAGCTTTTCCCCGGCCTGCACCCAACCAAACCTGCAGCTTGTCCTGGGGGGGAACGCGGCCAGCGTAAAACACATCCCCGGGGAAGACTTGTGAGCTCACTGGCTTCTCCTCCAAGGCAGGCAGCAGGACACGAGGCATAAATGGGGAGGGGACAAATGTCTTGGCTACAATAAGCACCGCCCCCAAAGCTTACTGAAGTTGAAACCAAATTCAGACAGTCTTTATTTTTTCCAATCTCTCTCTCTCTCTCTCTCTCTCTCTCTCTCTCTCTCTCTCTCTCTCTCTCTCAATTATTATTTTTTGAGGACTTAAAAAATGTCCATCCAATTTCGTTCTTTGCAGTTACTTTTTCTGGCCAACAGAAGAGGTAGAAAGTATTGAAAAAACTTAAACGGGGAAAAGAAATAAAAATACCAACTAGAATTTTTTTTTAAAGAAAGAAAAATCAAGAAACCAGTTACACCTTTGTTTGTAAGAATTCCCCTGGAATCCTGCTCTCCGCTCCCCGAGGTGCAGGTTATAGCCCGAGGCTCCGTTTAAGGCGCTCGACCAGATGGACAGAGGTTCCAGCACTCTCAGAGATACTGCTCCTGAGGGCTGGACAATAGCTCTGCCTGTTCTAGGGCAGAAATAAGTCGTTAGCCACTGAATAGACATATGTCTATCGGCCATTTGCTGAAGAGGTCTCAGATGCCCATCGAGGGACACGAAGCTCAAAGCCATCCAGCCAACTTCATTATCTCTCCCCTTATCTTTCCAGGGATACAGAGCAACTTTTTCCGGTTCTTTGGAACTTTAACTGGGAAGGCGACAAAACCAAGTAGTGAGTTTCTTAGCATTAACAGTATTCCAGCACGGAATGGACAGCCCCTTGGTGGGCTCATCGGAAAGAAGATGAAAACTCAGTGGAAGCATTAGTCTGGGTTGGTAAGTCCCAACACAAGTCTCTGCACTGATGGCAGGTATTTTTGAGTTGGGGATGCCCTGCAGGGAAGGTACAAAGGGAACCCGTGGGGCCTTGGATCAGCTAGTAGCAGGTGTCTCTTGAGGTCCCTCACCTGGAGAATTCATGGTTCTCATACATGACTTTGGTATCACACTCTCAGATCACTGCTCACTGAACATGTCTGGGTGGGGAAATAGCCTGCAAAATAAAATGGTTGTACACCAGTTTTACTAGAAATCAGATAAAAGGATAGTAAAATTCCGATGGAAAAGCACAGATAAACTTTTTCTGAGTGATATTTGAAAAGAGAAGCAATCATGACTCACTTTGCCATGTGCTGAAATGTATTATAAAACACCACCAACTGAAATGGTGTGGTCGGAGCATCACGGCTGGATGAACCAGCCAGTGGGACGAAGCAGGGGTCCCAGACAGCGGGTGAGGGCAGCAGGTGCCCACCATATGTTAACAATTAATAAATATTTACTGAGTGAATCAGAGTGAGAAATAAAGAAAAGAATGTTTACTTGATAAAAGAGCTTAGAATAATTACTCAGTGATGCAAGAGGAAATTAGTTTAGATTCAAGTTCTATTTTATAAGCTAGAATAGATTGCGGTGGGTAGGTTGAAATAAAGGTAAATATCAGTTAAAAAAACAACTATTTATCAGAATTGCCAAGGGTCACAATCATTTGAGTTTGGTCTCAATGGAAGAAATCCCCTGGATACCATGGAAGACTAGTATTTACATAAAAAACTAAACAGCATAGAATACAAACAGAAATAGAAATAGGACAATAGAATTAGGAGAAAATACTTTATGAAATATGACATGAAAGGCTTATTTCTGTGCTTACATTCAACTTTATAAATAAAAAATATCAAGACCCCAATAAATAATTGGGTGAAGAGAATGGCAGACTTCAAACATGAGTAATACAAACATTAAATAAGGGGGAGAATGCCTTTCCACTGTAATAAAAGGAACGTAAATTAAAGTGAGCTTGAAGTTCAACCCCATAAAATGGATCTCCAGGTGGAATAATATAATATTCAGTGATTAAAAGTGATGAATCTGAGGCAAAACAGAATGAAAAGTTTATGATGAACATTTAAATAATAAAAGGTAAAACTCAAAAGAAAGTAGACAATTTGATTGTGATTATGTGAAATGTTGAAAAAATTATATGGAAATAAAAAGTTTTGTTGAAGGGTCTGGATGGGATGTTTCAAATGGAGTTGTTTTGTTATTTTCTAAAGTTGTCATTAGTGCTGCTGCAGAACTTTTTTTTAAAAAAAAAAAAAAAGGAAATTATCACATTCCATCGTGGATCCATGAAAAGTAGGGAAAACTAGGCCACTCCAAGTTGCCAGGGAACCTTAAGGCTGGGTACCAGCCAGACCCAGGGCTCCTGGCCCTCGGCACCACTGAGGGTGCTAGTGGGAGGGAGGCTGTGTGTGCACGCAGGTGTGTGCGTGTGTATGTGTGTGTGTGTGTGTGTGTGTGTGTGACTCGTGTCCAGTTCTGTGCCACAGCCAGCAAAGGGAGTGATCAATGGCGGGCTGGACTGACCGTTGCGTGTGTGTCTGAGGGTGCACTCACTTCAGGACTTCCTGGCTGGCGGCTTTGGACGGCTGCTCTCATGTTTCTGCCCCTCATTTCCCCCTCTGGGAAAAAGGAGCAAGGCTGCCTCTTCCATACCATTAACAGAAATGTAACCTACCATACAATCTGGTCAAGATGACCTACTTGCCCTAATCCTCATAAAATTTAAACACAAAGGGCTCAGTGAAGAACCATCATGGATAATTTAATTATGATGATCGGCACCCATTCTTATACAGGACAAACACAGACACACACACACACACACACACACACACACACAGAGTCTTTGAACTGGACCTACATGGGTTCGAATCCCAGCTCAGCCATTTAATAGCTGTGTGACTGTGGCTAAGAAACTAAACCTCTCTGTTTCAACTTTGTCTGCAAAATGAGGATCATAATGATCACCTCACTCAGGAAATGGCAGGGAATATTTGAGATAATTCTCAGTAAATATTGTTGGCCTTCTGCTGACCATAGATTTGTATCTATTTGCTTATTAGATAGAGGTGGTGGCATTAGCCAAATCTCATTGGAAAACAAGATGAAAAAATAGGTGGAGGCTGGGAGGTAGGTCATGATTTTTCCTTCGTGATTTGAGTGCTACTGAGAAGGCGCTCGCTGGGTCTCTATGTGGGGCAAGGCCACTGAGACCCTCTTCTCCCGGCGGCACACCTGGGTGCTAACTGGGCTCATTCTCTACCCCGAACGCGAGTGGGGTACGTAATGTGCCTTCAGGAGCTTAGTATTTGTAATGTATGCTGAGAAAGCAGTAGTCAGCGCCAGGCAATGAAATGAGAAGAAGAGAACTAACCCAGGCCCCGTCTGGGGAAAATCAGGGGTTCCTAGGGTTAGGGGCGTGCCACTGGACCACTGAGTTCCGAGCTGAAAGTGACCCCAGCCACCCATCAGGCGCTGCTGGGTGGAGAACGGTTTAGTGCATTCCCAGGATTCAGGCCACTGCTCACACTCATTTATTAAATGAGCCAATGATCAAGGAGGCTGAGCACCAGAGAGAGAAGCCGCTTGTTCTAGGACACACAGCTCGTCAGAGGCCAACAAGGCGGGTACCCCAGGTGGCCTCCCTCAGGTTCTTTAGTCTGCACCGTGCCGATGGAGACACACCAGCATCCACACAGCCAGCTTTCTTGGGAGGCAGGAGCCACCGGGCCGTTTGGTGCCCAGGGCCCCAGGCAGAGTGGTCCCTGGGCCAGGTTAGGCAGGAACTCAGCCGGGGGTCCCCACACTCCTTCTAGGTTCTGTTTTCTGCATCTCTCTCCCGTTCCCCTGTGAACTGTCTCCACGTTTGCACCTGGATGAAACATCAAGCCATGGCTGGTACTGGGTGAGGTCGTCTTGTGGGTCAGGGCTTCTGCAACTTCTCTCACCTGGTCCACAGCGTAACCTGGAGGGAAGCAATGGGAGCACCGAGGCTGCGCCTCTGACAGGTGGGGAAACTGATGCCCACGGAAGCGGAACCGTCTCCAGCCCAGGCCTAGAACCCATGCCTTCTGACCCCAGACCGGGGACCTCCCACTTCGTAACAGCATTCGAGAACAATCCAAACAGAAGGTGGCTTCAGTGAACAAGCGAGTCCTGAGACCCCGAAGATGTGAACGAGGCTTAAACTGCTCCATGTGGACAAAGTTTCCGAGGCCTGGGAGCTGGATTCTGATGCAGCGTGAATGCAACCAACCACCGAATGCGCACCGAGCCCCTGGGGCACGTGGTGCTGATCGGGACCTTAGGATATTAGCTTCCGGGTCCCTTCCTTCACACAAAAGGATTTTAACATAGATATTGTGTTTCTATTGGTATTTGGTTATATTATTGGTTACCTTAGTCATCAGTTTTTTTCCTTTTGATTTTAAAATAAATTAAAATATTCTGTGGGCCCCTACAATGGCCCCGAGCACTGTGCCCATTGTGCAAAATGGAGAAACCCGCCTGCCGAGCCCCTCAGTGCAGTTGGCAGTGGGGGTACCTAAGGGGGCAGGGAGTAGCCCCTGCTCCGGGAGCTCTCAGGCCAGAGGAGAGGGAAGAGGACATGCTCTGAAATGATAATGACAAGTAAGAGCTCTAGGGTACACTCCCCCATCGCACAGCGCAAGTCCAGGGGCTTCCCAGAGTGAGAGGTTCTCAGGAAGGCTTCCTGGAGGAGGCGGGCACTGCAGCCCTGAAGCTGGGGGAGGCTCCTCTGATTAGAGATTAGAGAAAGGCTACTGATCTGCGGGAGAGCACCCCCACAGGCAGAGATGCAAATGCCCATCCCTTCACAGTGCCCTTGCTTTTCTTTCCCCCTTTTCCTTCCTTTAAGCTGAAAGAAAAGAATATAAAAAATAAGGGAAGGGAATAGGATGGCGGGAGAAAAGGAGGAAGAGAGAGAGAGAGACAGGGAGGGAGAAACCCCTCCAGGTTGGCACGGTCATCATTCATGTTGATGTCAACATCTGTACAAAGACAAGTAGCAGGAAAATACTGCTGGGGAGCCTTTGAGGGGCACAGCGGGGCCCCGGGTAATTACCCTGGCCTAGTTTTTTCTCTGGGAAGGGGGAAAAAAAAGTCCTGCACCCAATCTGCTTTTTTTTTTTCTTAATAGGTGAAGTTGAACCTAAAGCACTGTAATTTTAATCAAATCTTTCCCATCTGTGTGCAGTGTCTCTGAGAAGTTGAAGATTTAAGTGTACGGTGCAGGGTGTGTGGGATTGTCCCAGCGGGGGAGGGAGCAGGGCAGGCAGCGGTAATTATGCTGCACTTAAAGGTATTCTGGTTGCCAAGGAAGGCTTTTCTTTCCTTTTAATCTCCTCTTTCCCTCCTTGAGGCTTGGATGATGTCATGGCAGGAAAGGGGGCCGGGGGCCGTGGCAGCCGGTAGGGTGAGCAGGAGGGAGAAAGGCGCAGTTGCGATTTTTAGTCTGGGTGGAGGGTGCGAGAGTTTGGAAAATGAGACCAGGGTCCCGCGAAGGGCTCAGTGCAAGGCAAAGACCAGCTCGTGTCTGCTAACACAAACACGCATGCCGCCCCGCCCCCCAAAGTCACACCCAAACACACGCCTTGCCTGCACGCTGTGCGCCCCACTCCCTCTGTGCACAGATGCAGGGTGCACACGCATGTCTCGCGTGCAAACACGCACGAGACCAGGCCACACGCCCAGCACAGAGCAGGGTGCGCAGCAGCCTCGAGACCCCCCGCTGCCCACACACGCACGCCCACATGTGTCTGCTCCCTGGCCCAGCACCCAGAAATGGGTGCAGACCACAGGCACGGGGCACACAGCAGCATCACATACACACACGCCACCAACACGCATATTCAGCCTGAGAAACTGCTCCCAAGGACAGAGCCTGCGAGGACATGCAGAATCACCTGCGTAACCAGAAGTCACCACACTGCGGCGCACAGGGAGGGTGCAGGGGAAGAGTGGGGAGGGGGCGAGAAATCGGGGGGCCCTGGGGCTTTTAGCTGATGAGCTTTCCATTTCAAAACAGATCTATGTGTAGAGAAAAGTTGCAAAGACCATGCAGAGTCCTTGTGTACCCCCCAGCTGGCTCCGCTGGCCACGACCCTCTTACAGGATCTCGGCCCATCCGTCGCAATCCATGAGGCGCTGTTGACTCTGGCTTTTCGTGGTGTGAGGAGAAACCCTTCACCCTCACACCCCCAGGACACAGTGATTCCCAGCAAGCAGTCATTGAGAGGTCTCCTCAGAAACTTCTGACCTGGAACTGATGCCCTGGGATGTCACTGTCCCTGGCTAACAATACATGCCAGTGAAGTGTTTAGCTGAGGGACACCAGCCCTGTCAGGGCCGAACTCCAACATTCCAACGAGGGTAGAATTTCTACATGAGCTGACCATGCCATGGATTCTGGCCCTGAAATATGTGCCCACGCTCGCAGGTTTTTGTTGGACAATACACTTTTCCAAATCAAATCCTCCCACAGAAAGACAGAATTTGCTTGTATTAGGGAATTCCAAGGGGGAAAGGGGCCAGTTTCTCTGATGATGAGACTTCATCACCTGATTCGACAAAAATTCAGAAAAAGGCAATGCCGTCGGAAAATCTAGTTCATAGGGCTCATTACAACCATCCTTAGCACCAACATCTTCCCCAAATTCCTGTTCTTTCCTGCTCAACACTTCATCTCTACAAATCTCAATCATACCAGTCTTTTGAAACCCACACAGTGCCACCTTCTCCAGGAAGCCTTCCTGGGTGCCATCTGTTCCCTCATTTGATACTGGAATACGTGACCCCATGTGGTATTTCACACCTGCCACATAGCATCAGGATTTGCGGAGCTCTGTCTTAATCTCCTGTATAATTTCCCAGATCTGCTGTAACCAAACACCACAAACTGAATGGCTTAAAAAGAAACTTGTGGCACTTCTGGAGGCAAGAATTCAGATGATTCCTTCTGGAGCAAGAGGGGAAGTCTATTCCAGGCCTCTCTCCCAGCCCCAGGAGTTGGCAATCTCTGCTGTTGCTTGGCTTCCAGACACCTCACCTGATCTCTGCCTCCACCTCCACTTGACTTTCTCCCTGTGTGTGTGTCTGCCTCTGTGTCCAAACCATGATAAGGACACTGGTCATATCAGATTAGGGCCCATCGTAATGAGTTCCCTTTAGCGTGATCATGTGCAAAGAACCGAGTTCTAAATAAGGTCCCATTCACAGGTACCAAGGGATAGGACTTCAATGGCTTCTGGGTGGACACAATTCAACTGATAACATGCTCCCTGCCCGGTCCAAGCACCACGTGCAGCTTCCATTTTTATCCTCACCCTGTGGCACGAAAGATCTGGATCTGGGCTGGACAGGTAGTGGGGACTTAGCAAAGGCCCACTTAAGGCAGCGGTGCATTCCCACAGCCAGTACTGAAACCCTCTGACGAACCACAGGCGGCTGTGACCAGCCAGAGCGACCAGGGCACACTGGCATTCTGAGAAGTTAACTCAGAGCAAAATCCTCTTCAGGAGAGAGAAGGACCTGCCGGGTGTGGTCTCTTTAAAAGACAGTATCTGGACAAATAACACCTTGCTACGTGCTGACACCAACTGGCTTGCTGACCTGGTCCCTGGTCTCTGGGATTGAAAACCCCATCGCCTGTCCAGGCTGCACTCACAGACACTGCAGGGCGGTACAAGAGCCTGCCGGACCAGCACACAGGCAGAGGACACGGCCGCCCGCCATCTTCCTTAGGGATGTAGAGCATCCCGAAACAGGGAGTTCATCACGTTTACCCAAGTCCCTCAGCTAGTGGGCATCATGGAAGGCGGTTGGCCGTGCGTGTATTCAGAGTCTGTGACCTTGACCACAGTGCTAGCTGTAAGAAACAAAGACTAAATCTGGGCATTGAAGACAGGAGGGGCAAAAACGGGCTAATTGGCAAAGAGAAGGAGCGATATTCCCTGAGACGGAGGGCTTCTGGAAAGGTGCACTGGCGGGAGAGTGACAGGGATGTCTGGAGCCTGGGACAGAGCGAAGCCTCAGGACACGACCGTGGCTTTGTCTGCGTGCCACACATGCAAAATAAAGGTGCGCCATGTGCTGGGGCAACGTTCTCGAACCGTTCAGAGCAGAGCCCACCAGGAACCGCTCACGGTGAGCCTACGCTTCTTTATAATCCGCAGGACCTGAGCGAGACCTTGGTCCTTGTTGGCACAACGCATCCAACAAGCAGGGCAGAAGGGCTCTATCCACGAGGTCAGGTCCCAGCCAAATGACCACGGATTCCAGTAGGAAGATATTTATTTTAAAAAGGAAGAAAGAGCCCTCCCACGGAGCAGCCAATCCGGAGAAAGGGGGCCATCCACGACTTCTCCCGCAAATTGATATGAACTTCTTCGCCACTGGCAGCGCAGGCAGCTGGCCCCATTGTCTGCCTCTTTACAAAATTCAATATTTCCCCTTCTGTTACTCTTGGCACAATGACAAGAAAGGAAGAAATAAAAGTTCCCCGTTTTAATGAAGCTGTCGAGGAGCCTTTTTTTATCGGAATTGACATGACCATTACCATTTTGATTCCGGCTCTGACACAAGAGTCACATAGCAACATGAACCTCTCCATGGCAACCTCCCCACTCTTCACACAGAGACAATCTTGACAGTTTAACATTCAATAAAAAGTACTTTTAATTAAAAGATGACTAAGAACTGGCAGCACAAAAAATACATGGAACAGATCTTTTCAACTGTTGTTAACATTCATTTAAAAAGGAAACTTCCAACCTAAGCTTGTCTCTTGGAAAGAATGGTCATCGGCCTTGAACAAGGCATGGAGGGATCTGGTGAGTCCATCGAAGGGTAATTTTCTCCAACCAACCTTGAACTGTCTGCTAAAGGCTAGGTCTTATCCCGGGTCCTGAGGGCAGATACTGAGATAAGGCTCTGACGATGTCCTGTGTGAAAATGCCAACCACAATGATGGCATCACAGCAGATGACATCTGGTTGGAGTGATCCGCCACCCAGAGAGGATGGACTGCTTGCTGGACAGACACCGTGCTAGGTACGAAGCCTGCCCTTAATGTCCTATCATTCTCACAGCTGTTACCATCCTCATTTTACACGTGGGGAAACTGAGATGCAGAGGTCATACATAAATCCTTGCAGGGCATTTGGTCCTCTCCAAAATGTCCGTGAGGATACTTGGTCCACACCAAAGGGTCCTTAGTATTTCGTCATGTCCAAAACGTTCATGCTTAGGAAAAGTCCCTGCATTCAAATAGCCCAAAATGTTTATTTACGCTTTTGTTTACAGGATTAATACACAAAAGAAACTATTATGTTGTCTTGTCTTGATCCGATAATTGTGTTGCACCTGCATGGCCGAGAAGAGCCCTTCTTGCCTTGGTTGCCCAGTTGGGAGTGACGTACGGTGTTAGATAGGTTGGTTGGGGCTCGGATCTTGCATGAGAGTGGGATTTAAATTTTTAGGGCCTTTGGCACATGGACCAAATGTCTCAGTGGGTGTTCTGGGCAGGACCAAATGCCCCACAGTGGCAACGACCATGGTGTTTCTTCCAGAACAGTGCTGAGCTTTGCTTGGGGAGGCGGGCACCAGGAGGCGGGCGGCTCATGAGTCAGCGTGAGTGGAGAAAAGGGGTGTATCCAGAATCCATCGGGAAGTTAGAGGTGAATGATTCTGACTCATAGTGACTGTGGTAGCTGGGAGCAGGTAGATGTGCGTGGTGTGTGTGTGTGTGTGTGCGTGTGCTGTGCATGTGTGTTCCTCCCGGCTCTGTCCAGCTGGGTTCTGGTTTTTTTCTGCTTTTGGCTAGTGCTCACCAAGTGGTTCTCAGGGATGAAATGGTGTATCTGCAAACATGAAAACCAAGCTGTGCTTAACTGTTCCCTATTAGCCACATCCTGTTGGGGCACACTGATGGTTTCCAAACAGGCTTTAAAGCAGGACTACCTGTATGGTGGTATTGAATTCTCAGCACAGTGCCTTTCAGAGAGGAGGAGACAGGGGTCAGGCAAGCCCTCTTGTCTGTCCAGCCACACACCTAGGAACAGACTCAAGGCACAGAGCTGAGGTTTCTAGCTCCCTGGCTGGGGCCCCTCTCCTTCCCACTGTTGCCACCCTCGCCAAGTTCCGAGGGTGAATATTCCCTCGAACTGCAGAGAGGGGGCCCAGGCCTCTGGTCTAGAACCAGTGCAAGAGAACAGAAATCATACTGGGCTCGTGGTCAGCGCTGGAGGCTTTACCCAGCTCTGCCCCTCCTTGTGGGAAGGAAACGAACACTTACTGAGCCCAACTTCAGCCAGACACCCCGCCTAAGGAATCTCAAAATTATCAAAACATCCTGGCGACTCTGTTCCCGTGACAATGACTGGAGAGATACGAAGTCTGAGGGTCGGGGAGGTGACCACGGTTGCCCCCAGTTGCACAGCAAGCCAGGAGCCAAGCAGACGTTTCGACACAGGCTTCCTGGTTCCAGGCCCATGCACTTCTTGGCCCCACTTCAGCTTCCTGCTTGAGGGAGCCTGTCAGTGTGTCTGGCCCCGTCATTCCCATGGTCTCCCTCCCTTCACTCAATAGCCCGAAGTCACTTGGCCTTTGACATCCCTGCCCAGGGCAGCATCTCCAGGGCCGCCTCAGCTCCCTAGTGACTGTCCCAGTGAGGAACGACAGCCTGGAGGTAAGCTCTGCACCTGCACCTGCAGGGAGGGGGCAGACCGCCACAGCCACCGCCCCGCCCACCACAAGCAGCTGTCCATGGCGTAATTGACTATGGTTGGAGAGCATCGCCTTTATTACCTTTAACAGCCCCGTAGCCGCGGACTGCCCGCACTGATGGCTAATTTAATTCCTGTCAATACAGCGCTGAGTGGCTTTTAAAGGACCGTTATCCACAAGGGCGGTGCCTGAGGGACAGATTAGTGGGTTCATCAAACAGTGTTCTGGCTGTCATCTTCAGGTCACGGCAGGCTCGATGCTACAGGGACAGCAGAGGCATCCAGTTCAAACTCTCCACTGGCAGAGGGGACAGCAGAGGCCTGGATTGGGTCAGGACTTGGCCCAAGGTCCCCCAGGAAGGGACAGCTTCTCCTACTCTGGCCGAGGGTTTGTCCCTCCAGGGTCATCTCTGAAGCCCCCCCTTTCTTTCCTCCACTCTGTGCCCAGAAGGACCTATAGCAAGGGTCCCCCAGAGGCTTCCACTCCCTAACCCGGTGTTCCCAGAGGGACGGCCCCTGGCCTCCCAGGGCTGGTCTTAGACAACACACCTGCCTGCCTGACCACTCCGTTCCCCTGGCCGATCCAGCTGCGGGCACCGCCCGGAGCTCACCACGCGCTCTCCCCCGGAACCTTCCGCGCGGCGCTGCTTCTCCCAGCAAAGCCCTCTCTGGGCTCGTCCGCGTGAACCATTTCTCATCAGCAGGAACATAGCTCGCTCATCTTCTCAGCGGTGGTTCCCAAGGGTTTTAGTTATTCAATCAACCATTGTTTATTGGGTGTCAACCCACCCCCTTGTCAGGCACTGTCACCAAGGCCAGGAATGAGATGGCGAACACAGCTCGCAGGGCCCCTGTCCTCAAGGAGCTTAACGGAGGGAAGAGGAGGCGGATGCTGAACAGGTTCAGAGCACAGCCCGCTGCAGGAAGGCCTGGGGACGCAGGGGCCACGACACGCCCACCGGGAGGGGCGGGGCCTGCTGCAGGAGCCGGAGACCCCTCCTGGGACGGCCTGTCCACATGGCTTTGGTCACTCCAGGCCCCCACACTCCTGCTCCTGCTTGGAGGGTCTTCGCCACCCGCCCAGGGCACAGGGCTCAACATGGGCTTGTGGGATGGATGGGATCTTCCTCTTCTTTTATTGAAACATTGTCAAATCAATACAGACAATATTTCAATGCCTAGAATAATGAGGATTTATATTGTGTAAGGGCTGGAAGAAATATTTTCCAATGACAATATCCTCCGCTGGAAATCGTTAAAATTAGTCATCTGTCCATCACCTATACATCCACCCATCTCCCATGTAGCCATTCTGCCATCTATTTATTTATTTATCCGTCTGTCTCTTCATTTATTTAGTTTATCCAGCCATCCATTTATTAATTTATCCATCCATTCACCTACCTATTCATTTATCAACTTATCCATCCATCCATCCATCTATTTAATAAGCATTTATTGATTCCCTCATATATACCAACGATGTGGTAGAGGTTAGGGAGTGTAGCAAGAACTCATACATGGCTTTTCGGGGCTAACTCTTGTCCTTTCAATTTCCTTCTGATCACTCTGCCAGGAATGCTCTCCCACTCCCAAGGCCAAGTGAGCTCTCCTTGTCCCTCTCCTAGTCTCCTTATATCCCTCCAAGGATCCCATTCCCCCCAGTCTCTGCTAACAACAACCATAATATTCAGCACAGGATCATATTTGCTTACATACATTTGCATCTCCCACAAAACTGTGAGCTCCCACCTATTACTATCATTGCTTTGTCATTGTAAGTGTTCCATCTGTGTTTGTGAATGATGAATGGATCCATAAACAATACATTGCCACGGCCTTGACCGTAACGGGGTTAGCTTAACAGGGAGAAGCGACACCTCTACAAGTAATAACAGAGTGACCAAACCATGTTAGAGGTGGACGGAGGCTGGGAGGCTGGGAAGGGCTGGGGCAGCTGAGGCCTCGTGGGAGAGCCAGGGAAAAGGCTTGGAGCATGGAGAATACGGGTGTGGGATAAGAAACACCTTCCTATCCACATCTGCCCAGCTCTGGTATAAGAGAAAGTGCAGGGAGATGAACTTCAAAACTCTGGCGGAGGAGCTGGGATTGTCACACGTTTATTTTTATGGTATTGTATGCGATATAACAGGAAGTCAACCTGAGGAAATGATGAGGTTCTTCTGACAGACAAAAATTGCAAAAGGGGGCATTAGGAACCAATCATCGTACACCTGCCCCGGCTCCACATAATAGAGAGAAGTCCCGACTCACCCCGAGAAGTAGTTGCAAATAATAACGGGTTATCAGTTCTTTTGGCAACCTGCCTTGTGCACTTAGCCTCCTTTCTAATGGGATGGACTCTGAAGCTTAAAAGAAGTGAGAAATGTTTGTTACAGATTTGAATCATTAATGATACTTAGCATAAAAGTGTGGGAGTCGGTGGTGCCTGAGGCGCCATGTAAAAGGTACCGCTGTGATGGCACCTTGGTGTCCCGCAGCTGACTCCCAAAACAAGGCAGGCGTGGGGCCCACGCGCTGGAGCCTCCGCCCAGGCGGCATGGATGGGCGGGAGGAGCGATCCAAGAGCGGTTTGGCCAATGGAATTGGAAAGGGTTTGGGGTCAGGCTGGTATCCATCATGAAGGTGTTTCCAAGGCACCGATGTGAGACGTTCTGAGGTTTTTGTGACATGTGCCTCCCTTCCAAAAAATCTCCTGACAAGGCAAATACAGTTGGAAGACAGGGTTCAAAGGCCAGTGTACCCAGAAATGTGTGGCGCTTCCACCAGAAAAGTCTTAGGCAAGAGCGTGGAGGAAAGAGAAACAGATTTGGCTCCAGGAAGGAACCTGGTTTGGCTGGAGATGCTGAGACAGTCCCAACGGAAAGGTGGTGCCGGAGCATGGGTCAGAAACGGATGGGAGAGAGAGAGTGGAGGGCCGCTAGCCTGGAGGAGAAAGCTGAGGCCGTGGAAGTGGATGAGGCTGACCTGGGAAAGTTTATTGGGGAACAAAGTAGCCCCAGACCGAGTAGACGCCACCCCCGGTCAGCCCACCAGCCACTGGCATTTATTTCATTTTCCCTGCTCACAGAACTCCAATTTAGGGTTTATCTAGTAAAATGGTGTATATATGTTAGTTTCCAAGGGCTGCCAGAACAAATTACCACTAACTCTGTGGCTTAGAAAAACAGAAATTTATTTCTCTCTCTGGAACCCGGCAGTCCAAAATCAAGGTGTTGGCAGGACTGCGCTGCGTCTGAAGGCTCTGCGTGTGCGTGGGAGGTGGTGGGGGGTGGAGCGGAGTGGGGCGGGGCCTCTCCTGGCCGCTTCCAGTTTAGGGGGCTCCTGGCAATCCTTGACTGGCAGCTCTGTCCTTTATGCCCCGCTTATGTCATTGTATGGCCTCCTTTGTCTCTCCTTGAGTCTCAAATGTCAGTTTCTTTCCTTTTATCAAGACACCAGTCATTGGATTTCAGACCCACCCAAAAGCCAAGCTGATCTCAGCTTGAGATCCTTAAATACGTCTGTTAAGACCCGTCACTGTCACAGGTAGGGGAGGGTAGGACTTGGCCACTCCTCTTTGAGATACAGTTCAACTCACCATAAATGGTGATTCCTTCAACTCTGAGAAGGTACAGGCTTCTCCCAGCCGCAGGGGATGAATCCTGATCGGTGCATCGTAACAGAGGTTCAATCGCAAACCCCTGGTTCCATCGTGAAAATGAAGACAACCGCACTGCCATTCGCCACGCACCCCTCTTCTGCGCTTCTCTTCCATCCGGAGGTGAGCAGGTTGAACTGGAACACAGTTCTCTCCAGGGAGACACAAGGGGAATGCCACTGGGGCTGCTGGGAAGGGTAAAAACCCACACGGTTTTTGCACCTGGACTTCCTTCCTGCTTTGGATGCTGGCATGAGGACAGGAAGCCTTGGGGACAGCGGTGTTTTGAGCATGTGGTGACAAACACGAGGGGGAAAGCCAGCCTGCTAAGGGCCTCAGATGGCATCACCATGCCGCAAAGCCACGTCCTCCTTTGCTCTGCCTCCTGGCAGACATCTCTTCTTCTTCCTCAATTAGGTCTCTGTTAGTTGGACATTCTGTGAGTTACATGTGAATGTAGCCTCAGCTGATACAGAGCCCAGACCGAGGAAGAAGCCAGAAAAATAAGCAAAGAACATGCCCCACAGAACAAGAGTAGGTGACGTCCTGGAAGGCAAGGAGAGAGACAGTGAATGCCGAGGGTGTCCAACGACCTTTGCGTTGGGAGGTCAAAGAAATTGATCAGTAAAAGGTGATTATTGAAAAGGGGAGGTGAGGGGCCATGACTCAGTTAGTCATGTCTCCTTGGAGCTGCCAGGTAGACCCCCTCGGCCATGCAAGAGAGAACGTGCTGAACTGAATCGGGCAAGTGGCTGACGAAGGGTGGAGAGTCTGAACCAGGGGCACAAGGGCAAGGCTTGGAACAAAGAGAAGGAAACAGACCCCGTGCTCAGCGACAGCGAGAGAAAACAGGGAGGGCCACAGAAAGAGAGGAGAGCTCCTCAAGGAGAAGTCAGGGGAAGAGGTGGAGAGAGGACTCGGTTGTACAAGAAAGCTCCGGGCACCTGCCACCTGTGGGGACGAGGAAGCCGGGCAAAGGCCCGCGGCTGCTGGCTGCTCGCACGCCAGGTGGCTTCCAAAGGGCAGGTGGCAAGGGGAAGCTCCTACCCTCCTAGTACCAACTCCTTGTCAGCACGTGGCAATGCTTATATTACACCTTCCACGTGGAGACAGAGAAATTACCTGGCTGCTGCTCTCTGTTATGACATGTACCTGCCTGGAGGAAGAGGAGAGGAAAACTTGCCAGTAACAGAGAAGCTAGAGAAATATCCCGTCTTCCCTCAGCAGGAAAGAAGGATGTCATAACAGAGAATCAGCTGTGGCCTTCTGTCTGCGCACGCCAACCCGCCGTCCGGCGAGGCAGAAACTTTTCTGGATAGCTGATACTGAAGATAAACATGCTTGGGGTGTGACTTCTGCTTTTACTGCAGTGACGTATGGCTGATGCTTGAGCAAAATCTCCTGGCTGATTATGTATGGGCAGTGTCTTTGGTCTAAACAGGGAACGGACGCCTATCATTTTTATTTCTGTGTACATGTGTGCATATATGTTTAATATTTTAAGCCCAGGGGTGACGTGCCATTTCAAGGGAACACTCTTGGTTTTCCTTGCCAGGTGAGGTCACCAGAGAAGCCACAGTGGCCCGTGGCTTTATGACAATGCTGCCTACCTATTTCCCTTCACCCAGAAGGAGACCCCAGCGAACAACTCACCCTGCAGGTAGGAGGTGGGCTCCAGGCTCGCAGGAGAGAAATCTACAGCCAGTCTGGGCTCCAGAAAAGTAATTTTCTATGTCACGCATCGGCCCTTCGTCATCCTTCATTGGGAAATACCGTGCCAGGGGAAGACGAACACTTGTCGCAGGAAGTGTTCAAAGGTGACCACGGAGGACAGAAGACAGAACGCGTCAGTTCCCGTGTCTCCACAGATTGGTTTGGTCTTGATGGCCTCTGACAGCATCTCCTTCAGGCCCCTTTAGAAGCCATCCAGACTATCAGCCCACCCCCCGGGGTCCTTTGTAGGGGCCCTGCTGGCTTCGTGAACAGTTATGGGAGATACATTCCCCACTGACGCTGAAGACACGGAGTCTGTGCGGCTGCGTGTGGCTGCTTCGAGCGTCATCCATCAAACCTGAATTCCTCAACGTTCAAGTGTTTCCTTAGATATTCCTCCTTGAACCCTGATGGGAAAACGGGCTGCAAGAAGCATCAGCCCGCTCATTGTGGGGAGGCCAGGATGGGAAGCAGTTGTACCAGCGATGGGAGCGGAGCGCTGGACACCGACACAGTGTCCAGAGAGCATCCTGAGGGCCGCAGCAGCAGGGCCACCGCAGCTCAGCCCAGCGCAGGCAGGTGGAGCCGGAGGCACGCATCGGCAGCCGGGGTCTCTATAGCTTCAGGCTCGTCTCAAAGCCAGGTTACACACACTGACTCCGCCACACCCCGTGATCTCCAACTATACGGACTCTCTTTCCTTCCACTGAGCCCCACCACCAGGCAGACACACAATTATTATTTTTCTGGTTTACAATTAATTACGTAGACAACATAAGCAGACATGGTTGCCACATCCCTGACATCGGGGGTGGCTGTGTTGACTTATCTCTGCATCCTCCGAGCCTTGCATATTTATGCACGTAGTCGTCGGCAGCCATCCGTCTCGAGAGACGATGGTGTAGCTTCTTAAGAGTCTATCTGCACCGCCGAGAATGGCTGTGCAGTCCGACTCGGGAGTGACACGGTATCTGTCTCCTCCCGTGTTGAATCGACATCTTGCGATGACGCTGGAGTGTCCTCTCCAGTGAAGCTGAAGCTACAGAGCCTGGGCAGGGTGATATGGAGGGTCTGCTGTTGCCCGTGCAGCAGACCCCCCCTCTCTTTGCAGCTGAAGGGTCCAAGGGAAAGACGGAGTCAATACAGCTTGGCTTCAGGTGCGCCGCAGGAGTTGCCGGTGTTGACTACAACGTCAAACCGCCTTAGGGACTCCGGCTCCGGATTTTCTGTCGGGGTTTACTCCCTTAGCCTTTCCCCTGAAGAGGTATGCCGCAAGGCAGCGGAGGTTTTTTGGAATCAGAGTTTTCCTTCTCTGATGTGCCCTGACTGGGAATTGAACCAGCGACACTTAGCTCGCAGGCCAACGCTCAATCCACTGAGCCAAACCAGCCAGGGGCATATGCACGTAGTAGGTGCTCAGTATTGGCTGGAAAAATAAATTGAGATAATTTGATGATGATCTAGAAGATCTTCCTAAATACAGTGCCACAAAGAGGTGTCTGACAGACTGCCCTCAATGCCATTATCCTGAATCTTCTGTGTGGCTCTCGGCACGACCTCCATTTTTCTTCCAAAAGAAAGAGTTCTTTGCTTTGATCCTTAAGGTCTCCACAGTCTAGAAAATTTATTTCTGGACCAATTCAGGGCATTACTTTGACACTCTGACCCCTTCATCAGTGACTGAGCCATGGGACCATATGAAACTGCCTCCCCAGGTCCGGCCCCTCATGTTATCCCCTATTGATATTCTTAAGCATCCAATATGTTGCCTTAAAGTGTATTTTATTACCAGCAAATACTAGCACTATTGTCATGTTTCTATAATATATGAAATCAAGCATTCCCTTGAATTGAAGATCAAACCAAGTTTGACTGATAATTATATAAATGCCACTAACGTTTTTTATTGTCTTTAAGGTTTTAGCTGATTGTTCTTTTATAAATCACGAGAAGTGGAAATGATTTAACGTCAAGTTCACGTGGCTTTGCGAAAGGAAGACAGAAGATTATATTCTTCGACTCAGAACTCCGGGTTGATTCACAAGTGACATTTCCAGTCCGATACCAACTCTAAACTGTATAGCTTCTGCTGGGTGTGTTTTCTCCATGCGCATAAATCCAGAAGCCATAAATCACTGGAGTTACCTTTTCTAAATAAAATGTCTATATTAAGGTCATTTTTTTCCAAACAGGACTTTCACTGGAGGGCAGCAGTGCCTAGAATTGAAGTCACAACCTCTTTTTTTCAAGTCGAGGATTCTGAAGAAAGTCAGACCAAATCATAATGGTGGCCAAATTCTGTAGATACATAAATGTACATACTAAGCAAAATGAAACAGGGATTCATTTAAAGAGACTGAGCGAGGGACTCGTTTTGGTACCCTCCCTGCAGCAAATCTAGACAGGGTCAGAGTTGCTTTCCCCTCTGAGGGTGGGTAACCTTGAAATGGGCTGGGGAAGATGGGTGTGAGTTCCCTCAGTAGGGCCCCGGGCACATCCTCAGGTCTGGGAAAGGCAGCTGAAGGCAGAAAGTCGCTGCCACGCAAGGGCAGTCTACCTGGTCCCCAGGAAGGCAATGCTTCCTTTGCAGAGCCAGCGTCTTGTCCCGCCTCTCCCGACGTGGAAAGAGCATTAAATTTGGAACAAAAACATCTGTGTTCAGATCAGAATGCACCACTAGAAAGTTCTGAGGCTTGGAGCGAGTCCTTGAAATTCTCTGGGCTCAAGTTTGTCTCCCTGTTAAAGGGGCCTTCCTTTTATTATTGTCTCCCCATCCTGGACCCTTTGTGGGAGGAGTGGACGCAAACCCCCTGGTCCGGTCTATTTGTCCAGGTCTTTATCCTCAATGTCCTTTCAGAAACCGCTATGAGCTCCTTCCTTGCTTAGTGTCCTACCTCGGAACTTGGGGGTCACCTTTGTGCCCTGCTGTGCAGAGTGTGACTACCCTGTTGTCTCTGCCTGTTTGCTGACATGGCCTCCCTTTCAGAAAATAACCTCTTGAGGGCAGGGACCACGTCTGTCACCACTGTGCCTTCAGTGCATTGCAGAGAGTACTTTTAAAAAATAGTCAAATGTATACTGGCAAAGGACAGACACATCCTTCTCCCTGTTCTGCCTGCTCCTGCTTCCACGCTCTAACAGGTGGCAAAGGTGTGAATGAAGGAGGTTCACCATGCCCAGAAAACACCCTTCGTTTTACAGTGGAGTTTCTAATGGTAACAGCTGAGAGCAAAGGATCCTGATTTTGTCACTGGATGGAGGTGGCGGTGACGTGCCACTCACTTCCCGCCGGCCCTGGGCCACACCCGGACCTTGTTTCTGGTGTGCTCAGGGAGCACTGCCTGGGAGCAGCATTGCTAGCTGAAGCACGGTGGGGCAGACGGCTGGGGCAGAGGCGCAGAGGGCGTGCCTCCCCGGGGACAATGACAGGAGCCAAAAGAGGAGCATGTGTGAAGTGGGGGCACTGGGGTGCTAGCCTGGCATGCCCAGAGTCACTGTGCCTCTCTAAGCCTGTTTCCTGATCTGCACAATGGTCTCTGTTACATCAGTGCTCTTCAGACTTAATTTTGCCTGATTTTGCTTTGTCATTAACCAAGAAACACTTCCCGCCCGCCCTCCATCTCCCTGGGACCCCTGGGGGGCCACTGCGTTTTGAAGGCTCTTTGGAACACAGTTTTGAAAACCATGACGCCCCGTGAGTGGGGGGCCTGCTGGCTCTGGCAGCCGAGTCTCAGCTGTGATTTTTATGACTTGCAACTAGGGTGACCAACCGTTCCACCTGGGACAGGGACTGCTCTGGGGACGTAAGACGTTCAGTGCAAACTTCAGGAAAGTCATAGGCAAACTGGGCTGAGTAGGTCACCCTGTCTGTGGCTAAACCAAACCATTTCTCTGCCCTCCGGGGACTGGCAAAGCCCTTCACTGCCCGGCCAGAGGGCAGGGCGGGACTCAGCGCCTTTGGGAGCAGAGACCACACCGGACGTTACTGAATGAAATCTTTAACCCAGCGCTGCGGCCGGACACCATGCCAGGATGATGCTTTGAAAAGTTGATTGAATTTTCCTTTCCCGGGTCTCTTTGTCCTTCTCCCACCCACCAGTGACTCCCGTCCACTCAGGAGAAGGATTATATGGCAGAAAACCAGAGAAAGCCCTGGGCCATCTCCAAGGCCAACACTCTACATTAGCGAGCGCCTGGGCTTTTCAGTTCGTAGAGTCAAAGGCCGGAAAAACTCAGTCATTGCAATGTATTTAATAAACAATAGGTTTAAAAATAGGCGAAGAGCTGTCCTGAATCCCTTTTGCTCCCATGACAAATGACCAGAAACCTAAAACAACACAAATTCATCATCTTACAGTTTAGAGGTCAGAAGCCTGAGGCAGATTCCACTGGGCTAAAGCCGATGCTTTTCGGAAAGGCTACAAAAGCCAAGGAAGTTTTCCAACTTCAAATATCACCAACCTAGAGGAAGGGGAGAGGCAGAACGGCACAGGGAAGGAGAGTTCCTGAGGGAAACATCACAGACAGAGGGGGCTGCCAGCCAGACCCCATCCAGCCTCAGTGGGAGATGTCGTGGGAACCACAGCAGGTCCACAGGTGGTCCAGTCACTTCCGCCCAGAATACTCTGCCCAGTGTCAGTGACCAGAAGCCTCACGGGCCACCCCTGCCGCTGAAGTCCAGCAAGAACCTCTTCCCATCGCCGCAGCCCGTATGATGCCCCCAGATCATTCAGTAGGGTTAACTCATCTAGAGCCTGCAGTTCAGTCAGGATGTTCCCATGTGGACAACCTCTAAGCTGAAAGGCTGAGGATGATTGGAATCTGCCTCTAAGGATGAGAGTGGCATGCTAGACACAGGACGGAGGGAGGGAAGGAAGGAAGGGAGGGAGGGAGGGAGGGAGGGAGAACAAAACAAAGAAAGAAGGACAGTCTCCCCTCCCCCCCCTATATCTAGTGAGACGCTGAATTAAACCCGCTCAGAATCTCCCCCAAATTACGGTAAAACACTGTCTTATTACAGCATTATTGAGCTTATTAACTGAGAGTCTAAGTTCAAAAGTATTACATTTCTTTTTCTTTTTGTTTTCTTTTCCCCCTGAATACTCTATGCTTTTAAAATCGTGTCCCCACAGTCCACCTCTGTCAGACGGCACAGTGTTGGAACAGAAAAAAAGAGGGCACCAAAAGACAAAACAGATTAAAAAGATGCCTTCAAAGTTAACCTGCTATGAATCCTGGCCACTTAATTTTATTTCATCTTTTAACAGAAAGAAAACACTTGGTGGAGGCCACGCGTGAGAACCCAGCGAACCTTGGGGAGGAGGCCGTCGATAAATTCAAGGTGCTCACTCTCTTGTCTTATTTCCATCAAAATAAAAATCTCAAGTCAAAAGCATTTGTCCTCTCCCTTGTACATGTCAAAATGTAATTGGCAACGGTTGGGGTTTGTTGCCTTTATTGCTTTTAATAGCTGTATAGCCACTGATTGCCCAAGCTGATGGTTAATTTAATTTCTGTCAATACAATATTGGAGCTGTCTGCATATTCAGACCATGATTAACTGCCGCAGAGTCCATAACACTGGTGTTATTATTACTGCCTTTAACTACCTCTCGGGAGAAGACAAATTAAATTATGTTGAAAATGCTGTTGATTATCATTACGAACTTATTTGTAGAGCAAAATTACTGATCTGCTGTAAAATAAATCAAATTTTTTATCATCGTGGTATAAATTAACGTTACTGTAGGAGAACGAAGACGAGCCTGAAAGAATTGGGGCCTCTCGTGTAAGTCACTGGAGCACTGAATTAAAATAATAACCACACATGAACGTAATATTATATTTTAATAATGAGCTACTTCATGACCGAGAAAGAGTGCAGTGCCTCATAGATTATGAGGTTTCAACAGGAAAGCCGGGAACGCCACGGGCGTCACGTGACGCTGACTCAGATGCAGATCGAGACCTGGGGATGAATTATTCCTGGGCTGCACCTCCAATTCAATCTGAAATCACTGCTGGAGTAATTGAAGAATGGCGGCTTTAAGAACACAATTACATTAATAGCTTACATGTGATCGTCATTTAGCTTGTGCCATTCCCTGACAATTTACTACGTTCTGTTACCATAAGGCACATTAGGCCAAACCCAAGGCGTAGAACCAGGAAGCCATAGCTTGTCCCCATTGGACTGTAGATCGAGCCGGAGACACCAAGCCTGCGGGCCGGAGCCTATGAAACTCACTGCCCCATAAGTGACCCTAACACACAAGCTTTCTCTTTGGTTGTTAATTTTCAATTCAAGACACTGTCCTGGGAGTTTCCACTAGGTACTGCTCTGCCCACCTGACCAGGAGTTTCCCGTAAGTCACCAGCTTCTCTCTTGTCCCCAACCCGCTGATCTTGACTTGCCCACTAGAAAAGGCCTGTGACCATGTCCTTGGAGGGACCCCCTGGGACCATGACCTTGACCTGACCACTTAAGGAACAACTTAGGATCATGAAACTGAAGGCGCCCAGCGTGAATGCTTCTTGAGGGATGTGTCCACCTCTAGGGAAGGGTTATAACCACCACACAAAGCTTCTCTACCTCCGGCACAGTTTGTACACGGGCCACGAGCATTCTTGCCACACTGGGACACAGAGCACAGGCAAGCCTAGCTCTGAGCCCTGCTACAGTGACACTTAAACAGTTGCGTGTTATTTTCTGGGACATGCCCTGGGTGGCCTTGTGAAGGCTAGAGCCAGATTAACTTAGCTCCCTGTCACAAATGGGAACCGAGGTGTCATTCATGTGCGTGCCGCACATGGAAAAGAAATATTTCATTTGGGGAAAAACAACCCTGATCTACAATCCTGCCTTTTCCTCCGAGGAGACCCCTCAGTCTTCACTCAAGCTCTAGGGGGAACTGCTATATTATACAACCTACATGCTGCTTTTAAGACTCAAAGGACTTGGTTCCTAGAGTTGGGGTGCGGGGGAAAACCACAGAAATCGAGTCCAACCTACTTTACAGCTTTCTCGAGGGAGAGGGGAATTGTCACGTGGCTCCCGGGACCAAATAAAAACAGACAAAAATGGGAGTGTCTGCCTCCCATCCTAGAGTGCATCCAGACCCCAGCCTCCCTCCTTGGTTCCAGGAGGCTTTCTCACAGACTCTCTCCACCCCGGACACTCCAGGGAACCTTTGGTCTCAGAGCAGACATCACTTTTTCTGCAGCATCCACCCTTAGACCCAACGACGAGGTAAGGTGCGTCCTCCCTCCCTTCCTCTGCCATCTACACACTGCCCCTCAGTACCCCGCTGCCCTTCCCCACCACAGCGGTAGCCTCGCCTGCCTGTCCCGACAACTTCACTGGGAACCCCGCCGTTTCCCCGCTATATCCTTAGTGGATGGACACGTCCTCCCACTGAGTCAATAAATGAATGACCTCCGGAGAGCCACCTCCCTGGGCACTAGGAATCTACTGCCACAAAGCTCTGCCCTCTGACAGGTCAAGGAAGACCTGTCTCTTCAACAGAAACCTGGCAACAAATCCAGACAGTCTAAACCATCCATTGTGAACCCCTGCCCCCTCCCACCACTTCTAGGGTATAGGGTGTCCTCTGCATCTCAGGGAGATGTCCTTCCATCCTGTCCTGGGCTTAGTCAGCCTCTAAGAAGGCAGGAGAGCAAGAGGCCAAGTTTCTAAGTCCTTATAACAACTCTTACAGGTATTTTTTAAGACAGAGGCAAGCTATCTCTAAATTTATATAGAAACACGGGCCCTAGAATGGCTAGAAACAATCTTGACAAAGAATCATAAAGTGGGAGGAATCACTGTAGTCAACATTGAATCTTACTATATATCGAGAATAATCCAGACAGGGTGGTATTGCCAGACACACAGCTCTGTGGTGGAAGGACAGTCTTTTAAGCAGATGGCCCTGCTGTCATTCGACATGTATAGGCAAACTAATGAACCTCATCTAAACCTCACACCTGGTATAAAAACCAACAGTCTAGATCACAGACTTACATGGAAAATGGAAAAATATAAAGCTTTTAGGAAAAAAGAGAAAATCATCAAAATTCTCCAAGCAAAAGGTTCTTACATTTGACACAAAAACAAATGTGATTCATAAAAGGAAAAATCTATAAATTATACCTCATCAAAATCATACACGTTTGCTCTGCGGAAAACAACATTAAGAGGAGGAAAAGACAAGCTCCACTCTGAGAGGACTTATTTGCAAACCACATATCTGACCAAGAACTAGAAATGTCTAGAATATATAAAGAGCTCTCAAAACTCAACAGTGAAAAAAGAGATTATCCAGTTAAAAATGGGCAAAAGACATGAACAGACATTTTACCAAAGACGATATGCAAATTACAACTGAAGCACATGAAAAGATGTTTGACATCATTAGCCATCAGGAAATGTAAAGCAGGAGACTTCCAGCCAAGATGGAGGCCTAGACAGATACACTGCATCTCCCTCCACAACTAAGAAGAAATACAACTACCTCAAACCTAGAGACAACCAGAAGTTCCAGAGAATCAAGCTGCATGGAAGTTCAACAAAGATGTAAAGAAGAAATACTCATCCACACAGGTAGGAGGGATGGAGCTGGGGCAGAGAGGACGCGGTGTGGTGGCAGCGGTGGCAGCAGTGGTGGCAGCAGCAGGCCGGCAGAAAGCGCAGTCACACATCTTAAAGAGTCAGGAGGGACACCTGGGGAGCACTCCCAGCACCAGACCACACAGCTCATGGTCCCAGCACCAGGGGAAATAAAGCCTCATTGCTTCTGACTGTGCAGACCAGTGGGGGTTGTGGCGGAGGAAGAAACTGCTGGTGCCTCAGCAGAGTCTGCTTGTTTAAAGGGCCCCCACAGTTCTAGAACATCTGCAGACCCACCCATTCTGGAAACAACAGCCAGGGCAACAGCTATAGAGGCGCCAGTCCCATACGGAAGTGGGAGAGGTGCCTGAAAAAGGGGCAAGTGCTGAGCAAGCAGCATTGTTCCCTCTCAGACCCCTCCCCCACATATAGTGCCACAACGTGGTGAAACAGGTCGCCCTCTGCTGACAAGAAAACCTAAGGCTTTGCCCCTTACAACGTAACAGGTGTGACAGCTCTGCCTAAAACACAGAGGCAAACATACACAGGAGCCTGTCAAGATGAGGAGACAGAGAATTATGGCCCAAAAGGGGGAATGGATCAAGGTACCAGTGGGAGAACTAAGCGACGAGGAGACAGCCAACCTAACAGATGTAGAGTTCAAAACACTGGTGATAAAAATGCCCACAGGCTTGAAAGATATGTTTAAGTACTGCAAACACATAAGGGAAGAAGTGAAGGCTATGCTAAATGAACTGAAGGAAAATCTACACAAAGCCAAAGGTGAAGGGAAGAAAGCCAGGGTTCAAATCAACGATTTGGAACATAAGGTGGAAACGACAGTCGGCCAGTACAGAATGAGGAAACAAGAATTGAAAAAAAATGAAGAAGGGTTAGGAACCTCTGAGACAACTTAAAACGTGCCAACATCCAAACCATAGGGTTGCCAGAAGGAGAAGAGGAAGATCAAGAAATTGAAAGCTTACGTGAAAAAATAATGAAGGAAAACTCCCCATATTTGGCAAAGGAATAGACATACAAGTCCAGGAAGCACAGAGAGTCCCAAACAAACTAGACCCAAAGAGGACCACACAAAGACACATCATCATTAAAATGCCAAAGGTTAAAGGAAAAGAGGGAATCTTAAAAGTAGCAAGAGAAAAGCAGAGAGTTACCTACAAAGGGGTGCCTAGGACTGTCAGCTGGTTTCTCAAAAGAAACTTTGCAGGCAAGAAGGGACTGGCAAGAAGTATTCCAGGTGATGAAAAGCAAGGACTTACAACCAAGACTACTCTCTCCAGCAAAGCTATCATTTGGAATGGAAGGGCAGATGAAGTGCTTCCCAGACAAGGTAAAGCTAAAGGAGCTCGTCATCACCAAGCTATTGTTATATGATATGTCAAAGGGACTTACTTAAGAAAAAAAAGATCAAAATTATGAACATTAAAGTGAGAACAAACTCACAACTATCAACAACTGAATCTAAAAAATAAAAACAAAATCCAACTAAGCAAACCAGAGTAGGAACAGAATCATAGGTATGGGGATCATTTGGAGGGTTATCAGCTGGGAGTGGGGATGGGGAGAATGGGGAAAAGGTGCAGGGACTAAGAAGCATGATCAGTTGGTACAAAACAGACAAGGGGATGTTAAGAATAATATAGGAAAGGGAGAAGCCAAAGAACGTATATGCACGACCCATGGACATGAACTAAGGGGGGTGGAATTGCTGGAGGGAAGGAGATACTGGGCAGAGAGGAGCAAAGGGGAAAAAATTGAAACTACTGTAACAACATAATCAATAAAATGTACTTAAATATATATATATGTATACACACACACACAAAAGGAAATGTAAAGTAAAACCACAGTGAGATACCACTATACACCATCAAAATTACTAAAATAAAATAATCTGACAACCCCAAATGCTGGTGAGGATGTGGAGAAATGGATCACTCCTACACGGCTGGTGGGAAGGTAAAATAATGGTATGCCCACTCTGGAAAATAGTTTGACAGATGCTATAAAACTAAACATGCAATCGCTGTAGGAACCAGCAATTGTACTGCTGAGCATTAATCCCACAGAAATGAGAACTAATGTCCACACAAAAGGCTGTGCATATGTGTTTTTAGCAGCTTTATTCTTAATAGTCAACAATAACCCAGATGCCTTTCAATGGAAGGATAGCTGGATAAACTATGACACGTCCATGCTATTTAACAGAAAACAAACCACTGATACATGCCACAGCTCAGATGGATCTTTAGGGAATTACGCTGAGTGAACACAGCCAATCCCAAAGGTTACCTACTGCCGGATTCCACGTGCATAACGTTCTTGAAACGAAAGAATTGTGGAAATAGAGAGCAGAGGAGTCATTATTCCCAGGCGTTAGGGAAGGCAAGGTGGGGGTGGGGCAGGTGGGAGGTGGGAGGGCCATTCAGGTCAGCGCAGGGATCCTCGTGTTGATGAAACTGGTATCTTGACTCTGGTGCTGGATGTGCATGCTGTCGAAATACATAGAATTAAAACACGCACATACGCACGAATGATACAAGTGAAATGGGAAATCTGAGTAAGCTCTCCCGACTGCATCCAGATATTGTAACTACTTTTGCGAGATGCTGCTCGGGTGGGAAACTGGGTAAAGTGTACATGCATCTGTCTGTATTACATGTGTTATATATGAATCGACAGCTATCTCAAAATGAAAAATGTGATTTTTTAAAAACGATTCTTCGTACCTGGGATTCATGGATGAATGCTATTTTCTAACCAAATTCTAACTTCTACTAAGAATTCCCCACTACAACACCACAAAAAGAGTCTTTAATAGACATAGTGAACCATAAGGGGGACCGTCCACTTAAATGACCCAGGGGCCGTTAGAAAGGCACAGCATTCTCGCTTCGTCCTCCGGACTCCTCTAGAACATTCCATCGGTGGAAATGAATATAAGGTAGCCACTGGTTTCTTCTCTTGTCCGGACGTGCTATTTATTGCCTCTGGATGTTAAACATACGCACACAGAAAGACGAAAATGAAAACTTAACAGAGGCCTTTCTCTCCAGAAAGGAACAAGGAATATTAGTCAATGTCTGCTTGATGCGAACCCCGACAATGTCGCTTCTCATTTCTCTGTGCAAGACCTACTGAGATCCAAAAGAGACACGAACAAAGTAGAGATAAAAGGCGGACTTTGAACCATGTGTAGAAACTTAAATTGGATTTCTTTATTATTTAAGCCATGTTAGGTCATTCATAATTCATCAAAAGCACCTCTTCAGCTAATGCAGTAAAAACCACGCCACCAGCCTTTCCTATCTGTGCGAGAAAGACACACTTGGGGTGTGCCGAGCGTAGGGAGGGCAGCGCGGAGAAGGCGGGGTGCGTGTGTGTGCGCGCGCGCGCGCACAGGCACCTGTGGACAGACTGTGCAGGCTAGCACAGGCTCCCCACCCCGAAGCCCCTCCAAGCCCGCGTGGACTGAAATTGACCCGAGTCAGGTCTCGTAGGTGTGCCATGTGAGAGCCGAGCGTGAGCCTTTGCTTCCTCAGCACGAGCGGTGCGTTGTCACGGGGGCGTCATGGTTCCAAGCTTGGGACGCATTCGGCTCCCTCCGCGGGTAGAAAACCCTGAACACCGCAGGCCGACGTCGTCCAGACCGTTTGACAGGACTTGGTGGCGGCGAGCCTCCGCGTGGGTACTGAGGCTCCCCGGACGCATCTCTGACCCGCCGCTCACTGACCCACGCGCTGCTTTCAGGATTTGCTAAGGTGTCAATGACGAATAAAACTGTCAGCTATTTAAAGGGCACGCCTGACAATTTGACAGGTGGCGACACTGTGAAAGAATTCCCCCGCTGTGTTAATGAACACATTCCCCACCTCACATGGTTACCTTGGTTGTTAAATTTAAGTTTTACTCTCTTAGCAAGTTTCAATTTTACAAGACAGTGTTAGCAACCGCAGTCCCGATGTCACACTTTCGATCCCCAGAACTTACTCACCTTGTAACCCAAAGTTTGTACCCGATTGCCACCCTCTCCCTCTGCGCCCAGCTCCCCAGTCCCTGGCAGCCACTTTTTTTCTCTCAGTTTCTCAGAGTCTGACTTTTTCTTTTTCTTTTTTAGGTTCTGTGTATCAGTGACATTATGTGGTATTTGGCCTTCTGTCTCTGGCTTATTTCCCTAAGCAAAAGACCCTTCAGTTTCATCCATGTTATCTCAAAAGACAGCATTTCCTTCTTTCTCCAGGTGGAGTAACGCTTCGTTCTGTCGCCCTGCGTTCTGGTTGTTGGTTAGGGGTCTCCCTCCCCCGTGTAGCCCGTGAGTCCTCAAAAGTACAGGTCGTATCTGACAAATCACTCCATTCCTAGAGCTGAGCCCAGGGCTGGCCCAGAATCACAACTGACTGTGCTCACTGAGGTTACTCGAGTTTTAGTCTGCTGAGTCTCATTCTTACCGTAACCTGCACCTTATTTTCTGATTACAGAAATTGTACTAGCTCTCCTTCCAGATACAGTCTTTGGGTGCTTTTTTCTGCTGTGTCTAGTGTCCAAGGAGCTGCCATATCGATTGTGTGGCCTGGGCCTCCACAGCCCCTGGGTGACAGCTGGCTTCTGTTGGAGGGGTGCCCCTTTGGGAGCTCAGAAAGTGGAAGGAGAGAGAAGTGGGATTGGTCCTTTCCTTCCTGCCAGCGTTGGTCCCGAAGAACGGCCTCGGGGTGCTCACAGCTGTCCTGTGGTTGGTTACCAAGTGCATCACTGTGTCTTCTTGATTCCTTCATAGTTACTGGGGCTGTTTGCAAAAACAGTGGGGTTGTCTACCTTGGCACCAGCCAAGAGTGTGCTTCCTGCTTCCTCCTTAGGCAGGACCACGTGACTTTTCTCGGAACATAGATTGGCAATGAAGAACCACCAGAACTTTCTGTACCTTTTTTCACGGTGACCAGCAACATTCAAAGAGGTGGTTCCATCAGTCTAGACCCCGAAGAAAAGGCAAAGAAAGGAATGGAAAGCAGAGCTCAGGAACGTTTCTTGAGCTGGTAGCATGAACCGAGGGTCAGCTGAGATTTTGGGGTGGTATGATACTGCAGGGTCATCTCACTTGACCTTCACCCTGAACCTCTGCAAACAGTTGCTTTTCTAGATGCCCTGAAGTCCTCTCCTACTCTGACACCCATTACCTGCTGAGGCTCTAAGTGGTAGTGGCCCATTTTGGAAAATCTGATAAGCATAGAAAAGTATAGATAAGCAAATAAAATAACCACTTATGCCACCACTCAGAGAAAACCACTATAAATATTTTGGCACGTTTCCTTCCAGTGTTTTTTTTTCCCACGTATGTGGGAGAAGGGGGTATATGAGTGTAGGACGGGGGAGAGGGCAGGGGTGTGTGTCTATTTCTAAGTTTAAATGTTTCTATATTTTAGCACATAATTAAGATGCAATTATAATCAACACCCTTCCTATTGCTGCTTAACTTATTCTAATAAGATGAAAATTTAGAAAAGTAGGGACAATAAATGTATCTAACATGGCTTTGACCTTGTTTAATTGAATGGACGGGAGCCCCAGAGACAAAGAGCCAAGCAGGGCCAAGCCACGCAGTGACCCGACGGCCATTCCACGGAAGCCTTTCTGCTGCTCTTGCTGCTCGCACCAGGCTCTGGCAGCAGGGAAAAGACTGGAGGACTCTTTGCCAAAGGAACATAAAACCTCCAAGCCCAGGAGAGCCAGGCACAATGGCTGCGCTGGTAGAAAGCAAGCCACACAATGTCAACAAACAGAAAATAAATGGGGCCTGTCATGGAGCTGGAATTTGGGAAAGGTCTGGTTTCCAGGCATGTGATGGTAGCAGCGAAGAAGCAGGGATAATTCATGTTCCTTGTCAGAGGAGCTGCTCCCAACACAGCGCAAGCACAGTGGCACAATCAGAGTGTGTTGTGCGGGCCAGTGTTTGCATGACGCCTCCCTGAGCTGGGGAAAAGGCAGCAGACTGGAATAAACCGGACTTGAACCTGAGTCTGACTCAGCCTCTACCCAGGCTATACTTATCAAGGTCAAGAGTTACCAAGGTTACAAAATTATTAGGGGGTAGATGAAATTCAAACTTCATTCTCTCCAATCCTAATGCCCTCAGTTTTTTTCACGAGGCCGTACTGAGTCAGGGGGCCAAGGGAGATGTAGTGAGAAATGTTCTGCCTCTAAGAGCTAAGACTTTAGTTGGCATAGCAGTCTGGCTAGGTGCTTACCAATCCTTTCTCGTCTTCCTGGGTACAAGAAGACTACATTTCCCAGCTTCCCTTATAGTTACACGATGGTCACATGACTAGTTCTGGTTAATAAAATGTGGATCTAAGACATATACGTACTTCTGCATCTAGGCTTCGGAATCTCCTTCTCGGGCCTTACGTTACCTCTTTCTTCTATTTGGCAGAACCAGGTAACGTAGAGCATCCAGATTTCTGAGCTACTGGTTATAGAGAACAGCCCAGTGAAGCTACCTGACCCACATAGGACTGAAATGAATGGGAAATTAACATGCGTGCGTATGTCCACTTCTATTTTGTTAAGCCACAATTTGGGGGCTTGCTTGTTATAGCATGTAGCATGTATTCCTCTGGCTGAGACAGTTTCATACATAAGACAGACATACACAAAAAACTATCACCATTACAATATAGCTAAGGTGGCTGGGAAGGTGGTGGGAAGGGAGACAAGCATACTTTGTGTCCCTCCCATATTCTCAGTCTTGTAGGAGGTTTTCTTTTCCTATTTAAAAAAAAATATATTTTATTGATTATGTTGTTACAGTAGTCCCAATTTTCTTCCCTTTGTTCCCCTCTGCCCAGTACCCCCCTTCCCTCCAGAAATCCCACCCCCCCTTAGTTCATGTCCATGGATCATGAATATAAGTTCTTTGGCTTCACCCTTTCCTGTATTATTCTTAACTTCCCCTTGTCTATTTTGTACCAATCAATTATGCTTCTTAATCCCTGCACCATTTCCCCATTTCTCCCCCTTCCCCCTCCCAGCTGATAACCCTCCAAATGATCTCCATACCTATGACTCTGTTCTTGTTCTGGTTTGCTTAGTTGGATTTTGGTTTTATTTTTTAGATTCAGTTGTTGATAATTGTGAGTTTGTTTTCATTTTAATGTTCATAAATTTGATCTTTTTCTTAAGTAAGTCCCCTTGACATTTGATATAATAATAGCTTTGTGATGATGAACTCCTTTAGCTTTACCTTCTCTGGGAAGCACTTTATCTGCCCTTCCATTCCAAATGATAGCTTTGCTGGTTAGAGTAATTTTGGTTGTAGGCCCTTGCTTTTCATCACACTGAATATTTCTTGCCAGTCTCTTCTTGCCTGCAGAGTTTCTTTTGAGAAGTCAGTTGATAGTCTTATAGGTACCCCTTTGTAGGTAACTCTCTGCTTTTTTCTTGTTACTTTTACGATTCTCTCTTTATCTTTAACCTTTGGCATTTTAATGATGATGTGTCTTGGTGTGGTCCTCTTTGGGTCTAACTTGTTTGGGCCTCTCTGTGCTTCCTGGACTTGTATATCTATTTTCTTCATCAAATTTGGGAACTTTTTCTTCATTATTTTTTCACATAAGCTTTCAACTTCTTGATGTTCCTCTTCACCCTTATGATTTGAATGTTGGCATGTTTAAAGTTGTCCCAGAGGTTTCTAAGCCTCTCCTCATTTTTTTCAATTCTTGTTTCTTCATTCTGTACTGGTCGACTGTTTTTTTCTTCCTTACATTCTAAATCATTGATTTGAACCCTGGTTTTCTTCCCTTCACCATTGGTTTCATGTGGATTTTCCTTCCTTTCATTTAACATAACCTTCACTTCTTCCCTTATGCATTTGCCATACTCAAGCATAACTGTCAAGCCTGTGAGCATCTTTATCACCAGTGTTTTGAACTCTACATCTGTTAGGTTGGCTATCTCCTCATCACTTAGTTCTCCCACTGGAACCTTGATCCATTTCCTTTTTGGGGCCATACTTCGCTGTCTCCTCATCTTGACAGGCTCCTGGGTTTGTTTGCCTCTGTGTTTTAGATAGAGCTGTCGCTCCTGTTATGTTGTAAGGGGCGGAGCCTTAGGAATTTGTCAGTAGAGGGAGACCTGTTTCACCACGTTGTGGCACTGTTTGTAGGGGATGGGTCTGAGAGGGGGAAATGCCACTTGCTTAGCACTCGCCCCTTTTCCAGGCACTTCCCGTACTTTGTATGGGACTGGCGCCTTTCTAGCTGTTGCCCTGACCATCGTTCCCAGAGTGCGTGGGTCTGCGGACGTTCTAGGACTGTGGGGGCCCTTTTAACAAGTGGACTCTGCTGAAAGATCAGCAGCTTCTTTCTCTGCCCCAACCCCCACTGGTCTGCACAGTCAGAAGCAATGAGGCTTGATTTTCCCAGGCGCTGGGACCATGAGCTGTGCGGTCTCTTCTGGTGCTGGAAATGCTCCCCAGGTGTCCCTCCTGACTTTTTAAAATGTGTGACTGCGCTTTCTACCAGCCTGCTGCTGCCACCACTGCTGCTACTGCCACCGCCGCTGCCAACACACGGTGTCCTCTCTGCCCTGGCTCCGTCCCTCCTACCTGTCTGGGTGATATTTCTTATTTATATCTTTGTTTGTTGGACTTCTATGCAGCTTGATTTTCTGGGACTTCTGGTTGCCTCTAGTTTTGAGGTAGTTGTATTCCTTCTTAGTTGTGGAGGGAGACTAAGCATGTCTGTCTAAGCCTCCATCTTAGCTGGAAGTCTTATAGGAGGTTTTCCTAGTCACCCTCCTACTCATTTAAAAGATGCTGTGAGTGCCCCGGTCTACCATGTGTCATGTCAGAAACAGGGAGTTTATTTGTTCTACAGACACTCATCAAGTCTCTGTGATGACAAGGCACCAAGAACTGTGCTGGGTGATGGGAACTTTCACTATTAAACCCATACCATGCCTGTGTTGTCGAAGTGCTGAGACAGGATGAAGGACATGCCCAAATTTCACTCATAAGATATTGTTCCAGGTGCACTGTGAAGAAACCATTGATGAGGCTTGGTGGGAACAAGAATAGACCATGAATAGAACAGAAAGGCCAGGAATAAATGCACACAAGTCGGGAAACCTGCTTCTCAACTGATGTTCCTATATATAAGAGAGGAGAATGGAGAAAAAGAGAATTTGGTTCCTTACCTCACATCGTACGTAAAACCTAGTTATAGATGAAATTAAGACTGTAAAACAAATATAAAAGACAGTGACAGTTTCAGAAGAAACTATAAGAGAATGTGTTGCCTCAGTATAAGAACATATATTTTAAAAGAAAACATTGAAAAGTGTAAGTCATAAAGAAAAATATTGATCATGTTGATTCCATTAGAATTAAGAATCTCTATTCAAGAAAAAGGCATCCTGGGCAAAGCTCACAAGGGAAAGCAAACGCAGAAGACTCTTGCAAACACATAATCAAAACAGGATCAGTGTTCAGAATGCCAAAAACAAAAAAAACCTATGAAAATTAATAAGAGAAAAACAAATAAGCCAATTTTTTAAAGCATGGCCCACTGTCAGAAGTAGGCGTGTCACAGAAGGGGACATATGAGTGGCCAATGGTGTCCAAATTCTCAAGTTCTTTAATAATCAGGGAATTGTAAGTTGCTATTTCAATTAGAAATCATTTCATACCCCCTAGAGAACCAACCAGAAAAGGAGGTGAAGGCACCGAAACCCTTACGTCTCCTTCCTGTGTGGAGGGTGAAGTGAGCGTTGCCAGGTGCTGGTGCAGGCGGAGTGGCCGCGGGCATGGTGGGTGAGTTCCAACCGGGGGCGTGTGAGCGAAGTCACTTTCAGGCTGGTCTTCCACGTGTGGATCCCTATGGCGACTCTCAGGGTGACCTTGAAGGCCAGGTGTTGGAAGTGCTGGAGCTAGTCTAGGTCTCTGAATGACAAGGGACAGCCATGTTGCCCCAAGCAGGAGAAAGAAACAGTTGGTTTGGCACCCTCATACATTTTGGGTCTGTGTGTCACTGCGGTCTGTCCCACACTCGTGAACACAAAAACAGGAGTGACTATTCAGAGAACTGGGACTCTCATGCCGTCAAGTTGAAGATGGGCATCACTTTTGATCAAGACATTCCCCTACTCCTATAAATTCTAGAGAATCACATGAGTACCAGAAAGGGCTAGGAATCCTCACACAGCACTATTTTGTAAGTGTGAAAACTGAAAACAGTCCATCAATGAGGAGAACGGACAAATACATTTGATAAGTATATTGTGATATGTGTGTGTATCAACATATATGCATGTATCCTGCATATAGTCCTCTCATAGTTGTCTTTTTTCTCAATATTGTGTTGGAGCAGAGGTGGGGGCTATGGAGAAAGCACAGGGCAGCTTGGATATGTGGGTTTCTAAGGATGGGGGCTTTCATTTGGGGCACTGTCCAGTGAACGTAAGGATGAGGTAGATGGTGGGCTTTGGCACAGGAGCCTGGGAGGGCTGCAGGAAAGGGACCAGATAGCGGGCTAACAGCCTGAGAGCTCGGCTCATGTGGGCAGGAGGAAGGTGTATCCTGGCAGCGTGACATCAGTCCCTCTTCACCTGGACCTGAGTGTCACCAACTGAGAAGACTCAGAGTCTACACTCCCAGGCCTGGGACGGAGGCTGCCTTGGAAGCCAGCAGAGGTGTGGCAGGCAGGTGATCCCCGAGGCTGTGACATGGTGCCAGGAGGTGGAAGGAGACTGAGGTTCAGGACCTTTAGGACCCTTGCACGAGGCCACCACCTAGAAGACAGCAAACTTAGACACCAATCTGCCTGACTCCACACTGCGCACCCTCCAGCCTCAGAGAAAGTTGCTAAATAACAGAAAACCTTGGCTGAGCAGGTCCGGCCAGCGCTCCTGCCTGTGCTGCCCGTCTGGGACAGCAGAGGCAGCTGGAATGCTGTTTGGGAGTGCCATCCTAGAACACCCTTCCCTCGCTACCCCTCGCTACCCTGGAGATGCCGATGTTGATATTTTTAAGCTCTTTTCTTTTTTCAAAATGAATGCTAGCATTCCCAGGTGCAGGATTCTACCCCATAGAGCACCTGCAGAAGCAGGAATAAATTGTAAACAAAAATTCCTAGTATTACATAAGCCATTACAATTGGAACAAAAACCTGAATTTAAATCAGACCCATTTGCCGTCCCTAGTAGCAAATGCCAAACAACGGAGAAACCCTTTCTCTATTCAAAGTCTTCCAAGAACAAAGGAAATTGTCCCCAAATAAAATAATAACCTAATGCCATATTAATAATAACCTTGCATTTATAGAGCCTTCTTAACTTCACGAAGCATTTTTACATCTGCCATCTTGTGGGGAGATGAGTTCAGGCACAATTGTAGTTATTAAACAAAACTAAGAGTTTATTATAAGGTTGTATTTGAACAACCACCAATCTACCTTCCCCACTAAAGCCCAAGTTAAACTTTGTCTGAAACAGTTCTATTAAGATTATTTCTGAGTCATAAAACAGCTGAGTCCTCTTCACTGGCCCCAGAATGAAATCAAAATATCCTAATGTGACTTGGAAAATGTTGCAACCTGTCCTCTGGTGTTTCATCACACTCACTCCCCCTCATTTCAGGGTGACAATGTTGTGTCATCTGACCTGAGGAGAGAATAGGGTGCTAATCCTGGGTGAGAACCAAGTTAGGTTCTGACCCTGCCGCTGCCGCTTTGTGGCTCCTCATGCTTGAGCAAATTACAAAACTTCTGTGCCTTGGCTGTGAAATGAAATCAGTAGTATCTGCATCCTATGGTCACTTTGGGCTTGAATGTGCCAAGTCCATAGGACAGCATCCGACACAAACCAGCATTAAAGGATGATTAGCCACTGACGTCATTCTGGCTGGTGCTGCCCCTCGGTCTGGAACGCCCATTCCTCTCTTGCTCCTCCTCAGTCTGCGGAGTCTTCGTTCTGAAGTACAAGTTCAGATGTCTCCAGAGCAGATCCATCTTTCCTTTTGCTGGACCCCAAGTGCCACACCATAGCACGATCACTTCCTGCCCTAAAAGGGTGCTCGTGATCCCTGGCCCACTACCGTGTGACCTTGGACGTGGGCCCAGGTGTGATTCGTTTCCGTGATGCAAGCTGGTAAGGTTCGTGACTCAAATCCTGCGGAGATCAAGGGTGAAGTGTAGGAGTAGCCCTTCCTACGACAGCCCTTGCCTCATGCCACCTTTACCACACTCTCTCTCAGCAGTCATTTTGGAAGAGAATCACGTAGACGTGGCCTCCATGCCCTCTCCCCCCAATAAAAGAGCCCTGCCTTTCGTTGGCCCCCCATAGCCAGGCGGGCCAGGAAAAACATTGGGATGGGGTTGGGGGAAAGGGTGGGAAATACAGCTCCTACCAATCCCCCCATAGTGCTGGGCCGGCAGCAGCACCATCACACCTCAGATCAGCCTAACAGCCCCGCCCACCCGATGAAAGACAAAAGTGATGTCCAGAAAGGGCGTGTGATCTGCTTGAGGTCACACAGCAGTGAATAGCAGGAACAACGTTCAAAGTTCGGGCTGTAAGACACCTGGCTGCACATTCCTCCGTGGAGAATGCTCCTCCTCTGCAAAGGCCTCGCTCGGGGACAAGTCTCACGATGCATGTATGGACACACACACACACATACGTGCGGCCATAAAACCTAACACGCATGCACCCCATCTCTGGGGGAGAGTTGGACCCAGTGGCGCTGAGGGGCGGTAGACACACTTGAACCTGTATAAAGGGTTTGGGATTGCTTAGGTGTAGGTCACTGGATAAAACTCAGAGGAATTCCTTCCTGAGGACAGGGACAGGCTGAATCAGCTGAAGAGTCTGGCATGTCCTGTGGCAGCTTTGCAGGCAACAGGCTCACTTATTGATCAGCAGGAGGGACCCTCCTGAAGCCACCAGCTCTGCCCAGAGGGCTCACTGTGTCTGAGTGCATTTCTGCGCAGAAAGCAGCGCCCTTTCTGGGAGCTCTCTGAGGAACAGGATCCCGATGACAAGCCTCTGAGAGGGGGAAAGAGAGATGGGCTAACGGACAAGTTAGAAAATGAAGGTACGTGAAATTGGGGCTCCCCATTGTTGCTTAATGTGACTCTGGGACATGAACACTTGTTCTGACATCAGGGCTTCTCCCTGAAGAGGTCTCCCCAAACCATCCTCCAGGAGACAAAGCGCAAAGCATCAGGAGATGGATGGCCATGAAGGGAGCAAGGGACAGTGTCAAGCCCACCAGTGTCAGCCAGGGAAGGGCAAGGAGCCAGTTCCTTCTCCAAGTTCAGGAGCCTCCTCTACAAATGGGAACAGCACGTGAAGAGCCTAGAAGGTTCTCTTGTAGTTCTAATGTGGTCCCTCAGGGAGAAGTGTCTAACACAGCATCAGACACAAGGGAGGTGCTCAGTGGATATCAAATGCCTTCCTCTCCTGCCTCCTGTAGCTTCAAAGTCTGCTAAATAGATGGGAAGTTCTCTAAGGGGAAGGATCACACCGTATTAACTTGAAGAACCCAACCCAGTCTTAGCCATAGTGGTGTCATGGCATCTGCTGTAATGTCAGCAACTCCCAGAGGCTTGTGCTGCCTGCGAGTCCTCGAGGTGCTTTTCTCAGCTCCGGTGGTGCTGTGAGACCCTTGCCACTCTTCATGGTCGATGGAGGAGGAGGAGGAGGAGGAGGAGGAAGGTGAGGAGAAAGGTGAGCTGCCACGAGCTTGGGAGCCACCGTTTGTAACTAATGGAGCAGGAATGAAAACCCAAGTCTTCTTATTTTAAATAAACTATTACTTTGGAATAATTTTAGAAACACAGAAAAGTTGCAAAGAGCAGCAAGTTTCCTCTCCCACTGCCCTCTGTTCACATCTTACATTGCCTGGTACGTTTGCCAAAGCTCAGAAGCGACCACAGCCACAGCGCAGTGCACGCCAGCCCACGCTTCTTTCGGACTTTCCAGCTTCCCCGTGAAGGGCTTCTTTCCATTCCAGAGTCCACGTGGTTCAGGGTACCCCACTGCACTGCCCCCTCCTGCCCCCTTTGTCCTCTCTGGCCTGTGACAGTCTCTCAGTCTCCCTTTGTTTTCCTGTGACCTTGGCCGTTGTGCGGAGCACTGCTGCTTTGTAGACATTCTCAATCTGGAAACCCCAAGCCTGGAAACGCTAGGCCGGTCCTCACTTCACCAACCCACAGCTCCTCCGGTTAATGGAAAATTCCCGGAGGCAAAAACTCCACATAAATAACTCTGATGCCCATCAAAGGAACTCAAGGGCATACTGTGGCCGGGACCCCACACCCCAACACCAGCAGGACCATTTCAAGAGCGTAGCCCACTCTGTCCAATAGAATTTTGTTCAACGATGTTCTGTATCTAAGCTGTCCAATCGGGAGCCACCAGCCCCAGGTAGCTATCAGGCGCTTGAAGTGTGGTTAGTGTGACCGAGAAACAGAATTTCTAATTTTTTTTAATGTTGATTAATTTAAATTTAAATAGTCACTCGTGCCTTGTGGCTACTCCAGAGGTTACAGTCCAGGGACGGACAAACCCAAAGCTAAGTCAGTCCTTAAGGATAGAGGATGAGTTGAAAGAGGGAGATAAACATCACTGTGCGGTTGCCTCTCACTCGCACCCCCAACTGGGGACCTGACATGCAACCTAGTCATGTGCCCTGACTGGGAATCGAACCAGCGACACTTGGTTTGCAGGCCGACACTCAATCCACTGAGCTACAGCAGCCAGGGTTGTTTTGCTTTTCATAATCGTATGTCTTACAGATATCCTGGCTGGTTTGGCTCAGTGGATTGAGCGTCGGCCTGCGAGCTAAGTGTCGCTGGTTCGATCTTCCAGTCAGGGCACATCAGAGAAGGAAAACTCTGACTCCAAAAAACCTCCGCTGCCTTGCGGCATACCTCTTCAGGGGAAAGGCTAAGGGAGTAAACCCCGACAGAAAATCCAGAGCCGGAGTCCCTAAGGCGGTTTGACGTTGTAGTCAACACCGGCAACTCCTGCGGCGCACCTGAAGCCAAGCTGTATTGACTCCGTCTTTCCCTTGGACCCTTCAGCTGCGAAGAGAGGGGGGTTCTGCTGCATGGGCAACAGCAGACCCTCCATATCACCCTGCCCAGGCTCTGTAGCTTCAGCTTCACTGGAGAGGACACTCCAGCGTCATTGCAAGATGTCGATTCAACACGGGAGGAGACAGATACCGTGTCACTCCCGAGTCGGACTGCACAGCCATTCTCGGCGGTGCAGATAGACTCTTAAGAAGCTACACCATCGTCTCTCGAGACGGACGGCTGCCGACGATGAGTTGAAAAAAAAAAAAATAAGTGACCTCATTTAGACAGCTATTGCAGAGGAGAACCCACTGTCAGAAGAGAACCATCAATCATAGAGTTGGGGGGTGCTTTTCAAACTAGGTTCCTTGGAGACCTAGGGGTCCCCCAGGGGTGCACCATGTAGAGGACAGCACCTTGAGTAAGAAGGGAAATTTCTGTGGCGAGATGTATTTGTGCACATGCTCCCCACACTGGGTCACGCTCTTCCCAGCTCCCTTCACCCACAACAGCTCTGCTCATATCTACGAAATGGGGTGAGTTTCTAAGGAAACAAGAACAAGAAACGCTGTCTGGTGGGCTCGTTTTCTTTACAAGTTTGTTTAACCTACTGCGGACTTGACGGGCAAGACTGAAGCACATCCTCCTGCTCCTCCCCACCCCCCACCCCCGTTCTAACCGACTCTGAGGCATGAATCTGTTGCGAACATCTCACATCTTCATCTGAGAGATATGAATGCCTTTTGTTTTAGGTCACTGAGAACACCCAGGCATCCCTTTATGAAAAATAATGTAATATTTTTGCACTCTTACATCATAACCACAAGTCTATCCTTTGACAGGCACTAGTTCTAGATCATCTAACACTCACATCCCTATTTCTTCCTTTCGAGCAGAAGCCCGTTTTACATGGGATGCAGGGGCATTGTGGCCAACTCAAGTGAAGAATGAAGGTTGGCCGAAGGCAGCCATGGGAGCCACATTCCCCGCTACCAGCTACTCACTTTCCCAGCCTCCCTTGCAGCAAGGGATGGCCCTGTGACACAGTTCTGGCCAATGAAATTCAGGGAGAGGGGTTCTGAGAAAGATCTTTTTAATTTTTTACAGTCATAGGGATAGGGGCAAAAAACTGCTCATCACTCTTTCTACCTTAATTAAGGACTTGCTTCTTGGATTTCAGCAGCCATTTCGCAACCGTGAAAGAATACACATGAAAACGGGAAGCTAAGACTACAAAGCAGACAGATGCAAGGTGTCTGGGTGCTTGATGACATCCCCAAGCTGCTGGAAAAACCCCAGAACTGTGAGATAATCAATCTATATTTTAAACATCATTAGGCAAGTTTGCTTTTACTAGTCTGTTTGCTTTTATCTGGTTTGTTTTCAGTTTACGAGAATGTTCTTTGAAGACAGTATGCTGAGGCTGAGATTAAGTTTGTACCCCACTGATCTAGGCCAGTCCTCCGTCTTTATAGATGAGGAAGATCATACAGAGAGAAGTGACTCTCCCAAGATCATGGGCAAGTTATTAGAGCCAGGACAAAAACGCTGGTCTCGACTCTCAATTGAGTGCTCAGCCAATTCAATTTGATAAATAGACTCCATTTGGGCTGGAATCTTGCTTCCCAATCTCTGGATTGGTTCTGGCCAATAGAAAAGAAGTGAAAGTTTAGGGTCCTCGGGTTCCACAAGGGCTGTCATCTAAAGTATCCATTCACCCAAAGGCAAAGAGGTTACATCCATCCATCATTATTCCCTCAGAGGAATATGAACTTGATTTCTTTTCTCTGCAGGAAAAGTAAAGCCACTGTCATTACACAGGTCAGAGATCATTTGTAAAATAATGGAGACAGATTTTAGAGTTCTTCAGAATATCTCTTCCTATAGAAAATTAACTTGGTCTACTTTGTTGGCAAGAGATATTTGGAGATTTGCCAGCATATGTATGACAATCAATCAAAAGGAAATAAAATAAACACAAATTACAGATTCCTTTCAGAAAGTGAATGTCCTGATGTCTTGCCTTTGAAAGGCAACTTTGCTTTTTCAGTCGGTTGGGCAAGTGTCGCTTCTGTGAGGTCAGTATTGCCAGCATGAGTCATAGCAAGTGGCATACTGCAGACAACTGGTCCACCAGAAGAGGCAGCAAAGAAGTACAAGAACTCTGACTGCGAAAGAGAAAGCTCTTCAGTGGATATTTAACAATTATTCTAGATGACCTCGCGCATTCTAAGACCTTTCCCCTCCTGGCGTCGGCTCCAGACTCCCCCAGCACCCTCAGCCTCAGACCCTGCAGCCTGCTGTTCACTGTGGACATCAGCCCTGGCCCAGACCCGAACTCAACCACAGCAGGTGTCAGAGCATGCAAAACAGCCTAGTGGCTTTTTAGCAAGAGGGACCCAGGTTCAACTCATGGCTCTGCCACTCGCTTTGTGACACCGAGCAATTTTCTTACCTTGCTGATCCTCAATTTCCTCAATTATTATCCCCTATGCTTAGGGTTGCAGTTGGCTCAGCGCCTTGCACACTACCTGCCTCAGAGAGGTGAGGGGTAGGCAAACGGAGGGATGGACAGATAGGTGGATGAATGGATGAATAGTGAATGGATGGATAAATAGGTAAGTGGATGGGTGGATGGAGGGATGGGTGGTTGATGGATGGATGGATGGATAGATGAATAGGTGGGTAGGTGGATGGATGGATGGAGGGAGGGAGGGATGGCTGATGGATGGATAGATGAATAGGTGGGTAGGTGGATGGATGGATGGATGGATGAATGGATGGATGGATGGAGGGATGGCTGATGGGTGGATAGATGAATAGGTTGGTAGGTGGATGGATGGATGGATGGATGGAGGGAGGGATGGCTGATGGATGGATAGATGAATAGGTGGGTAGGTGGATGGATGGATGGATGGATGGATAGAGGGATGGCTGATGGGTGGATAGATGAATAGGTTGGTAGGTGGGCAGATGGATGGATGAATGAGGGGATAAGTAGATGAATGGAAAGATGAAAAGAGAGATGATGACTAATTACATGAATACATTATTGACAGAGTAGGAAGTCAATGGTAGCAGCAGGTCCAGATGGAACTCACACTAATGAGTCAAACCCAGCCCTCTCCTAATGCCCTTAGGTACCAGTGAACGAACCTCACAAAGAGTAGGGTGTGAAGTCCAGTTTAACAGACCTAGAAATGCAAGCGACAGAGAGCAGGGAGAGTACAGCTGAAACCTCCCAAACTACCAACCTGGGAGGCCCTAGAAAGCAGCTATTGGGAGAAGAGAAAAGGAGGGGCTTCACTCGCTTCATTGTCACCAACCTTGAAGGTAGCCTGATTGCCTCATCTGTATGGTTGGAAAAATTATTTAGTAGTGTGTATTATCCTCTAAGTGGGTCAAGTGCATACAGTTTATGAGAGGGGCACCTTAATACATATTTAATAATGCCAAATCTATTTATCCATCAAATCGACAGGGTCAAATGTGTTTGCTTTGGGAGATAGTAAGGGTCCCAGAGCAATGCTGAAACTCTGCAGCAAGAAGTTTGCATTATGAAACACCTCAGAGAGGGAAGAGGACTTAGGATTCTCCTAAACCACATAGAGCCGGAGTAATCTGGAATGGTTGGAGAACTTAAGACGTCAGAGAATAAAAAGCAAGAAGAACCAAACACAGTGGGGTTGGGTGGGAGATGACAGGAGGCAGCATGGACTAAAAATCATCATCATTATAATAGTGATAATAATAATAACTACCTGTTCATGTTTCATACACACCAGGCTTTATCCCAAACATTTTGCATGCATTCTTCTTTCATCCTTACAACGGCTCTATGGTGTGGCTGTTTTTATTATTCTCATATTTTACAGAAGAGGTGGTCAAGCCTTAAAATGGTTAAGCAACTTTCTCCAGGGATAAACACTTACAAAGTGTTAGGACCAGGAGCAAAATCCAGGTGAGACGGAAGGCAGAGCCCAGCCTCTTAGACAGCCTTCGTATCCTGTGGGTATAGAAAGAGCACAGCTGAGCTTATTCTGGTTTTCTCTCCACACCCCATGCAATGACCGCAGCAGAGACCACCAAGGAGGTGCAGTCTCCTTCCTTAGTGGCTTCTTCCGGGAGGGGCAGTGTGACGAACTTGTACCCACAAAGCAGAGGGATGGGTGGCAAGTCCAGGCCAAGCTGGCTGAGAAGCAGGTGCCCCTCCTCCAGGACACCTCTCCTCTTTGTCTCCCTCGAAAGCCCCAGCTGGGAGATGTGGAGCCACTCCCTGACCTCCACATTGGGCTGACGTGGGAGCAAGAAATAAACCACGGGGTGTGTGTTCAATCGCTGATCTGCTAAGGCTTGTGTGTTATAGCAGCAAGCCTCACTTGACCGTTGCTAACATGCCTGTTAGTGGGACGTAATCTCTGAGCTACATGTTCTTTCTCTGTAAAATGACGCTAAGGATACGTATGCCACACACTTGTAATCCAATAACAATAGGGTCCCCCAGCATCACGGTCAGGGTGCACCATGTGCCCTGTGAGGTCCTGATCACAATTAGAAGACATAATACATGTAGAACTTCCGGATCATTCAAAACTGGCACCCACGCATACATTTACCTTTTCGCACCAAGTGCAGCCCACGTGGTTTCAGTTCACTTTGGGTTGGAAGCAGCCTATCCAAGTCGGCTTTCTTTACCTAATGGAACATGTGAACACAGTTTTTATTACATTCAGGGTCTGTTACATCCAAAGTGATGACTGGATCGGTTTTCTGTTCCTATTCCGCAGTGAAATCCAGGGCACTAGCAGAGGGCAAGTCACTCCCTTCTGCCCTGCACGAAGAATCCAAGAGGGCAGGAACGTTAAAGCCTTCAGAATTGCTTCTGTGACCCCCATCGTGGCTGCAGTCGGGAACCGCCGTGGGCAAATGTCTGGCCTCAAAGGTGAATCTGTTGGTATTGACAAATACATGCCCATGATTTTTCTGGAAAAAAATTAAGAATCCTATTCTCAAGCCAAAACCTAATGATTAGAGAACATGACAGTAAATCAAGTCTATAGCCTAACGGAGTTTCTTTGGAACGTAGAAGCAGGAATGAGGAGAATGTAGCTGTTCATCCACTTATCCATCCATCCATTTATTGAATTAACATTTGAGCAGCTACTATTTAATCCCTTTCAGGACAGTTTGGTAACTGAAATTTGTTTCCTTTAATTTTACTTTGAGATATGTTCACACTCACAGGAAGTTGCAAACAGTACAGAGATGTCCTGTGTCTTTTCCTCCGGCCTTCCCCTCAAGGGTCACACCTCACGTAAGTATCATTCATATCCAAACCAGGAACTCGATCGTGATACAATCTATACAGCCGACTCAGGTCCTGTCTCACCAGTGTTTATATGTACATTTGTGTGTGGTTCTGTGTGATAGTTTCACATACATAGGTTTGTGTAGCCAGGAACACAGTGCTTGGGGTTTCTATTCCATTCTAAAATGTATGAACATTCATTAGAGAAAATATTAAAAAGTAGAACTAAAGGTAGAAATGACTATTGTAGTCCCATCTCTGAGTGAAAATCCTTTTTTATCATATGGTGGTTTCTTTTGCTGTTCTTTGCATTTTCTGTGCGCTTTTTCTTTTCTCTTTTTAGTTTATCGCTAATTTTTGAGCACCTGCTATGCAAGAGTTATCACAATCATTTATTGTTTGTACTGCACCAAAACCTCTGACCAGATCTGTGAGTCAGAGGTGAGGATCCCACGGTCTTTATTTGATGTAGGAAAAGATGGAGGCCCCTGGGGGTAAGTGATTCATCTGTCATGTAGTCAGTAGGGGGACAGCCGGTCTGCCTTTGTAACCCAAGTATCCGGCCTCCAAATTCCATCAACTTTCCCTGGGTAAGCAGCTTCCACAAACCGTCTTTCTGTTGAAGAAAAAGTCTGCATATATGTTATTCTATCACCTTAAAGTCCCACCGATACAGTAAGGCGTGCGTGTGGACACCCATTTTAGAGAGAAAGAGACAGAGGTTCTCACGTTTACAGAATAATAGACACAGCTCGTAAGAAGGAAACACGGCGTTGGACCCAGGTGTCCTGCCTCCTAGGTCAACGCTGACTGCTGCACCTGGGACAGCAGGGAGAGACCCTCCTGAGTCCACGCCCCTCCCTCCACCCCTCCCCCACCCCGTTCCCACACTTGTGCCCGTGGCAGGTTGGTCAGAGCAGGTGTTCTTGCCAATCCTGGCTGTGGCTCAGAATCCTGCTTGCCCCGAAGCACAAGACCGCCACACTCAGCCCATCAGTGTGGTGTTCAGGCTGAGATCTAGCCTCACGCAGCACCTTTGGTCTGGCCCTGAACGCAGTGTGCGAGCCCGGCCATGGTCAGTGCACTTGATCTGGGCCCCACTTTATTCTAACTGTATTTAGCATGACTTAAAAACCTGTGCAGGCGCATATAATATCCGGGAGGATCTTTAGCCATATCAAAGAGCAGAATTTCAATAAGGGTGCTGCGTTAAGTCTGAGCTGGCAAGCGCGTATAATAAAAGTACAGTAATGAGCAAGCTTTATGATCAAATTAATGTAATTAATTAGTGTTTGTAAAGGACTTCAAGATCGCAGGGTGAAAGGTGCCAGCCAGAGGAAAAGTCATCTTAGAAATTACCACTATTATCATCTTAAGACATGGCACAGATTAGGTGCTATATGAGCGTTTTCAAGCATATATTCATGTCCCAGCTATAACTACGTTAATTTATAGTAATTTGCAAATCAGTTCTCTGATCAGCCCTGGGAACCCTTTCTGGATCTCTAAGTGGATGAGGTTATGACTCAAGTGGTACTTTAAAGTGTATCCTGTGATAACCTATTAGAGAGAGCAGCTCCGTACCCCGGTGCGTGCTTAAATTAGAGACTCAAATTACGGCTGACATGCGTGAGTCCTGACGTGCACGCTTGTGCTCCGTGGCAGGTCTTTGGGGGTTTCGCTGGGTTTTATTAAATGTAGGTCTACGCACACCTCTCTGGTCCTTAGTTTTTCAGCTTTTCGGGATTTCTACATTACTGCTTCTCACTCATCCGGTCACATTCCCTGAGCTCAGGGCCACCTCTTGCCTGTCGGCATGGCCCCCAGAATGCATAGGGCTAGAGCTGACATGTTGTAGATCTCAGGAAATTTGGGCAGACGGAGAAAATGCAACACAAAGAGCACGTGTCCAGAACAGGCCTTTTATTTCTAACCATCCCAGAGGACGACCCCATTTTGAAAACAGAATATTATACGTATTTATTAACTAGACAACACAGTGTCTATGGGGCTTTGGGGTACATTAAAAGAATTGGAGCTAATTGTTTGGTAGTAAAAGTCACACCAATAGGGGATTTGGAAAATAAAGAGAAAACTAGAATAAAGAATACTCTGGAGCATTTTCAGATGTTGCTTTCCCTGGGCATTTTTCATTTATTTATTTTTTAATCCTCCCCCAAGGATATGTTTATTGATTTTTGGAGAGAGAGGCAGCGGGAGAGAGAGAGAGAGAAACATCGGTGTGCGATCTGTTACCTTCCATATGCACCTCGACCAGGAAAGAACCCACAACCCACTAGGTATGCGCCCTGACCAGAAACCAAACCTGCAACCCCTTGGTGTCTGGAACGACGCTCCAACCAACTGGGCCACCCAGCCAGGGCTCCCCCCCCCCCACAGTTTTAGGTGCTAGGCTACCACAGCGGCCATCATCTCAATTACTGACCTTCTCATTCAGGATTCCTGGCAAGGGCGTGTTTTATCAAGTCCACCATTGGGGAGCCAGGAGACCACGCGCTGGGTCAGTTTCTCATCCACTGAGGAGCACAGGGGCCGGGTTCCGGGGGCCACCATAGAAAGAGAGTCTTCCTCAGTCATACAAAGGCTATGGCAGTGAGTTTAAGGAGCATTCAACCTTGAGACGGATCCTTCGGGTTCGAGTTTAGACTCTGTCACTTCCTTGCAGGGTGAGCCTGGGGAAGTCACTTCCTCTTTCCAGCAGTGTGCTTCCTCGATTATCCAAAGGAGGGTGAGGAAGTGGATAGAGATTTACCAGTTCAGAGAAGACATGAGAATAATTCTCCCTTCACGCACGCACGCACACATGCACAGACATGTGCACACAAGCACACACGCTTGCACCCCCGCACACTCGTGTAAACGTACACCCCTCCTGGGTGTACCATGGCAGACATTACAAGCCCACCCCAGAGCCCTTCCCCACTGAGCCTCAGGATCCTCCACACGGCCCTGAGGTCACTGCCACTGTCCGACTGGACCTGCTGATGGAGAGGATGCCTAAGTTTCACCAAAGATGCAAATTGCATGGTAATTTTGCAAAAATACTGTTTCCAATAGCATTGCAAGGAAGCATCAGCATCTGAGTAAACACATTTATTTTTTCCATGAGCGCTTTACTGGCTGCCACGTTTTATGAAACTTTACAGAAATTGTAATAACCTTTAAAAACCAAGTAAAATAAAAACATCATTATTAGAATGTTCAATTAGAAATGCAAATGCACTCTGCTAAACAATCTCCAAATGTAATTGTTTAATAACAAAACAGAAATTAAAAAGGAAAGTACAAAACACGCCACCCAGGGAACCATGTGCTCTTTAGCTGTTAGGTGATATGAACATGGTCTCAGAAGGTTTGCGCGCGGCACTGCGGTCCCGCATCACACGTGAGCTCTGCCCGCGCCGAGCAAAGCCCTGCGCGTTTTCTCAGCTGCCGGCATGAGCGTTTTGGAAAACCGCAGGAGAACTCAAAAGGATAGCTCTAGTGGATATATTAATATGCTTTAGAAAACCTCCATTTTTTTTATAGTATTTGTTCTGTAAGGAGCATTTCCATGCCCGCAGCAGCTCATTTCATCTTTGCAACGACCTAGCGAGCTTGCGTTATTATGATCCCAATTCACAGGTGGGGGCATTGGTTCTGAGTAAGGGTAACTCCCAGGCCCGCATCCCAGCGTGGGTGCGTCTACACCTGGGATGGAGCTCAGAGCTGCTAGACTCCACAGACTCATTAAAGAGAAGATGCATTAGTTTTGACATCTGAGTTCAGTCCTTGATGTGCAGATGAGTAAACTGAGGCCCAGAAAGTAAAGGAACTCACCCAAAGTTGTAGGAGATAGGGACAGACTTAAAACATAGGTACACAGGCTTCCCATCGCTAAGGAGAGGCGGTGAGGGCTACCTGCAGAAGGAGGGGCTGGTGAGGGGGCGGGGTGCTAGGTACACCAGATAGAGACCTGGCAGGTGGAGTGGTGGCGGCTGGGGAGGATGCGCTGTGGCAGGCAGGGTCCCCAAAGCAAGCTCCCTTGGCACACAGCCCCGCCCTCATTTCTGTATTGTCTCTGGCTGCTCCTGCTGCCCCGGCAGAGCTGCGTGACTGAGAGACCCTCAGACCTAAAAGAGTTTCTATCCGGCCTGTGATGGAAAAAGCTGGCTGACCCCTGGGTGAGAGGAGGCTGCAGGCTCGTTCCTAACATGGCTCAGCTGCAGGTCCCCCGCGTGGGTTCAGGCGAAGCCCCTCTGCTCCCCGGGCCCCCGCTTTTCCATCTCAGTTCTGTCTGGCTTGGAAGGGAATCTTGACCAAGGCTCCCGCAGATTTCACAGTTCATGTTTATTCTCTCTGCACCAGGGGTCCTCAGCCTTCCTCACACCGTGGCCCTTTCATACAGCTCCTCATGTGTGATGACCCCCAACCATAAATTCATTTCTGCTGCTACTTCGTAACTGTCATTTTGCTACTGTTATGAATCGTAATGTAAGTATCTGATATGCAGGATGGATTTTCATTGTTACAGATTGAACATAAAGCATAGTGATGAATCACAGAAACAATATGTAATTATATATGTGTTTTCCGGTGGTCTGAGGTGACCCCTGGGAAAGGGTCGTTTGACCCCCAAAGGGGTCGCGACCCATGGGGTTGAGAACCGCTGCTCTACACTCTCCTCCCATGTGTCTCATGCTCTTCCCTGGTTTGGAGCCCATGTTCAGCCATCCACATCGGTGACTCCACTGGTGACCAGAACAAGGGGGGAAAGAACAAACGGAGCCAAGTTTAGGCAATTTCCACAGCCTTAGGTGTCCTGAGGTTGAGGATATTGACAAGGTCAAGGGCTCTGGGGAGCTTGGATCTCTCCATACTCTCGAATAGAAAGTCACTTCAGAAAATGCTTCTATTGTCTGCTTTGGTCTTTACAGACAGACCCCCTGCCTCAGCCCAACCCACCTCCACGGCCCCACTCTGCTTCAAAATGTTTGGGGTTCCGAGTCTCAGCCCCAGATCCGCCACTGAGTCACTGGCAACTATATTGGGAAATATTGCAGTTAACAAAAGAAATACATATTTTAAAAATGTTCATCTATTTTATTCATATTATAATATAATACGTATTATAATTGATCCACAGAGATACATTTAGAATTCATAATTATTGAAATCAAGTCTTGAGATGACCATTTATTGCATTTAAAGTGTTTCAGGTTACCCTAAATAGATGTCACTTTGACATAAACTTCCCGACTTTCTAAATCTTGCTTCCATAACACTCGAGGCGAAAAATTTCATCTAAACATTATTGAATTCCAGCATGACATTAGCATGCAGAGATATTTACAATAACAGAGCCATTACAACTCAATCAAAAGCTGATTTCAGCCAGAATTATGCAGAATTAAATCTTGCAGGATTCAAATTATTAAAAATCAGAGACTCAATAAAGTGTGGTCTGGAAGTCCCATTTATCAAGGGAGTCGGAGTGCCTCAACAGTTATAGTGACTTTTTCATATATATTCTGGAAGAATTTGCATGCATTTTAAAAGAGCGGAGTTTAATTCTTATGGAATCCAAGTAACTGTGCTAAATTTACACGGCGACGGAAGCCAGCTCTGACATCGTCCTCTGCACTTCCTTCCACATCTCACACTTTCAACGCAGCGGTTTTTATTTCTTATCCCCGCTGGTTAGAGAGACCCGCAGCGAGCCCACAGAATAGACACAAGCGTTGACTCCGGTAAAGGCCAAATCAGGGTCGCAACAGGGGTGGGGAAAATCCCAAACCGTTTATAACGCTTGTTACTCAACTACCATGCTAGAACGGCCCCTCATTTGCTCTGTTTGATCATACGGAGATTTTTAAGTATGTATTTATAATATCCTACCAGGATCCCTTTCCAGAACGTTTTATCTAAATAGAAAAATAATTGATTTCTAAGAAGGGAGAGGTAGTCCTGGCCGGTGTGGTTCAGCTCATTGGGGCATTGTCTGCACCGAAAGGTTGGGGGGTCGATGCCCCATCGGGGCTCGTGTGGAAGGCAGCTGATCAATGTTTCTCTCCCTCAGTCTCTCCCCTCCTCTCTCTCTAAAACAACATATTTTAAACATTTAGAAAGAGACGTAAAGAGAGGCACAGAAGAGAAGAGAAATGGGAGAGAAAGGGAAAGAAACCACCATGTAGAAATAGAGAACTTTTATGTAAGTATGAATCTTGATGTCCAGGAGTCCAATTCTCTTGACAAACAGCACTTACCTACCATTTATTGTGCCCGAGACAGACAGTTACTGTCCTCCAGCTCCCTTACAACCCCCTTGAGGTGACTGAGATATGAAAAGACATTGGCAATCTAGGGTTAGCAGTGACCATGGGGATATGGGTAACCATTCAAATAAGTCAGGAATGCAAATGTCTGCAGGGTATAAAAAGGGAAACCTAGTCTATCAACAGGCTGTGCAGGGCTGAGCTAGTGAGCAATACTGCCGTAAGGAATCCAGCTGTCTTCTTTCCATCTACTCGGCCACTGTTAGTGGGTGGATTTCTGTTCTTATGAATGTTGTCTCTTGCCTGCAAGAGGGCTGCCTGACCTCCAGATAGCCCATTGGCATTCCAGGCAGGAAGAAAGGCGAGTGGTGGAAGTTAAAAAAAAAGGACATCCTGCCAGGGACGGCCTACATGGCCACTCTTTGTTGCAGGAGGGTCTGGGGAAGTGAATTGTTAATAAATATAAACAGAAAATGGGTATTGAATTGGCAACCAACACCGTCACCACTGGTCCACAGATGCACAGGAGAGGGTCTAATAAGCTGAAATGTCGAGGAGATGGTATCAAAGAGGATTCTGTGCATGGATGCTGCTGGAGAAGGGACCTCTACCCAGCACATAATTAGCAGGACGGCCACAGGACCACGTGAGTAGTTCTGAAAGCATGAGAGAGCCGACGTTTGCTGGACCCTTGCCTTGTGCCCAGGCCTGTGCCTGCCCCATCATAACAATCTCACCATGGCCTCTTCTGATGATGGAACGAATGCCCAGGAAAGTTGGGTGACTTGTCCAAGGTCATGCAACAAAGATGTAAACTCTTTAAAGTGGACCTCACCTCCTGATCGGCCTGACCTGAGTGAGGAGGATAGATTAGAGGGACATAAACCTACAGGGGAAAGACGAGAGGCGGGTCTTCCTCTCCACTCGTGAAGGATGCTTATCAACAGGGACCATGCCCCATACAGTGATACAAAAACAGATGACATGGGGACCTTGAGTTGGTGGAGGAGGCAGATGTGTTAAAACTTAATTTGCACCCTAAGGTAAAAAAAGAATGGGTTATGAAGGGCCTGGGGAGTGGCCCTAAGTGGTCCCCAACCAAGGTCAGCTCATTCTGACCTAGTCTGGGCTGGATTCCACTACCCAATCCAGGCACCTGCGTCTTGACCCTGCGTGAGGCTAGTCCACCCACACCCCTTCTGATCCTTAAAGCCAATATCTGCCAGGCCTTCCTAAAGGTGGCCAGACAACTCAGTGAGAACATAAGTCTTCTGAGGGAGAAGATGTTAATGTCTCAGGCAGAACTCTGTGTTTGACAATTACAATCTCCATTCTAGCCTCCCATCACCAAGGTTCTTGGAAGAAATTAATGTGATTTCTTCTCTAGGAGGAGCCTGTCTTGGTAGTTTTGGTTTAAAAAATAAACAAAACTTTTATCCAGGCTTTACGTCTGTGCTAGGGAAGGAACCCACCACATGAGACACACAGCCTCAGGTAGGTGCACCAGCCCTGAGGCCATTTTGTACAGGGGCATTTAGTAATAATTTCAGGTCATTCTTGGTCCTTCTGACCTCAGTTCCCCTAAGTTCGGACTGTAGCCAGTAAGCATGCACATTGTATTCCTCTGGCCCTCGCTATCTGGGGTGGAGGGTTCCCTACTTTTCGGGGAGAAGGCACCTGTGCCCATGCGGTGCCTGGGCGTGTCTCTGGCGCTCTGCAGATGGCTGTCGGGGCTTGGTGAGGGCATAGACCTGGACTTGAGCCTTAGACTTAGTGATTCGGTGGATCTGTGTCTTGGACTTAGTGAGAAGATGGATTTCCTGCCTGCTTCTGAACCAAAGATGTCTCCAGTGGGGTGGGAGTTATGAACTCCCATGGAGCAGTCAGCCAGCTCCAGACAGAGCATCACACAGCTTCACTGCTCAAGGGCTGCAGGAAGGGTGTAGACGCAGGTAGGAGAGACGGGGGAACACACCAGCATCAGGGGTACCAGTAAACGCTGCCGATGATGATACAGAACAGTGGCCAGTGGCTCGCCTCTCTAGAACACTGAGTGTACAGAAGCAACCACAGCGCCTTTGCTTGCACCTTCAGGTCACAGGGAGTCCAACGTCAGGACACATTTCTTTCTTCCCCTTGACCACTGGGAAGCATAGAGCCTCTTCCAGATCTTTCCTTACCAACTTTGTGGAAATAGATGTATCCTTATTGCAACCTGCTAGAAATAGATGTTTGAAAAACGGCATGTGTGATAGTAATATTATCCTACAAATATCCTCTTCATCTCCTGCTGGTGGGGATGCTGCCCCACCCCGTTGATCGAGGGACGGGTCATGTCATGTCATTCACTTGGGATGTTAGCAGACATGTCTTGAGCAGAGGCTTCTAATGTGCTTATTTAGGCTGGCATTGGAACTCATGTCATTTTCCAAAAGACGCCCTGGGTCACTGGTCCAAGGAGGATGACAGACATGTGGGTCAGACCTGAACCCAGCAGAAGCCTAGAGCCAGACCCCACCTCCCCACACCCTGGCGAAGAGATCCTCCACCCCCCACCCCCCGGCCACCACTGAACTCTACAGACTAACAAGCAACACAGAATAGGTGCCTGTGGTTGTCAGCATCTGAGTAGCAGGTGGCGTGTTATGCAGCCTCGTGGCGGCAACGCTAACACAGAAATTAGGGCCACTGCCTTTATGATTGCACCCCCGTCAGAGCTCCCTGAAGAATCTTTTTTCTTTCACACCTGTTCTCATTTGTTCACTAATTCAAAAATACTTCTTTTTTAATTTTTATTTATTGATTTGAGAGAGAGAGAGAAAGGGAAACATCGGTTTTGTTATTCCACTTATTTCTGTATTCCTTGGTTGCTTCTTGTATGTGCCCTGACCGAGAATTGAACCCACAACCTTGGTGTATCTAGACGACACTCTAACCACCTGAGAGACCCAGCCAGGGCAACAAAGACTCCTTGAATATGTGCCACCCAAGGCACTGTCCTAGGTGCTGAGGAGACCATAGGAAGAAGGCGCTTGCCCTTCAAGGGGTTTGCACGTGGCATCAGCTTGTCCTCCAAGAGCCCGACAACACCTGTCCCGACGAATGTCTTCACCTCCTGACGCAGGTGGCTCACCTAACGGAGAAAACAAGCTTTCCTCTCTCCTGCGCAGCAGGAAGGAGGTTGGTCCTCCAGACAGGCATGGAAGAGACTCAGCAACGTACAATGAATTAGCATTAAAACCTCATTCATTTGACAAAAAAAAAAAAAAAAAAAAAATCAATACTGAGCTCTGGTCAGCTTCTTCAAACCTCAATGACCAACCATGGCTCTATTTTAGGGTCAAAATCATCTCAAGGTATTTTGTATGAACGAAGGGGGTTCATCTAGTACCAGAGAGAAAAGCTGGGGTTTATTTCCCAGAATAAAGCATGACATTCACATTAAGGGCCAGGATTTCACATACTATTGTTGCAGATACAGAGTGATTAAACACTACATAGAGCGCATCCTAGACCCACACCACGGCTGTTCCAACCTCCGGGCGGCCTGCGTTAGACACGCGGTGATCCGAACTTCCCAGGATGCAGGTGACGGAGGACGCGTGGAGAATAATCCAAAGGAAAAATGGCCGGCAGCGCGTGGGCCTCCCAAGTGGAAGACAGCGCACGTGGGATCCTCGGGCCAGCAGCCTCAGGTGTGTTTGTCGGAAGCCTGGCTCTGCAAAACGATAAAACAGGCTCCTTGAGAGACACTAAGGAGAAGGGAGTTCAATGGGATTCTTTGCTTACCAGAGGCGTCACCAAACTAGCGTGTACGGGAGCCCCCAAGGGCAGATTCTGTGAAGAAGCTTCCAGACTCGCCTAGCCCGGGCAGCCGGTTTCTCCAGGAGCTGCTCACAGGACCAGCAGCCAGGAACTCCTGCCGGGACTCCGGACTCGGGGCATTCGTGTGCACCTCTCAGCCCGGGACGCCCCGCGCCCCTACAGGACTTCCCCACACCCAGAGTTCCAGCAAACAACCGCCCATTAACCAGCATTTCTACAAGGTCAACGACAATTCCCTGTTTTTTAAAGAAATCAGCTCTGAAAAGTTCATATCCAAAGGCCACTTTCAATAAATTTGGAAGTCCTTTCTCTCTCATAAAGAAAACAAAACCCCTCTGGATCGCCAAATGAGTTTCAGCAGCCGCCACCCGCCCAACCTCTAACCAATGCCCTGAACACAAAAGGTCTTGGGTTAGTTGAACGTGAGGTTAAGATCTTGAGACTATTCGTGCTTGTGATTCGGAGGTATAATTTTTATGTCTTTAGAGAGCAAATCTGGTTAAGGTATACCTGTTTTTGTTTTTGAGAGGCTTTGAGTTTTCTATTTTCAAAACCAGCAGCTCAGTCGGAGCCCAGAGCTGTTAATTTTGCACTGCATTGCCTCGCCTTCGGCAGGTGTGATATATCCCAGAGTTGATGGCTCTTAAATGCAGCCCTTCAGGTGACTTCTGTCACATCTCAAGCAGTTTAAATTATGAGCTGTGCAGTTCCAGTATATTTTGTTGTATTATAATTCTTTGAAAACTGGTAATTCATGCATGGCATCCATGAGAACTCTCTATTAACCAGAGTATTTGATTAATGAGCCCGGCATGTGCTTCTATCATGCTGAGTGACCGACCGCCTTGACTCCACCTGGATGCATGCAATTCCCAAACTACTCAGTCTTCTTATTTGTTTTAAAAGATTATAACAGCCTCATACCAAAAAAAAAAAAAAAATGCACAGGAACTGGAGCCAGAAAATGTGGGTTTGAGCCTCGGCTTTTTGTCTGTATTTCTAGCATAATTCCTCGGATCTAGCAATCATTTTCTAGGACAGTGTGGGAAGATGGTAGGAGCTCCGTCAAGATTTGTTTCATGAAGAAAGTCTCGGTCCTTCTACAGAAAGAGACAGAGGAGGGGTAGCAAGACCAGGTGATGTCAGAGCAAAGGTATTGTTGGGAAGAACATCAAGTAGCAGGCAGCACACTCAGGACCTAGAATCTGGGTGCGACCTTGGCCCAGTCGCTGTCTCACTCTGAGCCCCAGTTTCCACAGCGGCACTAGGAGGCCAGGGTGCTATGGTTTCATGGTTCGGGTTATTTTAGCTGTGGGGTGTTGATAAAAATGTGCGTATACTCCATTCATAATTTATTCTTTGGAATCTTTCCCAAGAAAATAATCCATTATGTAGACAATGATACATATACACAGAAGTGGTCTTCCCAGCATTGTTAATAATCGTGACAAAATGGAAATAACCCAGCTACCCAACAATAAGGATTGGACGGGAAACGAAGGTGCATATTCGTGGTAGGCTCCAAGACTGACCTTAAGATTCATGTTTCAAGAAAGGAACGCCACAGGCAGGGCTGGAGAATTCATAAAACCTAGTACTCAGACGGTGGATTCTGAAGTCAGGTGCCTGCATGTGGCTCCTGACTCTGTCACGTATTTGCTGTTGTGAACTCAAGCAGATCACTCACCCTCTCTGTGCCTAAGCTTTGTAATCAGAAAATGGGCTAATATTAGACTCTATCTCACAGCATTATTGTGAGAAACATGTGACGTAATTTTTTAAAGCACTTAGACGAGTATTGGGCAGAGAGTAAATTATTACTGCCAGCTATGACTATATAATAAGATTGCAACAGTCACCGCTTTGGAAGAAGCACTTCCTATGTGACTCCCCGGTTATATGTACTGGAAGAGGAAAAGTAACATGGTAACGGTGACTAACTTTAGATGGGGAGATACCATAGATTATTTCATTTGTTTTCTTTATACCATTGTGTATTTTTCAAAATTTCTGCAATAAGCATGTGACAGTTACAATCGGAAAAAAAAAATAAAATAAAAAAAAACTGACTTTTTTCAAGGGCAAGGCTGCACATGACCACCTGCCGTGAGAGTACTTGGGAGGTGGTGTGTGCTTGGACTTTGACAGGCCTGCAGTAGGTTGCTACTTTGTCACTAGGAGATGCGTGACTTTGGCCACATCATAAACCTCTATAGGCCTCAGTTTCTTCAACTGGATAGGTGAGATGGGAGGGGCCAATATGAGAGCAGCCGTAAGTATAAACCAGCTTTTCAATAAATGACCTCTCACCATCGAAAAATCACTTGTTCTTCAACATTCCTGGACGCTGTGGGGGATGGAATAAATTTAAAGGGAGGGTTTCTGTCCTTGAAGACCCAGAGCTTTCACTGAGGGCCCCCAAATAAGAAACTTAAGGGCTGATAAAGAGGAAAAGGGTAGACTGTAGTCTGGCACAGTAAGAATTCAGTGATGGAGGGGTGTCTGGAGTTCCCTGAGAGGACTTCATGGAGAAGGAAGGACTGAAAATGAACTTTGAAGAATGTATAGAAAGTGCATTTGTAGTAAATACTAATTAGGGTCATATTCCGCTACTAAAAAAAAAAAAAAAAAAACTGACTGTACTGACTTAAACATGTAAAGGCACCTTCTTTCATGGAAGCAACGTCAGGCTGTAAGGAACTCACGAAATCCTCAGATGTGCTATCTTCTGTCCGTCCATATTTCTATCTGCAACGTAAGGTAACCTCATGGTCCACAGTGGCTGCTGGAACTCCAGCCATCACAGCAAAGCTCCAGGCCAGCCGAACAGAAAAGCAGGGGGGGGGGCTCCTTCCCTCTGAATGGAGTCAGCACCCTCTCCGTAGCTATGCTCTGTGTCCCTCACACATCATTCATCAGATCTGCTGCCAGAAAAGCTAGATGCCGCTTTGTAGTCTGGAAATAGCTAGCTAAAATGTGAGATTATGCTGCTGAAGAAGGAAAGGCAATGAGTGGCCTCTGCCATGCGGGAGAAGTGCCAGTGTAGTGGCACGACATGGACAAAAACCTGGTGCGGGAGGGAGCAAGCATTTGGAGGACAATTAGATGTCATACATGCACCCTTGGGGACTGTGGGGGAATCACAGCAAATATCGCTGGGCTCCAAGTCTGCCCATATCATTAATGTTGCCCCTGCCAATGACAGGCTCTTCCTACGTATTTTCTCCATCTCTACAATCCTTCCAGGGAGGGTTATTACACCCATTTTGAAGATGAGGGAAGGTAAACTGAGGTTCAGGCAGGCTTCAGCTTGCAGCAAGTGTTCTATGTGGTTACCGTCTGCCTGACCATGCTCTAAGGGCACTTATCCCCAAGGGCTGCTCCCTACTCCACTTCAGGCTAAGTCCCTTCTACTCCTCTAGTGACAACCTGTCACCCTTCAGCCATCTATCACACAGCTCACAGGTTCAAACACGAGTGCTAGAACAACCAGAGCTTTGCACAAAGGGGGAAACTAATAATATTCCGGATCTGTACATGAGGAAGACCGATTTGATAGAGGGTCGCCGATATTAGCAATGCACTCAGATTCCAGTACTGACAACTTTGTCCATCTTTTCATATCTGAGGCACCTGCAGGGCCCCGGTGACCAGCAGACACTTCAGGTTACTTACCCAGATGCAAAATTGAAGAAGGGGAAAAATGAACTGAGGCCATGGGTCCCACGGGCACCCTGGGTCTCCCGTGGATGCAAATGGACTCAGGATTGAGTGATCACAGCAAATTCAAGTGAACTCACTGGTACTTTCACGCTAGAAGTTTCCAGTGCACCTTCCAAGGATGAAATTGTTCTTTTCCCCCACACGGCGTGTGTGTGTTTAGGGAAACAAGCGCTCAGAAGATAATTTTGCATAAAACTATAAAATAGAGATAATATGCAGTTACTTTTTCTTAAAGATGAATGATGCAAAGGAGGGATAAATTGCATTTGCTATGAAAATTGGAATTTCAAGAAGTATATTATGTCCTCCAGTGTTCTCTATGAAAAGAAAATTATTTCTTTCTTGGGGGACACACGCTTATGGCATTTTAACTTTTATGACATTTCTGATTTGGGATGGTGAGTCTTCTCCACAGACATGATTCAAACTCCCATTTCTGCGGCGCGCGAGTCCTTGTAAATTACTCTGCCAGCAAAGCGGGAGGAAAACGCTTCCTAAAGGAGAGATGGTGGTTCTGCCCAGAAAACTTTCTGTGCCCGTTTCTGGGAGGTGGTCACTGATGGAAACATATATCAGGGAAGTAAATTGCACCTACGCACAAATCACCTGAACATAAGCTAAAAGTGGTATCAATCTTTTCTATGGACGACAGTAATTTCCCTTCATAAATAACGAACAAAGACACATTTTACCAGGTGCAATTAAATATCATTGTGAGGCTATATTGAGATATGATTCAGAAATCACCCCATCGTGACAAACCCCAAGACACCAAGGTGCCCAAATATATCTTTTAAAGATTTGGAGGAAATTCTGATTTGTCTTCCTTGAGCGTGCAACAATGCCATCCAAGGGAAACTCGAAGCAATGATGTTTATTTAGAATTAGAATCGATTTCCATTTTACATAACACCTTTCATTTTCAAGGCTCCCGAAGTACTTCACAAAGCAATAAGCTAGACAGTAATATTGCTATAGACAAGTGTAACCGTCATTATGCGTTCTGTAATAGCTCGCAGGCTTGGAAATTAGAAATCAAGGGAGAAAGATGGAGAGACAGATAAAGAGGGAGTGAGGCAGAGAGGGGACCGGGGAGAAGGCCGGGGGCTGGGATAGGGACCTGGAGAGGCCCAGGGAGGTGGAGAGAGAGACAAAGCCTGTAGCATACGGAGGTCAGGCTTCTTGCTGGTACTTGGTTGTTTTGAAACCTTTCCCAGAAATGCTTTTATTTCTATCTCTGGTGACAAGTAGTGATGTTCCCCGCCTCACACCTGAAAAGCCGAGGGATTTGGAGTCAGACAGTCTCAGACTCACATTCCAGCCCCTGTTACCGACTAGGGGGGCCCTGAGAGACTCACTTCACCCCGCTGAGTCCCATCTTTCTCATCCGTACAATGGGACCATGAAGCCTCTGCAGAAAGAAGGAGAAAGGGGACAATCCTCATGAAGGACGGGATGCAGAAGAGTCAGTCAAAGTCACCCAGCCGGCCTCCCCCTAGCCTTCCTGCACACGGTGAATATGAGGTAAGCAGGTCCCATTGGATTTCCAGGACACGGGAATTTAATAATCCCGCATAATGCTTCAAGGTTTGCAAAGCGCATGATCTCATCTGATGAAGTGAAGCCAAGCCGGCCGTAAGAAGGGTGTAACAAGGCTACCCCTCCCACCTCCTCCCAGTCTCTGTGCAACCTTGAGAGTTTGGTGTCGATATCACCATTTCACAGAAAAAGAGACTGAGGTTCCGCAGAGCCAAGAGCTGCCCCGGGGCCCTCTGAGCTGAAGCCCAGCATTCTTTCCACCAGCCCAGGCGTCTCCTCCAGGAGAGACTGGGTCAGGGTGACACCCCCATCTCTTTGTGAGCCCACCCCCACCCCGATGAAGGGGACGGACATGGCAGGTATCCAAGAATCTGTCAGAAAACTGCTTTTGCTCCTTCTATAGCTGCCATCACAACAGGCTGCTTCTAAGGAGAGAAGAGGTTTTGGTTTTGCATTTTAGGTTCAGCATAAAAGGGCCACAATCTCTTCACTGTCACAGAGCCCTCAGCGCAAGGCGTGGGAAGGCACGTTTGGGGTGCATGCTGCCTTGGTCTGTCCTTGACTCACAGAAGCACATTTACGGAGGGCCCGCCACGTAGCTGGCACTGTGCAGGGTGTGAGGGCCCAGACAGGACACTGAGGGGGACGAGGACTATTACTGATGGTCCGATGGGGTAGAAGGACGACAGGGTCCCAGAGATGTCTAGAGACGGGCTTCTACCTGTCCTTGGGAGGGAGGGGGCGCAGTTAGGAAAGGATCCCCAGGCCAGCCCAGGAAAACCAGGACGAGGCTGTGGAATGTTCTAGAACAAATAATGGTCAAGACCGTGACAACGGGGATGGTGAGAAAAGAGGGAACTTGACAGCTATTTAGGGGATAAAAGAGACAGCTCTTCTAGACTGACAGCACAGGAATGGCCACCACAGGAGAGAAAGGGACTCTGTTCCTCTTCTTACAAAGCCCTTGCTCTCAATAGCAACTGAAACAATGAAATAAAATAAAACGATGATGGCTCAAACCTCCATTTCAGCGCAGCCTCTTCATCTCCATCACTGGCTGACCTCCGGCTCCCTCTCGCCAAGGCAAAGCCAGGCCCGGCGCTCTGGCTCAGAGGGGGAAGGAATTTCACGGTGTGATATATTACTTATTTTAATCAAATACAATTTTTTCTAATTGTCACGGCGCCGGCAGCCTCGTGGGGCCGGTCTGACTTGCGTGCGCCCGTGACAGGGGAAGCCGTGGCGGCAGCTGCTTGGCGCCAGCCCGCGCGTGTATGGTACCTCTCACGTCTTGTCATTCACATGTCCCCTAATTACGGAACATCTGCTTGCTGTGGCCATTAGCACCGCGCTACCAGCTTGTCTCGTTTAATACCAATGACTCCTGACCTCCCCCAAGGAAGGCGCTTTCTGTCAAAACGCTCCCCCCAAAGAAGGCAATTCTCCATGCAAAATTTGCACTTTTTCTTTTCCTCTTCTTCTTCTTTTTTTAAAAATGCTACCTCACTTGCTAAAGACTCCTGAAAGGGAATGGGTTTGATGAGGCTCCATTGGGAGGGTGAGGAGGAACAGTCGGAGCCAGTGGAAACCTTTTCCCCTGCGCTGTTCTGTGGTGTGTGGGGTCTTTCAAAATCAAAAGTGGACGTCATTGTCAGGGCGAGGAAAGCAGATATGTGTCCCCCGCGTCCCCTCCTGCAGTGTCCCCGCTAGGGCGCAGGGCAGCCACCAAGCCCAGCTGCCCTGGAATGACAGCTGCCCGCCCAGACACAGACCTCCTGGACGATTCCACGGGCCCTTAGTATCAGCTTCCTGTGCCCGTGTGTGGAGCTCCTGCACCCGGGCCCACCCCGAACCCTAAACCTCGGGAAAAGAGAGCCCTCTTTCTCCAGGGGTGAGTGATGGGGAAGCAGCATCTTGCCCTGTGCGCATCAGACGGTGTTTATGATAAATGCACAGCCTCCCTCTTTCCCATCACAGAAGTGTAATAGGCAGGCGAGGAGAAAACCCAGAAACAATATTTCGTTCAAAGCCCAACGGGTCGGGACGCCAACGGGTCGCAGCCAGGGCTGACGCGCCCTCAGACTCCGCTCCGAAGGCCCATGACAGCCCGGCGCGATGGAAGGAAAAGCGCTGCGAGATGATTCCAATTAAAAGTGGGGCACGGGGAGGCAGGAGTCCTAAAATCAGCCCCAACGTGATCTGGGAATCGTCGCGTTTTTTAAAAAAATTGTTTTGCACATTCGGTCCTCGCTTCTGCTTCCTGTTCTGACACATGGCAGACCCTCTTTCTTCCAGGAGAGAGAGCGCCCGGGCGCCTTGCAGGGAGCCAGGGGGAGCAGTGGGTGGGCTCGCAGCGTCCCCTCCTGCAGCCCTGCAGCCCGGCCTCGCTCCCCACACGACACGGAAAAGCGGTGGCTCCAGGGCAGCCTCCCCGCAGAGCCCGGCCCTTTAAATCGCATGCAAGCCGGACCGCGCACGGGTGAAGGAGGGCAGCCGAGAGCTGGTTTTCATTTTGTCTTCCTCTAAAAGAGTCCGAAGTGATCCCTGACCCGCGCACAAGTACATTCCAACGAGAGCGATGTAATTAGGAGAGAATGATCCAGAGGGTTGCCACGTCGCCCCGCTCCATCTAAAAGCTTTCGAGATCCTTGGCTGCCGGGGATTTTCTGCGGCACCGCCGCCCCGAGCCTGCCAACGCTTCTCTGGGCACTGCAGCGCCCAGCAGGCAGAGAAGAGGGATAAAGGTGCAGGGATACATGGGTTATAAAAAATACTGCAAGAGAATACCTGTAACTACCTTTTGAAAACATGCCTTTCCGGTATACAGCATCATCTTAATAGTCGACCTTTCCAAAGCACCTACCCGAGAAAACGTTTTAACGAGGGGGCGTTGGGGGAGACGTGGTCTTGTAATCGCCACAATAAAAGCGTCTCCGTCCTTTGTATATGCTGACTTACAAAAAAAGAGCTTTCCATCAACAAAAGACGGAGCCGTAATTACATAAATCTCTTCATTCTTGATGAAGACACAATGGAGTATGAGCAAATCAATACTGTTGCTGCAGTAGTTCTTGTTTTTATTATAAGCGGAGTGAAAACTTGTTCAAATGGAATTCTGCTCCTTGGGTATAAAAAAATTTGAATTTGCACAAATCCAGAGGAGAAGAACACATGTTCTGTAAATGTTTAATTTTTTTTTCTGTGCTCCTTAGGAGATTTATGATGAAGTAGAATCAGACTTAAACATGAACGTGAAACCAGAAATGTAACGTTGCTGCCTGTATCCCCCCAAAACGAGACCTGCCACCCCCCTTTAGACATCTGATTTTAGTAGCTGTGCTGTACATGTTCGGAAGGCCCACAATTACTTCCTCGCTGTTTAACCCCACTATTAAGTAAACTAAATGTACCCTAAAATAAAATACCTCCAGCTTATTGCCAATAAACCAGCCGTAATAATTTTATCACAACCTACATTTGTAATATTTCCCATCGAAGACTAAGTAATATTGTTGATTTTCAAAGGAAAGGTGAAAAACACTGCATCTAAAAATAATTAATAGATGGGCCTGCCTACCTTTGAATTAAATTAAAGGAAAAATATTTCTTTTTTGTGGAGATGATTGCATTCATATCCTGTTTGGTGTGAAAAGTAGATTCCAAAAAGCTTTTAACTAATTTGTTCAATTTGTTTCAAAGCCAACATGAATAGGCTTGGTGCAAATTCAGATTCATTAAAACTTAATTAATATGCATCATTATGCAAATGAGGTTGCAGTTAATGAGTTCTTAAAAGAAGCTTTCTTTAATTAGTTCAGTTTTAATGGCATCATCATTTATCTGACTTGTTTTTAAAGCCACATGACATGCAAAAAGTGACCATCCTCTACAATGTGCTGCCTAATTGCATTTCATCCTAATTGTTTAATGTTCAAAACTTTGAAAAAGTTAAAATGTTTTGATATTCAGTTCTATTAAAGGGTTTTCACCAACTTTTCTATTCTGGTGATGGAATCGTTCTTCCATTCCTTGGCTTTTTCACTACTGTTGCTTCCAATTTTTTTTTTTTTCAACTTGGCCATTTCAATTGCCTATTTTGATCCTAAGACTACTCTGTCGATGCGTATATATTTATACGTTGATAAACTCATCTTTACAGGTACACAGGAAGCTGTGAATATCCGTGCTCAACAAGCACACTTCACTGTCGTGTGCATGGAGTGTGGGTTATTATACTTATGTACTTGAAAAAATTAAAACGAGCTTTCTGGGGGCCATCTGCTAACTTCAGGAAGCTTGGTAACATGTTTTAACACAAGATTTTAAAATGTAGTAATTCACAAGAATGATAGCCACTGCTATCACCAGCGTCTACATCAGAGATGCCTGCCTGGGGGATAAGAATGCTTAATAATTATTGGGGAATATGGAAATCAGAAAGGAGAAAAAAAAAGTCAGACTTAGTGCAGAAAAAAAAAAAAAATGCTAACCCAGGAAATGACTTTGGAAGCTTCGAAATACAATGGGTTTTTAAAACATTTCCAGATTTATAAAATATTGTGCTACACAATTACAATTGTGTTTTGACATGTGGTGCCAAATGTAATTCTTTGAGAGAAAAATTTAAAAAAGGGAAATTTTTTTTACACAGGGTCCTAGAAAGGGATGCAGCACGCATCCACGTTTTTACACCCCTGTCAGGAGTTTTAAAACTGAGACAAACTATTTGCCTTTGGAGCTTAAAACAAATATATGTGCTTTGCATCGGTTTTCGGCGAAGTTTGATGTTTTGTTTCAGCAGGGATGGAGCTGGGCGCACTCCTACCCTAATTAACAAAAGCAACAAAAAAATGCTGCGTAAGTCTTGTGTTTAGCAAGGCGTGGGCCAACACTGCATACATTGTACATTTCACATAGGAAAAAAAAAGGAAAATAAATATTCCAACCTTTTTTTTTTTTTTTTTTTGACACTTTGTCTTTTGAGTAGCACCCAGAATATTCTGGTTAAATAATTGGGAAAAATAAATCTCATGAAGAAGGGATCAGAGAAACCATTATTTGGGGAGATCTTCCAAATGAAGGCACCGTCTTGAGCTGGGAAGATGGTCTCCTTTCTCCTAAGTCAGCTGGTACCGCAATGTAATTGGCATCACACCGCCATATGGTGATTGAGGTCATATTAATATAATTACATGAATAACTATCGGGGGAGGTTCTGCTCGCAAATAGGGCATCACACAAAAGTGTGGAACGAAACCCTGTCAGGATAGGATGTTTTGGAACCAGAGGGCTATGACAGACTTTGTCACTCACAGGCCAGGTAAGCAAGTGGGGGTGGGGGGAGGGTCATCCTAATAAATAAAAGCAGAAAGCAGTTCAATCCAATAATGTGTAGAAACTGGAACCAATCCAACAGAGATTTTTTAATTTTCTATTTAGTTTTTTAAACATAACGGTGGGGGAACCTGTCTTATTTGTACCTGTCTCATCAACAGTGAGCCCAGCGCCTTGAATATACAGACACTCTCTAAATGTTTACTGAGTATATGACTGAATCCATTAAATTAGGTCAGAATTTGCTAATAAATCCTTTCTTTAATGCGTTCCACCCAAACTGTGCATTTACCAAACAATCATATAGAAAAGGTGCAAATTTACTTTTGGCCCTCCATCTCCCATCCACAGTAAGAAAGTAAAATATTTGCCTCTGTATATGAGTAAAAACAAGCGTCTGTTGGCACAGTGCTTTAGAGTTTATAAAGCAATTTCCTGTCCTTATCTCTTGGTAATTTTCATATATCCCTTTGAAATTGGCCATGATATCTTTTCTTTTCTTTTCTTTTTTTTTTTTTTAAACAAGGGTAAATATCCCATCCCTGACGCAAGATGCGATTTTCTCGAGGTCATGGAAGTAGAATTCTAGGTGCAGAGCCAGGAAGTCAAGGTGAGATTCAGGACCACAACCGCAGCGACGCCCCTGCCCACGAAGTGGGCCTTCCAACAGATCGATTTATGGAGAGGGGAGAAACTTGGGGACTCCAAATCCCCGATCCGACAGGCACAGGGGCAACTGTCGCTGCCCCTCGTCGGGAGTTGTAATAGAAAGGATCCATTATCTGAGTCTGCCGTGCCCAGGAGCGTTTAAGTTTAGGGCTTCCTGAGTCAATATGCAAAATGATCGTGCCGGTGGCCATCAATCACAATTATTTTAAAATTCAATAAACATTTAGCGAGTACTTTCTTTGTGTCGGGGCATCGTGCCAGGTGCTGAAAAAGCCTTACTCTGGGTAATCCTCTCAAGGCGGCTGCGAGGAGGCAGGCAGGGGTGCGTCTGGCGGAAAACGCGTTTGGGGAGAAGGTGGATGAGTTGGCCTGCGCTCCGGAGCCCGGGGAGGAGGGGGGTGGTTCGGCGCGAGCATCCCCACTGGGGCTTGCAAAGGCTGTGCTCTCTCTCCTGTCCTCTCGGCTGGGACTCCGAGTGCATTAATTAGAGACTGATTGAGAGTGGACCACGCAGCCTGCTAGTGGCATTCACTGAGCCTGCGATCAGCTCCTTACGCAGCAAGGTGTCTGCAGAGGAGCGTGTTCGGAGGAGGCTTTGGAGCTGGAGAGAAGAATGCGCTTGGCTGAGAGTAATGGCAATGAACGCTTATGACAACAATTGCAGCGAGAATGGCTATCTGGTGGGTACTTGAAATACGCAGGTACAGCTTTGAGTCTTTTCCAGGTGTCGACGCAGTTAATCCTTAGGGCAGCGAAGAGGTAAGGGCACCCTCGTTGTCCCATTCTACAGGCCGTAAAACCGAGTCCCACAAGGGCTAAGTCATTAGTGATGGGGCGGAGGTGGCACTGGGCTCCCGGACCTCACGTCATCTTCTCTCTTCAAACACGAGCGTTCTCACCATTTCCGTGATGGAGCGAAATGGACTGTGTCATTTGCAAAACATTGGTCTCGAAAGAAAGTGACTTTTTTCCCCTCTCTTTTCCGAATGCACAAGCCCCAAATCCCAGTGACATGAGTCATGCCTTCAGTCAGATGAGCACATGCCCACCGTTACCTGCTCCGGGGCTGCGAATACATCAAACTGTCTCATCCACGGAGAGTTCACCGCAGATCGGGGAATTTAGTGTCAAGGGAGAAATTTCTGGAGATTCTGCAATGGTCATCCACAGAAAACCAACTGGAACTTGAAGTAGAGTCAACATGCTTTCCAGTGAAGGTCACAGAAAAATAAGGAGGAAGGTAGTAAACACCAAAGAGAGGTGCCGTTGTTCACAGGTCACGCTCCTTCTCGGGGCTTCTCCATCCACCCCTCAGGTACCCCTGAACGCATCCTGGCCTCTGCTTTCTTAATTCTTTTATCTAATTAACTCTGACGGCAGTTCCTGTAGATACCCATTTTTCAACACCACTTGCCGGACCCCTCTGCTCTGTCCACTATTTCTACACCAACGACCTTCTCTCCCGGGCAGGTCTCCTTGCCTCCAAATGGATGCACTCTCGTTGCTGTCCCCAAAGGCCGTTTTAACTCTGAGTTTGTCCCTATCTTTCTCACAAACGTTCAACGGCTCCCCATTGTTCTAACAATTCTTCTAGGCCTGACCTTCTGGGTCTTCCACGTCTTAGTCCAAGCTGGCTCTAATCTTATTTCTCTTTTCCTTTTATGTTATTTCTCAAATCAAACCAAATAACTCCTCCCCCCACTTTTACCTAAACAACACCAAAACACTGTATTATAGTTCATGATGGACCATTTATAAAATACGGAAGAAAAAATATAAATAAATAAAATACCCTGCAATCTAAACACCCAATATAATCCCTCAGATATAAATATGTTGGCTCATTTTTCTATATGTATACTTGATATGTAATAGATGTAATAAAAACACATGACAAACCTGAGATCCCTATGTAGAAACAATTCGGTATTCTAAGTTTTTTCACTGAGCAGTATAGTGTGAGCTTTTTGTGAAATCCGAAGTGTTCTTAAAACTTTTTAATTCAAGGAGCTATTTTAAAACAGTGTCTGAAACACAGCAAGTGCACCATAAATGTTAGAGTGATAGCTCCCGTCATTAATATTAGCTATCGTTCTCCTCTGAACATGTGCTGTTAATAACTGTGTATTTGATTACATAGATAATCGGCAACTAATTTGCTGTTAAACATTTAGCTGGTTTCTAATGTTATACTATCATAACCAATCCTTCAATGACTATCCACATGTATGCAGGCATGTCTGCATATGTATGTGGGTATATGTGTCTCTGAGTGTATACGTATGAGTGTCTGTCTGTCTGATGTTTGCTTATCATTTTGGAATTGCTTCCTATTGCCAATAAATTCTCTCTTTTTTCCTTCTTAAACTGTTCTGAGTTTTCTGTGTCTTGCAACTTAGAAGAGCACTGACTTGGTACAAAAGCTTTAAGTCTCGTGTCTCAGAGAGGGTGGAGTCAATCTCTTCCTGTGAAGGAAAGGGCTGCTTTTCAGGAAGATCCCACAGCCTCAGCACCAGGCCCCTTCAGTAAGCCAGGGTTCCCGCACCCTGGCTCAGGGCGGGTCCCCAAGGGATGAGGTTGATGGGGGCAGAGGGCAGGGCTGCCTCCTGGCTCCAGGGATAGAGGCCTCAAGAAGAAAAGAACTGTCCACAAACATGAGGACATGGGTAGAACATGAAAGGGCTTCCCTTGCGGTCGGAGCACATGAGGATGTGATTTTGGAAGGCGGAGCCTGGGAGCACAGGCAACTTTTTTTTTCAGCCAAGCCTGTGGGTGGAGAGAGGATGGGTAAGGATGCTGAGCCACCGGAGAAGCCCACCAGCAGCTTCCAACATGGCCGCCCCACCGGACCAATCGGATAAACATAAATTGGCATGTCTCAGAAATCCTGTCTTTATCCTGTTGACTAATAATGACTGAGTTTTCTGGCTCTACAGTATACATGTTGACCCTTTGTATCTCTTCCCTGCAGACACAACCAGCCACATAACTTCTGGGGCTCAGAGCAAAATGACAGGGCGGGTGCCCCTTGTTCAAAAGTCACAAAGGATTTCAGGATGGTGCCACCAGAGCATTAGAGCTTCTAAGCACAGGCATGGGCCGGTGTGCCCGCCCCGGCTCACAAACCGGAAGCCGGTCTTGGCTGCAGATTGGATTCTCGTGCTTTTTATTGTTTTTGAATACTAGTGTTCTTCTTTCTTGATTTTCCCAAGCTCTTTATATAGCACGTATATCAATACTTGGTCCTATTTTCTGCAAAAGTCATTTTTTCCCACTAGTACATGAGTTACAAGAATGTAATGAATCACAAAGGGGCATTTCGTCCTTGCGCGGGGTGGTGGAGGGAGGGGGCAGGGGGTCTCTGTGTTGTTTTGATTCTAGTCTGAAAGCCAAGGGCAGCCCTGTGTCTTGGCCTCCCCCTCGTCCATGCCTTTGATCCTACTGCCTCCCCCCCTCTGCCTGCAGCTCCTTGCTCCTCCCAATTCATTGTCCCCTGTAACCTCACCACTCTTCCAGATCTGACATCAACGTCCTGTCGCCCAGGAAGCATCTCTGATGCTTTGACCTAAAAGTCACCCCCGGCCCACCTCCAGAGTGACGACACTGGGTTGTAAACCAAGGCCCCCTGCGTCCAGGGTTCTCAACCATGGTACCGGCAGGAGTCTGCCTCGCCTGGAGCAGGAAAGGCGGCTGCCCACCGCTGAGAGTCGAGGTGGCGCATCTGCACTCTGTGGAGCGGGCGTGACAGAGCAGAGCGTGGCCCCTCTGTGGACGCCGTGGCCAGGCCTGCCTCCAGACCCCCCCATGTGGTGATGCAGAGAGTTTGCTGAATAAAGAGGAATGTGAAGGAACCGCAAAGTCGCTCCTCAAAACGCCAAGTTCAGACGCGACTTCAGGGACACTGGCTCCCAGACTACGGTCCACTGCCATAAGGAAACACGACATTTATTTCAACAATTAGCTAACATTTATTGTGCTTCCTGGGTGCTAGGTACAAAGTGTTAAAAATGGATGAGGCTCCAGGGGACCAGAGAAATCCAGAGATTTGTCACTAGCTCGAGAACTAGTGAATGGCACAGCAAGGCCTGGGGCCCTCCATTGCCTGACCTGACTTGACACTTTTCACGAACTGTTCCTTGAACCATAACAGCACGCCAGGCACCGGCCTGGGAACACCTTGATTACCAGGGGGACTCTGTACTTCCGGAGCTCAGAGCTCAGGGAGGAAAAAGTCCCGCCCACAGAGAGTTGCAATTCAACCAGACGGGAGTGATGGCGGACGTCAGGCGTGGGCAGCAACTGAAGCCCCGGGGGTGGGGTAAGCGGGTGGATCAGGAAGCTCCTTCCCAGTCCATCCTTCCTTCTACACAGCAGTTATGGTCAAACCGGAACATTTCTGAACTCAGTCATTCTCTGAGCTGCAGAAGCCCTCATGCGAAGTTCCACTTTCTATCCCTGGGCTTCAGAGCCCCATGTTTGTTTCCTCTGCCACCCAGCCACCCATTAATCAGCCAACACATTGACTCATTTATCTCGCCATCTAGCCATCCATCCATCTGTCCACCCACCCACATTTTTTCTCTCACGCATCTCATTGTTCATTCATTTCTTCTTTGATTTGTAAGATGTGTGTTAGGTTCCCACTGTAGCAGAAATTGATTTAGACAGCAGGGAAAATGTAGAACTAAAATTAACATCTGAACTAAACAAATTCCAGGAATAAAAAGTTCCTGTCCGCCCCTGATCTATAAGGTACGACTCTTGTTTGATACTACGTGATCCAGCAAATGAAGACAAACGTGACTTTTTAGACACCGTAGCTAAATGAAGTTGGGGAAGTCTCGGTGCGGGGAGTACTTTCACAAAATGATATGGAATTCACTCTCTTTAACCCACAGGATAGCTCTTGAGTACCTACTGTGTAAGCCTTGCAAGCCCCTTTAGACAATGACCGATATATCAACATGTCATATTTTTTTACAAATTACAGTCATTCAAAACTAAAATAGGCCCACATGACTCACCAAGTTATGAATCTTTAACATGAGGTAGTAAAGTATTTTAGATAACATACCATAACATAAACGAAAATATTTTAAAGATTGCATGTCTGCTGCACTTATATTCATTTATACAGCGGTATTAAATAGGTTGTCTGTAATTTAATAAAGGAAGAAAAGGTTCAAACATCTCTGATACTCCCTCTTAACATAAAATGAGAGAGAGAAAAGAGCAAAATGTTGTATCAACCTCTTTTAATTGATATCTCGTCCTTCGCTGAAATTACATGTCAGAACGAACTGTCTGTTTGAAGGAGAATATTGGTGTTTTATTCCATCACCTTTTTTTCCCTGTGGAAGGAATAAAACATTAAAACGGTGATTATATGTGAATCACATTTTATACACTGGAGGTACAGTACATTTAGGAAAAGAATTTTTACCCCTTGTGACACAGTCTTACAAAACACCTCTATTCGTACACTGAAGGCTGCGTTTAAGTCAGATGATTCAAGCGGATGATTTGGAGAAGAGGTAGGACAAGAAATCAGCTCCATGACACCAGTTTGCTGCGGCCCCTGCGTGGCAAGAGCCCTCCCTACACGGTCCCTGTCTCAGGGTCCACAGCAGGTCACCAGGAGAGGACACAGACACGTTCCCTGCCAAGTGTCCCCAAGATGCTCGGCAGCCGCTGAAGCTGTGCAGGCGGAGGCTAAGGAGGGACGGACGAAGAGAGGCTGTGCAGAGCTGCAGGCTGGGACGTGTGAGGCTGCGGGGATGCGTCCCTTCCTGCAGTTACGTGGGAGGAAAGCAGCTCTGGATCGTGGCCCTGACGGTGACATTTGACACGTCCCCCTCCCCCATCCATCCATCCATCCATCCATCCAGTCCCTCATGCACACCTGCACCAATTCACAGCTTTCCATTTCTTCTCCTTGTGGTTGACTTTTTTTCCAATGTGTATTTATCATTCCTCCAGAAATGGTAAAGCTAGTTTTGTGCCGTCATGATATTAGACATCACGTGAAACAGAGCAAAGACCCCAGGGCACGCTGGCCTCAGGGGAGAGGAGGGTACGGATCAGGAGGAAAGAAGGGGACGGAGGCCGGGAGCAGGACCTCAGTGCACCCCAGTTCCTGGGCGCCCCACTGCGTCCTGTGCCCTGCGCCTGCCGGTCCTCGTTCACTCTTATACCCACAAGGCCCAACGCAGACGTCCGATTCCTTACGAAGCCACTTCCAGATGCAACACTCCCAGTCCCCCGCAGTGATGCCTGCAGTGTAGACTCCAGGCGGGCCTTCGTGACAGTCTGACTCACATTACGCCTGGTTATGCCAATGGTCCCCCCACCCCGCCCCTCACCCCATCCCCCAGCGCGCTCCCTGACCACGTGGAGTTCACGCTTCTTTGGGAGGGTGCCTTTGGTCAGTCCCTGCCCCGGCGCCCTGCGCCCTGTCTCCTCATCACGTGCGAGGGTCGCAGTTCTGTCCAACCTGCGACAGAGGGTTATTGCAAGAATCAAACGGGAGTTCACGCGCGTGAAAAACGCCAGGTGACAACTGGCGTATCGTCGCGTGTTTACTGGGCGTCTATTTTCTCTCCCGCTTCCGCATCCCCGGTGGCCAGCACAATGCCTCGCGTAATGAAGGTAAGCAACAAACGTCTGCTGAACTTAGTTGACTAGAGATTGGATTCAGTCGCGAAACCCTTGAAAAGGAGAAACCCATACGTTCCCTCGTTCAGATTTTACACCTCCTGTCAAAACACGGGCTCGCTGCGCTTACTCCGCAAATACATAGTAAGCTCCTGCTATGTGTCCTACGGGGTGCTGGGGACACAGAAGGAAAGGTACACCTCCTGTCAAAACACAGGCTCACTGCGCTTACTCCGCAAATACATAGTAAGCCCCCTACTATGTGTCCTACAGGGTGCTGGGGACACAGAAGGAAAGGTACACCTCCTGTCAAAACACGGGCTCGCTGCGCTTACTCCGCAAATACACAGTAAGCTCCTGCTATGTGTCCTACGGGGTGCTGGGGACACAGAAGGAAAGGAGGTCTCTGGCTGGCCGGCCTGGGGGCCACAAACTAGTGAGGAAAGCAGCCGGCCAAGTAACTAAGTGGCCTCACATACTGCAAGTTCCAAGAAGGAGTTTTGAAGGGGCCGTGCAGGGCAGAGAGAAGGCCAGGGCCAGTCCTTCTGAAGTCTAAACTCCTTCCCAGGGTCCACAGGGACCCGCGGACCTGCCCCCTCCCCGCCACTGCAGGCCCTCCCCTGGCCCCACCTGCCCACGGAGCACGGTGCTCCCACTGCTGGCCCTCAGCGCACCAAAGGAGGGTCTGCCCCAGGGCCTGGCACCTGCTTTTCTCCGGCCTGCAGCGCTCTTGCCTTCACACCTGCCAGCCCGACTGGGTGTCCAGGTATCTGGTCAAAGGTCATTCCCAGTGTGCCTGGGAGTGTGTTTCCCGAGGAAATCAGCATTTGAATCGGTAAACTGAGTCCAGCACGTGGGTGGGCCTCCTCCAAGCAGCTGAAGGCCTGAATAGAACAAAAAGCTGAGTGAGGGGAACTTCCTCCTGCCCACCTGCAGAGCTGGGACGGTGGCCTTTTGCCTGCCTCCAGACTTGAACCTGAACCGGCAGCTCTTACTGGGTCTGGAGCCTGCTGGCTTTTGGACTGGAACTTACACCTGGTTCTCAGGCCTTCAGAGTCTCACGGGGACTGCACCATGGGCTCTTCTGGGTACCTAGCTTGCCAATTGCAGGTCCTGGGCCTCATCAGTCTCTGTAATTGTGGGAGCCAATTCCTTCGTAACACATGTGTTCACACACATCCTATAGGCTCTGCCTCACTGTATCACTGAAGACAGTAACACCCCCACTGTCTTCATTCAGGCCCTGTGTGGTGTGTCCCTGAAATGGCAGCCCCGCCCACATTCCACCCCTGGCCCGGCTCTTTTCCCTCACACGTGACAGAATCCAACCTCATGGAACACCTGCGTTTGCTCACCTGTGATTGTCTGGTGCCCTTACTGCAGCATCAGCTCCGGGTGAGGAAGGGCTCGTCCTGCTTGGTTCATTAACACGTCCCGCGTGCCTGTGACTGTGCCTACGCACGGTGGACATCGTAACTGTGTGATGGATGAGTGAGTGAGTGAATGAATGAATGAGTGACGGGTGCAGTGGGACCTGAGTTCTGCCACTTGTGTCATCAAAGTGGTTCCAAACGGGGGCCCACTGCTGTCCCTTTCATCCAGGTCCCACATTTCAGGAAGAAAGTCGTTTGCCAAACAAAACAGATTTCTTGGGCATGAGACAGGAGTTAACTCTGTTGGCCTCGGTCCCCAGCACCGTCAGGGGTAGTCTGTACAGCGGACAGAGGACGTAAAGCTGGTGGGGCCAGCCCTCTCTCCCCAGCAAGGCGGCGGCCGCTCGGGCCTACTTAGCATTTCAATCTATATGAACTCAATGGGCCCTAGAACCCTCTTTCATATACACTCAGCAAATAACCTTATTCTTTAATAGGAAGACGTTTAGGAGATTTTTTTAAAGGTGGGTTCAAAATAACATGCTTCATCACCAACACCCGTTGCTAACAAGTCCAATGGGATCCAAGGCAGTTTGGGAAGTTACGCTCAGGACTTTGATATTTGTCTTTAGTGGCCTTACTGATGCCTATAAAAGAGCCACCTTTGATGGCCGTTAAGGCCTTCCATGATCTGACCCTGAACTATCTTTTCTGCCTTCACCTACTCCATGTCTTCGGGCTTTCTGGACATTAATGATACTGAAATTCTCAGACTCCTCAACGTCATGTCTCTGTAATTTTTCTAATTCTGTTCCCTCATCAAGAGGGACTTTCTCTCAGGTCACAACATTATGTTTGCCTGTTCAAGATCCACACTCCACACAGATGTCAAACGCCATATCCAGTCTTCCTGGCTCCCCCAGCACGGCTCCTGGGCCCTTATGCCCTCCCTCTGTTTTCCACAGTATTTATTTCCAGGCCCACCCCCCTGTATACACCGGAGATGTAGCACTGGTCTTCCCAGCAGGAGCCCCTTTCCCCAAACAAGAACCCTCACCCTTCCAGCCGTCAAGTGCTCTAGGTGGAGCTCTCCGGGCCTAAACCAATCCCTGCTCAGCAAGTCTTCAGTCCCAGCGATTGGCTCAGGGCGTCTGACCTAGGCTGGTCCAACCACAGGGAGCCTCAGACCAATAACAAAAACCACCAGAACAGCACGTTGGTGTCTTTCCTTGAACTGCAGGTGGGGAGGTACGACCTGCAAGAGCCTTATTGTCACCATCAGGGCAAAAGAAGGACCTGCAGAGACCCGAGACTAAGCAAAAACCCAGGCCCTGCCTACAACGTTCGGAGCCTGAGTTCAGCCATGCCTGGTGCCAAACCTGCAAAAAGGTGGTGTTATCTGCCACCGAAATCGTACAGCGGAGATGCCCACCTGCCTGGCCATGAGGTTACAAGGCTCCTGGAATCAGCCTCCGTACCGGGCGTCTGCAGCATCTTGCCAGCCATTTAGTAAAACACCTAACACACAGTAAGTGTTCATTTAATGATTGTTGCATGCACTCAGTGAAACTAAAAAATTACTTTTTAATCACTTGGCTGTGCTCACTGGACTAAACGGCACACGTTTTTATTTGAGGTAATTATGAAATAACACCTTCGACTAGTTTAGTGTCTAAAAAGTTCGGGGAGAGGCGTTTGTCTTCATTTAAATATTTATTAATATTACTTGTCCTGCTTGTGAAAGAAAAATATTCAACTGCATTCCTGTTTTTGTACTTAATATGAGCTAGAACTCCTAAAGACTAATTTCCCAGGTTACTTATTTTATATTTGGTGCCATTAATTCCACATGTGTGAAAAACATATAATTAGACCCACACTACAGAGTATGTGCCCCGGACTTACTGCAGACCTTCCGTGGATCAAGGGTGCCAGGAAAACCGCTGTCATCGATAGGGAACTGGCACGACTAAACATCGACATTGCGGCTCTACAGGAGACCCGGTTGGCCGACAACGGAACTATCAGAGAAACCAACTACACCTTCTACTGGCAAGGGAAGTCTCCGGACCAACCAAGACAGCACGGTGTTGGGTTCGCTGTGAAGAACACGCTTGTTAACTCCATAGAGCCACTCACAGGAGGCACAGAGAGATTACTTACCCTCCGATTGTCAACAACTTTCGGCCCAGTCAGCATTCTTAGCGCGTACGCCCCAACCCTCTGCGCCACCATCGAAGAGAAAGAACAGTTCTACCATGCACTGGACGAAGTGTTATCCAAGATTCCCAGAAGTAATGCTCTTTATCTCCTTGGAGACTTCAACGCAAGAGTAGGAGCCGACCACATGGCCTGGCCCACCTGCCTTGGAAACTTTGGGAGAGGAAAGATCAATGAGAATGGTCAGCGACTGCTTGAGCTTTCGTGTCACCACGGCCTGTGCGTGACAAACACATTCTTCAAGTGCAAAGAGATCCACCAGGTGTCATGGAGGCACCCCCGCTCCCGTCATTGGCACCAGCTTGACCTCGTCATCACCAGAAGAACGGATATTGGCAGCACCCTCCTCACCCGCAGCTACCACAGTGCAGACTGCGACACGGACCATGCCCTCGTGGTAAGCAAGGTGCGCATAATGCCGAAGAGGCTGCACCACTCCAAGATGAAGGGTCGCCCACGCATCAACACCAGTTGTGCCAGCAACCCAGTTAAGACCCAGCAATTCATCAACAAGATGGAAGATGCACTCGGCGAGGGAGTGGCGGCAGATGACATTATCGAATCCAATTGGCCACGTCTCCGCGACGCCATATACAACTCCGCCATTATTGCTTACGGGAAGAAAGAGCAGAAGAACGCTGACTGGTACGAGGCTCACTGGGAAGAAATGGAACCCGTGATCGAGGCTAAGAGGAAGGCCCTACTGGCTTACAAGGTCACGCCCACTCCCAGTACACTTCAAGCTCTACGGGCTGCCAGGAACAAAGTCCAGAAGACCGCCCGCCACTGTGCCAACACCTATTGGCTAAACCTGTGCAGAAGCATCCAGGAAGCCGCCGATATAGGCAACGCACGAGGAATGTATGAGGGTATCAAGAAGGCAACAGGCCCAATCCCCTCCAAGATCGCCCCCCTTAAGTCCAAGACAGGTGAGGTCATCACTGACCAGGAACAGCAAATGCGGCGGTGGACCGAGCACTACCTCGAGCTGTACGCAACGAAGAACACCGTAACAGACACTGCTCTTAACGCCATCCCAGACCTACCAGTCATGGAGGAGCTAGACACCCCACCTACTGCGGCAGAGCTCGGCAAAGCCATCGACCGCCTCGCTTGCGGGAAAGCACCAGGAAGCGACGGAATCCCTCCAGAAATCCTAAAGAGCGGGAAACCAGTCCTGCTACAGCCGCTCCACCATCTACTCTGTCTCTGCTGGAAGGAGGGTTACATCCCCCAGGATATGAGAGACGCCAACATTATCACCATGTACAAGAACAAAGGAGACCGCAGCGACTGCAACAACTACCGGGGCATCTCTCTCCTCAGCGTCGTCGGCAAAGTATTCGCCCGGGTCGCTCTTGCCCGCCTGCAGACCCTTGCTTCCCGCGTCTACCCAGAGTCCCAGTGTGGCTTCAGAGCTGGCCGATCAACAGTGGACATGATCTTCTCCCTACGCCAGCTGCAGGAGAAGTGTCACGAGCAGCATAAACCACTCTACCTCGCCTTTATTGACCTCACGAAGGCGTTTGATCTGGTCAGTCGAAGCGGACTCTTCAGCTTGCTACGGAAGATTGGCTGTCCACCACATCTGCTTGCTGTGGTCATGTCCTTTCACGACAACATGCACAGCACGGTGTCCTACAACGGCGCAACCTCTGAGGCCTTCCCAGTCAGCAGCGGAGTAAAGCAGGGCTGCGTCCTCGCGCCTACGCTGTTCGGAATCTTCTTCTCCATGCTCCTCCAATACGCCTTTAAGGACTGCAGCGAGGGTGTCTTCATTCACACCAGATCCGATGGCAAGCTCTACAACCTGGCCCGTCTACGAGCCAAGACCAAAGTCAAAGAGGTGCTCATCCGTGAGATGCTCTTCGCCGATGACGCAGCTTTGACATCACACTCCGAAGAGGGACTCCAGCAGTTAGTCACTTGCCTTTCCCACGCATGCAAGGAGTTCGGACTAGCCATCAGCCTGATGAAGACGAACGTTATGGCTCAAGGCACGGGGACTCCCCCATGCATCACCATCGATGGATACACCCTGGAGGTTGTCAACGACTTCACTTACCTCGGGTCCACCATCTCGAGCTCTCTGTCAGTCGACTTGGAGGTCAACCGGAGAATCGCCAGGGCAGCCACAGTTATGGCCAGACTGAACCGGCGAGCGTGGAACAATTCCAGCCTCACTGAGAAAACCAGACTGCGCATCTACCAAGCCTGCGTACTCAGCACTCTCCTCTATGGCAGCGAGACGTGGACCACCTACGCAAGGCACGAAAGGAAACTCAACAGCTTCCACATGAGGTGCCTGCGACGCGTCCTGCATGTCGCCTGGCAGGATAAGGTTCCCAACACCGAGGTGCTGAAGCGAGCCAATATGAGCAGTTTGCATGCAGTTCTTAGCGAGAGACGCCTCAGGTGGCTCGGCCATGTCAAAAGAATGGATGCAGGCCGTATCCCCAAAGACCTCCTCTACGGCGAGCTAGCAGAAGGCCAGAGGATGACAGGGCGCCCAAAACTGCGGTTCAAAGACATCTGCAAAAAGGACATGACACAATGCTCCATCAATCTCAACACATGGGAAGTTCAAGCAGACGACCGCCTAGCCTGGAGGCTCGCGGTCAGGCAAGGTACGTCACGCGCAGAGGCTGCGCGCAACGAGGAGGCGGTCCAGAAAAGATCGAGGCAGAAGCAGCGTCAGCAGCAGCAACAACGGCCATCTGCCTTCACCTGTACCAAGTGCGGCAGGGATTGTCACTCCCGAGTCGGACTGCACAGCCATTCTCGGCGGTGCAGATAGACTCTCAAGAAGCTACGCCATCGTCTCTCGAGACGGACGGCTGCCGACGACGACGAGACCCACACTATTAGTACGGAATAAAATGCTGTATTATTCAAGCGTCATAGTAGATGAGCTGGCACTAGACTCGTGCGCGCGTGTGAGGGTTTTGAACTTCAGTATGATCTCGGTTGTCTTGTGTTAGCGTCCGAGGTGCTTAGCAAAATGCTCAGGTTCTGCATTCGCTAAATATTTCTCCACCTCCACCTTTATTCCACAGGGCAGGATAGGTGTCCGCAGACACAGGGCTCCTGAACGGGGTGCCTTCTTTCCGGTAAAAATATGACGGGAGACGAGGGGGTCCCAAGACCTGCTCCAGGAGCCCCCAGGGCCTTGAGGTGCTCTGTGAGAAAAGAGCTGCGTGACCAAATGCGTTTGGGTGAGGCTCCCTCTGACACCTCTCTTGAACCCTCCCGAGGCACGTTAGTGTGTTAAAGGCTCTGAGAAGTCCTGCAGCCAGGAATCCCATAGACCGCTGTTCCAGGCAGTGCCCCTCATGCTTTGGTGATCAGGGGGCCCCTTTTTGCCTCAACGCCTGTTAGTATCTATCAACAGCCTTCGGAAGATGGTCACCTACCCATTTAATGTTAGCTGGACATGAGCTGCCCCTCTGCAGCTCAGGCGCTGAGCTGACCTTGTCCCTCTGGTCTCATTCCTCAGGGGAGCAAGAGCATTGCTTTTTTTTTTTAACTGTTCAAAGAGAGAAGGAGGAACCTGTCCAGCCTGCATCATTGAAAAGTTTCTCACTTACGTTCTTTTTCTTCATGCAGATGAAGAAAAAACTATTTCTTGGTCACTCCCAAGGTGCCAGGGACTACACGAATTCATGTGTCAGCTGGGCCACCCAGCCCCTCACTGCTTTAGGTCACCTAGTTTGAGCCCGCACCCTGTGGCCTATGCAACCCCAGGGCGGGTCCTCCCCATCATGGCGCTGTGTTCTCACGCAAAACTCAGCCCTTTCCCTGCTTTTCATTTAAAAAAATAAAAAAGAGCCCATCCACAGCTGGCACCCCCGAGGGCGGTGACATGACCCCAGGTTGGGGTGTGGCACAGAGCGTGTCCCAAAGGACAAGTCCTCAGTAAATGTTAGCATTCCAAGCATGGTGACAGCAGAAGGCTCCCAGGACACACAGAGTGGCATGAAATTCAGGGGGGAGGAGTAGCCCACTATCACCTGAGTGGCAGTCAGGAGGCCTTCGCACACACCAGGACCTTCATTCAATCTGAGTCTCAATGGAAATGTCGGATTTCATTCTTCCTTGAGGAATGGGGCTCAGGAAGAGCGCCCCAGGTGGAAGAAAAGGCTCATGCCCACTAGCAATGGCTGGGCCTCACTGTATTGTAGCTTCCTGGTTTGTAAAGTCATCAGGTTGGGCAGAGAATCAAGAGGGTTTGAGCCCGTAAAATGCCTCACTCTGCGCTTGGCACAAGGTAGGGCTTCACCAAATGCCCCTGCTATGGCTGTCATCCTTGTTCTTATTGTTGTCACTGGGATGGGCTTTCCTGTGGCCAGAATGTCAAGTTTCTGAAAGGGGGAGGTAAGGAATAAGTCAAAAGAGTAAGTAAAGCCCAGAAAGAGGATACCATGATAAATACTGTGGAATTATAAAAAGATGGGGAGCCTCCTGGGATGGAGATGAGACTGTTTTTTATCTCCTTGTTCCCCGGTAGGCACGCAGTATCTCTGGAATGAATGAATGAGCTTCTGTCGACTGTAGGTACCCTCCGAGTCAGGAAGCTATGTCGGGACCATCCGGGGTAGGGACACAGACAGTTGAATTAGATATTATTCACAGACAGACAAGGAAGAATGGGGACAAGAAGAGGTGATGGGACATTGGGCAGGTGTTTCTTGCTGGGTAGCGGGGACAGGAGGCTGTGTTCTTCAGAAAAGCTCCATTTCTGGTCTGCATCAGCAAGGCAGAGGATATTCGCCCATCAGGACTGAAAACTAAGCCCTCCCATGCTGAATTTTCCTCCAGAGGGAACCCCCACTGATGTGTGTGCAGACACCTGTGAGTCAGCACTGAGAACCTCCTTTCAAGCTCAGAGGCCCCCGGGGACGCATCGCCCTGTGCTTGCCAACTAGCCCCTGCCCCTCCTTCCTCTGCCCGGCCCCCCCCCCCCCGCAGGTGCCCCCTCATGCTCAGCGATGTGCTCCCAGAGAAATGCCATGGAGCCCTCGTTGGGTGGGGCCTCGGCAACAGCAACAAGGGCAACTCCCCCATGCTGATCCCTCTCGCAGCTCCCCAGACCCCTACCCTGTCCAGGCTGTGTGTTTAGTCCTGAGCAATTTAATGGTGTTCTGGGATGGAAAAGGAAAAAAGAAGACAGGACTCATCCCAAGCTAAGACTTTGAAACTACAGAGCACCAGAGTTCAAGATGTGGCAATAAAATTCTAACCTTTGCTTTGACCTGGTCAGAAGCCTGAACAATAAAGTTAGACTTTCCAGAACATCATCTGTTACCAGTGGAGTCTATAACATACCGGGGCTGGAGCGGCTTATGCTGAACAATTATGGAAAATACAATATACCAGCGTTCCTCTGTCTCCCATTTGCAGGTAAATTTACATGCATAAAAGCCCCACTGAGATAGAAAAGTTTATGAAAATCATTCAAAAGCTTTCCATGCATTCACTTACGACATAGTTATAGCATGCCAAATATTTGTTCCAAGCACTGTGACGCCCTGAAACGGTCTCATTCGCCTCTGTGTCACTCTGGATAAGGGTGATGGGCCTACACGACCAGGTGGCTCACATAGCAATCACCCTTGGGGATTCCAAATATCAAATGTTACTTCTGTTGAGCTGGCTATTCTCTTGAAATTTCTCTATGGAAAAATGACTTCTTGTTCCTTGTTAACACAAATCTCAACAGCCAAGAGAATGGTGGTGGGTCAAGAGGCCCCGAATATTCTTCCCTTGGTGGTTTTATTAACTCTGATTCATACCTACCACCCCACTGGCCCCGCGGCACGCCGTCTGCTCTGTGGCATTTTAGACAAAACATGTCACCCCAATGTCTGCTTCCACAGTCACATTTCCTTCTCTGACTCTGACCCTCTTATGTCCCTTCCCAAAGACCCATATAATCACATTGGGCCCTCCAGGTAACCCGAGGCCATCGCCTCATCTGAAGACACTTAGCTTAATCACATCTGAAAATTATGCTTTGTCATGGGAAATAACCTATTCCCAAGGGACATAGACAACTTTGGGCAGAGGGTGGCATTTTTCTGCTGACCACAATGAACAAAATAAAAAAGGAAATACCATTTGTATGGATTCATTGTTTATGTGCCCCCTCCCAATTAACGTGTTGGAACCCTACCTCCTAATGCAGCGGTTCTCAACCTGTGGGTTGCGACCCCTTTGGGGGGGGTCAAACGACCCTTTCACAGGGGTCGCCTAAGACCATGGGAAAACACATATGTAATTACATATTGTTTTGGTGATTTATCACTATGCTTTAATTATGTTCAATTTGTAACAATGAAAATACATCCTGCCTATCAGATATTTACATTACGATTCATAACAGCAGCAAAATTACAGTTATGAAGTAGCAACGAAAATAACTTTATGGTTGGGGGTCACCACCACATGAGGAGCTATATAAAAGGGTCGCGGCATGAGGAAGGCTGAGAACCACTGTCCTAACGTGAAGGCGTTAGGAGGTGGGTCTTTGGGATGTGATTAGAATTAGATGAGACCATGAGGGTGGGGCCTCCATAATGAGATTAGTGCCCTCGTAAAAGTCTTCAGAGAGATTCCTTTCCACTAGGTGATGCCACAGTGAGAAGCTGGCGAGATAAAACCTGAAAGAAAGCTCTCTCCAGAATTCAGCCAGGCGGGCGCCCTCGTCTCCAACCTCCAGCCTCCAGGACTGTGAGCAATGAACTTGTGTTGTTGATAAGCCACCCCATCTACGGTACTTTGTTAGAGCGGCTAGAATAGACAAGACACCGTTTGGCTGCCCGAGGGCCGTCTTCTTCCTCCCTGGTGCCCAGTGGACAGGGGGGCCTGGCCTTGCCTTGAGTGAGCCCCTGTCCGGCTCCCCAGCACACCAAGGCGCCACCTTCCTCAGCCCCTTGTCTCCAGGCAGCATCAAGTGACTCATCCTGGCCAATGAGGTGTAAGCAGAATTATACACATCACCTCCTGGCTGGGGCACTGAGTAACTAGGGCAAGACCTCCCAGCGCGCTCTTCTTCCTCTTACTTGGTACCCACATGGGCAGAGTTTCCTGAAGACCACGGTGAATATGCAGCAGGAATCAGCCTGCTCCGTAAAATACAGGACGCCCAGTTAAATCTGAATTTTACATAAATATGTTTTTTCCAAACATTGCCTGCAGCATACTCATACTAAAAAATCATTTGCTATTTTTCTGAAATTCAAATTTAACTGGGTGCCCTGTATTTTTTTATTGGGTAAGTCTGGCCCTCCCAAGTGTGCGTGAGAAATCAGCCTTTGTTAAGGCACCAAGATTGAGGAGTTATTTGTCACCACCGTAGAGCCTAAGCTTTTGGACAGCCACCAGCCTCCTGCTTAGGTGATTATCAGGACCGCAGTGGTCCGCAGCAAGTCCTGGGACCCTTCGGAGAGCAAGGAGGGTTCCTGCCAACTTCCAAGGCCAAGAGTGCATCTTAATCCTCAGCACCCATGGCAGCCTTGATTGGCAACAGAATGGGCAGGTCTGGATGCTTACAAAGCACTTGCCTGTGTCTCTGTCCACCTCTGAAAGCCAAACAGTGGTGCCTTTCCTCACTCTGCAGAAGAAGGGGGACTTCCTCAATGTCCAATCTTCTCCCGTGATGTTCACTTCAATCTTTGGTGTCCACTACGGCTTGACAAGGCTCGGGTCACCGAGCAGGTGAAAACATGATTCAGCACAGCGTGATATATTTTGTCAGTCTGCACTCAATAGATCTGTATCTCAAGATGCGTGCAAAGGAGCCCTGATAGAATGTCTGAGATTAGAAAGCATTTGTTAGCCGCTGTCTGATGAACCCTCTTGTTGACATTGATGATGGCCATGCCTGTAAAATGTTTTTTTAAAGCCACTAGAATTGCATCTGACAGTCAGCCAAGGAACGTGGGTTTGCGGCAATTGTGGTAAAACCGACAGAGGTGGCAAAGGCGTGGATTTACAAGTGAACCTGAAAGACAGGCTGCTAGCTGGTCTAGGTGTTCATTTCCCTGGAACCTGAATAGACTGGAGGGAGGTTAATAGATTTAGGGGAGCAAATGAAGTATTTTTAAAATAACCTGATCCAGGACCTGACATGTAATAGCAATTCCGTAATTTTCAATTCCCTCCATTCCATTGGAAAACTTTCATCGGCTCCTGGTACAAAGACAGTGGAGTGCATCGTGGACCTTCAGAAGGACATCACCCAAGGGCTTTCCATGTAGCCTGTACCTCTTCCCTGAAGGACACGTCCATCCACACGTGGGGAGTGCTACTCATGCCTCAGTCACTTGCCCTGAAGGAGCTCACCGTCTGTTTGAAGAGATGAGGCAAGCATGCAAGAGCTGATGGCAGTTGCCCTGGCTGCTGTGGCTCAGTGGATTGAGCACCAGTCTGCGAACCCAGGGGTCGCTGGTTCGATTCCCAGTCAGGCCACAGGCCTGAGTTGCAGGTCAGGTCCCCAGTTGGAGGCATGCGAGAGGAAACCACACATTGATGCTTCTCTCTCTCTTTCTCCCTCCCTTCCCCTCTCTCTAAAAATAAATAAATAAAATATTTCTAAAGAAGAAATGGCTGACAGCAGGACCATACCTACTCCTCCAAGAACATAACTGAGTGGTGAACTCTGTGTAGCAAGTATAAGCTGTAGAAATTTAATGAACAAATAGATCAATTAAGCGGGTGCAGTCAGAAGGGACTTCACAAAAGATGAAAGGTTTTATTTGGCTACTGGATGAGGCCAGTACCATGTTTCCCCAAAAATAAGACAGTGTCTTATATTAATTTTTGCTCCTAAAGACGCGCTAGGTCTTATTTTCAGGGGACGCCTTAGTTTTCCACGAACAAGAATTCACATTTATTGTTGAACAGAAAATCAACATTTATTAATATACTGTAGTCACGTCATCACAAACATCAGCATAACCAGCCAGACTCTGAATTCCATCAAGAATTTGGGGGGAGTTGTAGCCATGACTGCCGCTAGGTCTTATTTTCAGGGGAGGCCTTATGTTTCTAAGCTTGAAAACAGTTGCGCTAGGTCTTATTTTCAGGAGATGTCTTACTTTCGGGGAAACGGGGTAGCTGGGAGAGGAGAGAGAAAGCAAGGTCCCAGTGCGGAATCCACAAAGGTGCCGGGCAGGGAGGGCAAACCCCGGCAGAGGTGCTGGGCTCTCGGTACAAAAAGCCAAAGATGATCGCGTCTCAGAGTTGGGAGGAATCATGCTGTATTTGTGTTCCTCTAAGTTATGTGTAAAAAGAGCAGCGGTTAGTAAGTGGGAAGAACCCCTTCTGTGACAGGAACCCCGCCAGGTGCCTCGCACATAGCTTCTCATCCAGTGCCTCTCCACAAAGCGTCACTTGCCCAGGATCCCTCGTGGAGGGGTTTCCATGCCCAAGAGCGGGGGGTCTCTCCTCACCAGCACAGCAGCCTGTTCTTTTGAGGGACACCTTTTTGGTTCCAGTTCACTCCAAGTCTCACTGGGCAATGGACTGAGAAAGTGAGTGGATTCTAGATTCAGACAGATCCGAGTCTGAGTGGCAGGCCTCCAGCTGTGCAACTTGGGGGGGAGTGCCTGATCTATATCTCTGAGCCTCGGTGTCCCCATTCTTTAAGCGACTTCCTGTCCCCTCAGCAGAGGATGCTCTGAGCTGGCACATGCAAGCGGGCCAGAAGACATGGAGAACTCACACCTGACCCCTGCACCGCTCCGGGCAGCCGCCCACGAAAAATGCAGCCCTCCTCCCAGCGATATCTCTCTGAGACACAGAATGACAACAGCCGTCCAGTGACCTCCCCGTCCAGGACCACTGTTGGGGAAAACCTAGAACATAGCACTGGTGGCCCCGAAATAACTCTAGGGGACCACCTCTCTCCTTTCCATGTGTCAGCAACCATCTGCTCGATAAATCCTTCCTGAGTTTCGCCAGGCACGGAAGTCAGATCCATGTGTCTGAGTGCTTTCTGAGAGTTGGGGGCCCACCTCTGGTCTTCTACGCTACGTTCCCCATGACATTTCCCATGTCATTGGTGTAAGTCCCACCTGTGATTTCCATCAGGGAGTTCCTGAGCTGTAAAGGATCCAGACCAGGGCGCTTTAATCCACTTGGAGTCAGGGCTGGACCTCAGGGCACACCCCTGTGGAGGTAGGTCCAGAACGGCTGGCCAGAGCCTTCCTGCCCGGACGGTGGCCCAGCTCCCTTACCGTCATCCCTGGAACCTTATCAGAAACACCAAATGTTTCTGGCTCCTCCACTTTCTCTCCTCTTCCCACCTACTCCCCGCCCCAGACCTACTGACTCAGAATCTGTATTTTAAAATGATTCCCCAGAGCTTTTTAAACACATTATAGATGGGGAAGCACTGAACTACGACAGTGGCTTGCAGACTTGGCTGCGCTTTAGAATTAACGGGGCAATTTTCAAAAATGTCCCTTGCCTGGCCCCTGGCCCTAGACAATCTGATTTAAGCTATCTGGAGTGGTGCCCAGGAGCGAGGACTTCTTAAGGGTGCATCCAATGTTTCTAATGTGCAACCAGGGTGGGGACTCCCCGGGCCAGTCTGCCTCCATTTCGACGGGCATGGCCCTGCACCCCAGAACCACGCTGGGCCTGCCCCTAGAGGTCCCGTAACTGAGGCTGTGGAGAAAGAAGAGCCCCAGAAGCTGGGGACCCGGAGCTGCTTGATAAATAGATCCCCGTAAACATGCGGAAGTTTATACAGTCTTATTCAAGTACAGTCACATGCTGTGTTTATAACGACAGAGTTGCCAAAAAATGGCCGTCAGTAAAACAAATCGTATTGTCACAATGGTTATTATTATTGTAACAAAACTTTAACATTTCTTACCCCTCTGCCAATGCAATCACAATGCATAATGCATTTGAGATTACTTCCAGCTGTCTCCCACTCTGTGAATGGGGACATTTCTGTGCACACAGCACTCAGACACTGTGTACATTAGCATGGTAAGCAGCCATCTCCCCATTCATGAGCGGAGGCTCCTAACAGGGGAGGGCCCTTCAGTGGTCACCCGATAGCTTTACAGTCGGACGGAGCCCCTCTTCCTGAGCCTGGCGGGGCCGCGCTCAGGGAGTGAATAAAGCCTGAGCCAAGGCAGAAAAGGTCTTCAATCTGAAGACCTCCATTCCAGTGCCCGTTATGCCACCCAGCTCCTGGTAGGCACGGCAAACTGCGTGTCCTTTCCGCTAAGTGACAGTGGCTACTGTAATACATCGTCAGGCTCAAAGAAAATGGGGCTTAACGATGAGTACCGTAAGTGCCGGAGTCTCTAATGATATAGGGGGTTGTAACTGAGGGTGTATTAGCAGCGGTAGTGGTGCCTATAGCGGTGTTACGACCACAAAGGGAGAATCTGGCCGTCTTCAAACCCCTTAGAGTTTCCTAGGGGGTGGATGGTGTATTTTTTGTTTGTTTTTTGTTTTGCAAAGAGAGAATGAATGGGTGGCTGGCTGGCTGGATGGATGATGGACGTGTGGATGGATGGGCAGGTGGATGGATGATGGACGCGCGGATGGATGGGCAGGTGGATGGATGAGGGATGCGCGAATGGATGGGTAGATGGACGGATGATGGGCGCGCGGATGGATGGGTAGATGGACGGATGATGGGCGCTCGGATTGATGGGTAGATGGACAGATGATGGGCACGCGGATGGATGGATAGAGGGATAGTTGGGTGGCTGATGGACGAGCAGATGGATGGATAGATGGATGGTTGAGTGGGTGGGCAGGTGGGTGGGTGGATGGATGAATGGATGATGATGAGTAGAGATGTGGACCGCTGCAATGATGCTCACAACCTGGCCTCTTATGGCTTCAAGTCAATCATCTGAACATCTTCTGGTTCAAGTACGACCACTTTTGTATTCGTCCAAAGATGTCCTTTCCACCCCCATAACTCTGGGTCCTGTGCTTTCCCACCATGCCGTGCCCTGTGCCTTCTCCTCTCTGCTCCTTGGCCCTCACTGTTCTTGACTCTGCCTTCCAACCAAGAGCCAAGCCCAGAGGGCATGACTCCTATTCAGAAGCCTTCCCCAGGGCAGCCAGTCCAAAGGAATCACTCTCTTCTCTCCCGCCGTAAGGATAACCTCGTTTCTTTCTATCGCACAGACTGCATCCCTTTCGCCACACCTGAATTAACTCGCCTACCAAAAGAAAGGGACGGAACTAGAATTTATTCAGCATCCCCCTGGGCACCCCCACACAGTTCTGATAACAACCCTGCAAGGAACGTATCATTGTTATTCCACCAAAGCAGCGACACAGGCTGTGAGAGGCTGGCAGACGTGTCCCGGCTCTATCGGAGGTGACACTGGAATCTGAACACGGGTCTTCTGACTCTGCCGGTCACCATTCTCTCCCCCACAGTCATTGAGAGCGGCCCGAACTCCTCCTGCTGGACACTTTATAGCCCAGTCAATGCATCTGTAATGCGGAGGTCATTCTAGCAGCGAGGCTACACACTGGTCAGCAGATGTCGCTTCTTATATTAACACCACTGTTCTTTCTCTGGGACTCCTGCCTGCACAGGGCAAGCCCTCCATGGACCCTAATTGTTACCATTTCTGAAATTAAAGTCAAAGCCGTGTGCCCGGATTCCACGGGGACCCCGAGCTGGTCAGTGAACTAGAGAAGTCCATTAAAAAAGATCACATAAACCTTAAACTGTCCCTTTCAATTTTAAACATTTAGAGCCCTTGAATTTACCAAACACCCGCTTTCGGGCCCATGCTTCTTCTGTGAGCAGGGAGTGCCCCCAGACCGAGTGTCTGTAAACACATCCGTAATGAAGTGCCTGTGAGTTCCAGTTCGGCTTTCTTTCCAGGGTACCGAGAGCGTGAACACATCCCAAGTAATCAGTGTTCGGTATCCTTCCAGATTGGTATGATTTCCCCCCAAACCTTCAGCGTTACCTGACATCGGTTTCTGCAGTGACTTCCCTTTATAACGCCTTTTGAAAGCTAATTTTATCTTAAGTTTTGGAGCTACAACAACTCCCTTTTCACATGATTTCATTGGCCTACGTGAAACATGTAGCATTGCATTAAATGAGCTCATTATAATGACGGGAACCCCGGAGGCAAGGAGCACTGGGAACAAACCAAGGGACTCGCGGTGACTTTGTAAGCAAAGACGCCCCGGCAGGACACACCTGGCCAGGTGTGGCGAGAGCAGGCAGCCAGGGGTGGTCAGCAGGCCCTGTGCAGCCACTGGGGGGGCTGGAGAGAACAGAGAAGCTGCAGTTAATTCAAAAGACAGCTTGTCCTGTCATTTCCTGGGATGTGTGAAAATAGCAGGGACTACAGATTTCTTTAATTCCCGCAGGCGAACTGCCAGGGTAAAGAGCCAGGAGTAGAAGGAGGCTTGGCCTGGGTTTGTATCTCCACCTCATCCCTCATTAGCTGTGTGACCTTGAACGGCTCCCCCCCCCCCTTGATTAAAACGGTGATGTCATCACTCTTGCCGGGAATCTAGTGGATGTTACAGAGAAGACGCGGAGCGCACAGTAGGTGCTCCAGAAGCACGAGCTGATGCTGTGATGTTCATTCTGGCCATTTCTGGTGTCTCAGCTCTCATTACGGCGGTTGAAAGAGATGTCTTAGTGCTCTCCCTCCCCCTCCAGCATAAAGAACCCATTTTAAAAATTAGCATTTACAGACCCCTCAGATGCTCGCAAACCTGGGACTTACTACTCACCCTGTTTGCACTTGCAAATTGTTTTCCTGGGAACTGGAAGCAAAAGGAACCCCAGCACCCATCCATTAGGGCCTGCTACCGTATACAACGGAGGGTCAAACCCCCCAGCCCCCTCCCTGGTTTCAGGCAACACTCCTATTGTAATTGCAAATCCATGGGCCTTTTTTGTGAATTGCATTTGGTTTTTAAAGGGAGAGGGGTGCCTAAGTCACAGGGTCATTTACAGAAGCCACATCACAGTCACACGTCCTAATGCACATAACCGCCTCGCATGGTAATGGAACCAGATTGGTGGCAAAACGCTCTGAAATCTTAAGTAAGCTCTAAATCACAATTGTTCTAAGCTCTCCCGTTGATAGACTTCCTCAGCTCAGTCACCCCGGAGTGCATTCTCTTTGTTTCTCATGTCGGCAGAAACAGGGAGCGGCTTGCGCGTATTCTTTTAAAAGATGTTCTATTGGAGCAAGTAGTAATAAAATATGCAGAATATGCACTTAATAAAATGCAACACCTCTGCTATAAATTGCTTCACGGAGGTATAGAAATATATTAGAACCCATAAAACATGTACAAGAGATGGAACGAAGCAGAAGTTACCTTTCTTGTCAGTTATTTCGAAAATGGTCTAAAATTGAAGATAATGATTATTCATGGGAAAAAAAAAACTTTGTCAAATGCAGCATCTACATTGTTGGTGGCATTTTCTGACTCACGGGTGGATTTGTGGTCTTGGAGAGGTGCCTAGACATTGTAATTCCCAAGAATTATAATTAACAGGGAAAAATTACTCATTTATTTACATTCCCATTTGAACACTAGACACATTATTTGCTAAACGTCCCTTAATGATCCCGAAGTACATTGTTATATAGAACAATGGTTCCACTTTCAGAGGATAAAAACTAAAAAAAAAAAGAAAACTTTTCCTCCACAAAACAGGTCCTTTACAACCCCTGCTAGACATTTCTTTTATGGTTTTAAAAAGTTATATTGGTTTTTTAAAATATCAAAATATTTTATGCAAAATATTTCATTTTTAAAGAACTCGTTCTCGCTCTCGGGAGAATGTATGTGCAATTGTTAAAGCTATACTGCAGATTGCAATAAATTCTGAAATTAACACTGAATATATTTTCATATTATGTTTACATATGGGTAGGTTTTTTTTAGCCTCCCTATCTTTTTTAGATTTATGAGATTCTCTACAATGAGATTTTGTGTGAGTATATTTAAATTTCATATGTGTATATATTTATACACACACCACAGCAAGATTACATACTTGCTTTAATTTCTCCCAGTCTTAAAAACTCATAAAATATTTAAGCTGTTTCAGGACCAGAATAGAAATGCCTCAAACTGTTGTTTAAAATTACATCCTCCCTTCACCTACCCATGCTAATGAATGGGGCAGTGGCACTAAGAGGAATTCAATCAAAGGGATCAGTGCGCCACGGCTTAATGGTTAACCTTGTTCTCAGCCTGCTCCTGCCCTCCCTCGACCTCAGCTACAGCTGCTCCAAAAATGACTCATTGCCCCCTTTCCTCCCCGCTGGTCACCCCACTGATGAAACTTCCAGTCGGGAGTACAGTGATCAAAGGGTGAGCAGAATGAATAATCTGGACACTGTGGCAAACAGCTAGGGGTCAGTGGATTTAAAGGTTCCCGTGGCTTCATTCATCCGTTCGACAAATATTTATTGAGAACTTAGTATGTGTGATGCATTGGCTTGCAGCTGGGGCTGAGAGGACAAATGCGGGGAACGCTGTTCCTGCTTCTACGGCGTCTGCGGTGCAGGAGGGGAGGTGGGCTCTCAAAGCCTTCACTGCACGATGAGTAACAGTTGTGAAAAGCAGTACAAAAAATAAAAATAAAAAACCTGCAATATACAATGAAAGTATATACCTTGGGGTTCTAAGCTAATCAGCCATGGGGACTGGTCAGGGACTATTATCCCATGGGAAGGGACTCTCATGCTGATTAGAACAAGTAGAGGGTAGGAGCAGAGGGCATCCAGGCAAGAGGGGCAGCACGTGCAAAGGTCCTGGGGAAAGGAGAGGCTCATGGCATCATGGGAAAGACAAGTAGCCTGTGTGCGGCTGACCAAGACAGCGAGGGGACAGCTAGGAAATAGGTAGAAAAGATGGACAGGGATGCTGTAAAGACAAGTTAGGTTTTGGATTGGATCCTGGTTGCCACTGAAGGCTGAAGTGGGTCTTGGGGCATGGCCACACCTATTGTTTCGACTCTTGCTCTGCCTACGGTGTGGAGAACAAATCTGAGTGGTCAAGAGCTCGTAATGTTGAATTCACAACAAAATTATGTTGACGCACCCCACCCCACCCCGAAATTCACATGTTGGAGCCCTGACCCCTAGTGACAGTGTTTGGGCGTAGGTCCTTTAAAGTGACAATTCAGTTAGAACAGACCATGAAGGCGGATGCTGGTTCAATATGACTAGTGTCCATATAAGAAGAGGAGGTGAGGACACCCAGGGAGACACATGGATGCAAGCAAGCCCAGAGGGGCGACCATGACCAGAGGTTGGCCATCTGCCGGCCAAGGAGAGAGGCCTCAGCAGGAGCCAAACCTGCTGCCCCCGTGGCCGTGGACTCCCAGCCACCAGAACCGTGAGAAAGCACGTCTCGGCTGCTTATGCCCCCCAGTCGGTGGGCTTTTGTTACAACAGCCTAAGGAAACTGATACAACATCCAAACAGAACCTCGGTAGCAGTGACAGGCGCTCTCCCCATCAGCTCCCACAGGGACCGATGAAACACACTCATCGCGAGGATGTGGCAGGCACCTGACAATAAACTGGGACTCCTCTCGTGTCCGACGGAAAAGGCAGAAGTCTGTCCCGGGGTGTGAGGTAGGGGAACACTTCTCCAGCCGCGCTGCAGGTAAAACCCGAATGCAAGGAGCCGCAGGAAGGCAACTCTGGAGGGGGACTCAGAGGGAGGGCAGGGAGTTATCTGCTCCGTTACCGATTGGTTTCACCTACTCCCGCACTTCATGCAGATGAACTCTGCTGTACAGACTCGCGTCCCACCCGGGGGACTGTTCTTGAGGTTCTGCCATCTTGTTTCCATGGCTCACTTCTTTCCGTGCCTGGGCCGTATTCTGTCGTCTGACCCCACCACAGCTGGTCCACTCCACTTCCTGTTCTGAGCTATTTTGAATAGAGCTACTATGAATAAGTCTTCTTGTCCAGGTCTTTCGGAGACGTGCGTTTTTATTTTTCTTGAGCGAATAGCTAAGGTACAGTGTTGGGTCATACAGATGCTGTACGTGTAGTTTGCTAGGAAACTACCAGACTTTTATTCCCCAAAATGATGGCACCATTTTACACCCTCATCCAGAACAGGAGAGTGTTACTTGCTCCTCATCCTCAGTAACATTTGCTGGTTACGAGGCTTTGTAGCTGAAGGAAGGGTCCAATCAGTGAGCCGGGCTGCCTTCTCGCGGTGGGTTTGATGGCTTCTCACGGTGGGTTTGATGGCTTCTCGCGGTGGGTTTAATGGCATTTCCCTAATGACTAAGGATGCTGAGCACATTCTCCCGTGCTTGCTGGTCACTCATGTAGCTTCCTTTGGGAAAGGACTGCTCACATCTTTGACCCATTTTGTTGTCACTTTTCGTTTCCTGTGTGCCCTGGAAATTCTGAGATGATGAACAGTCTGCTGGATTAATCCGTGATCTAGCCTCATGCATGAACTTTTGCTCAAGAAATCCCTTGCGAACGCACAGAGAGGAAGCCAGAAACAAGTGCTGTTCGATGATTTACAAACACATGACTTGTCTGTCATTCCGGGGGTGGTCACGGGACACATTTTTTAGAAGCTATGTCTGGAAATTTTCAAACTTACATGAAAGTAGAAAGAAAAGTAAGACAAATCCCCATGTAGCCATCACCCAGGTGAACCAGGGACCAACATTTTGCTGAACTGGTTTCATTGACCTCTTTTTCATTTCCGCCAGAATATTTTAAAACAGATGCCAGACATCATCTATGGGGCACCGTTTTGACACACAGAACATCAGCTCCTCATTTAGGCTCTTTGTTTGGTTATAACTGTAGGAACAGGGACCCTTAATGGAAAGAGGTCCAGATCCAAGTCTGACCAAATTAAAGTACAAAACCATATGATGTGAAACAAATGTTCACCCCTAATTCATGGCACAAAACCCATATCTTAGTAACACTGTCCCATGAAACCAACTGCTGTTCTTGGCCTCTCCAAAGGGGAAAGAAAATAATAGACACATTATTTTTTAAAATATACCTAAAATGTAAGTTGAGAATTGAGATGTATTCACTTTGTTTTAAGAATGATAGTACATATTATTCCTTATACATTATACAGAATTAACTTATTTTTTTAGTTTTATGAGTTTATGTCTTAGAAAGAAACTTAGGGTTCAATGGTTCCATGTGTATTACTTAAAAATTAAGATATCCAAAAGTAGAAAATATGATCAAATATAATATCTCCTTTCTTTCCTCTGCAACAGAGTTTCTGAACTTCAGCATTACTGGCAGTTGGTCCTGATAATCCTTTTTGGGGTGAGCATCATGTGCATTGCAGGATGCTTAGCAGCAGCCCCAGGCTCTGCCTACCACATGCCAGCAGCAGTCTCCCAGTGGCGACAACCAAATGTCTTCAGATACTGCCAAGTGTCCCTTGAGCAGGAATGGCTGCCTATCACCCCTGTTCTATAAGAATGACCTTCTGGGGACTTCCGGCCAAGATGGAGGTGTAGACAGACATGCTGCGTCTCCCTCCACAACTAAGAAGGAACACAACTACCTCAAAACTAGAGACAACCAGAAGTTCCAGAAAATCAAGCTGCATGGAAGTCCAGCAAACAAAGATATAAAGAAGAAATACTCATCCAGACAGGTAGGAGGGGCAGAGAGGACGTGGTGTGGTGGCAGCAGCAGCGGTGGCAGTGGCAGGCCAGCGGAAAGCGCAGTCACACATTTTAAAAAGTCAGAAGGGACACCTGTGGAGCGCTCCCAGCTCCTGACCAGACCGCACAGCTCACAGTCCCAGCGCTGGGGAAAATCAAGCCTCATAGCTTCTGACTGTGCAGACCAGTGGGGGTTGGGGTGGAGGCAGAAACTGCCGGTCTCTCAGCAGAGTCCACTTGTTTAAAGGGCCCCATGATCCTAAAATGTTTGCAGACCCACCCACTCTGGGAATGATGGCCAGGGCAGCAGCTGGAGAGGCGCCAGTCCCATACGGAAGTGGGAGAAGTGCCTGGAAAAGGGGTGAGTGCTGAGCAAGTGGTATTGTTCCCTCTCAGACCCCTTCCCACATAGAGCCCCACAACATGGTGAAACAGGTCTCCCTGTACTGATGAATCCCTAAGGCTCCACCTCTTACAATGTAACAGGAGTGACAGCTCTACCTAAGACACGGAGGCAAACAGACACAGGAGCCTGTCAAGATGAGGAAACAGAGAAGTATGGCCCTAAAAGGGGAATGGACCAAAGTTCCAGTGGGAGAACTAAGCAATGAGGACACAGCCAACCTAACAGATGCAGAATTCAAAACACTGGTGATAAAGATGCTCACAGGCTTGACAGATATGCTTAAGTAAGGCATATGATGTGAAGGCTATGCTAAATGAAAGGAAGGAAATTCCACACAAAACCAATGGTGAAGAGAAGGAAACTAGGGTTAAAATTAATGATTTGGAACATAAGGGGGAAAACAACAGTCAACCAGTACAGAATGAGGAAACAAGAATTGAAAAAACTGAGGAGAGGCTTAGGATCCTCTGGGACAACTTTAGATGTGCCAACAACATCTGAACCATATGGTGCCAGAAGGAGAAGAGTAAGATCAAGAAATTGAAAACTTATGTGAGAAAATAATGAAGGAAAACTCTCCAAATTTGGTGAAGGAAATAAACATACAAGTCCAGGAAGCACAGAGAGTCCCAAACAAGCTAGACCCAAAGAGGACCACACATCATAATTAAAATGCCAAAGGTTCAAGATAAAGAGAGAATCTTAAAAGCAGCAAGAGAAAAGCAGATAGTTTCCTACAAAGGGGTGCCTATAAGACTATCAGCTGATTTCTCAAAAGAAACTTTGCAGGCAAGAAGGGACTGGCAAGAAAAATTCAAAGTAATGAAAAGCAGAAACCTACAACCACGATTACTCTATCCAGCGAAGCTGTCATTCAGAATAGAAGGGCAGAGAAAGTGCTTCCCAGACAAGGTAAAGCTAAAGGAGTTCATCATCACCAAGTCATTATTATATGAAATGTCAAAGGGACTTACTTAAGAAAAAGAAGATCAACACTATGAACATTAAAATGACAACAAACTCACAACTATCAACAACTGAATCTAAAAAATAAAAACAAAATCCAACTAAGCAAACCAGAATAGGAACAGAATCATAGGTATAGGGATCATTTGGAGGGTTATCAGCTGGGGGAGGGGAGAGAAATGGGGAAATGGTGCAGGGATTAAGAAGCATATATGGTACCCTGGCTGCTGTGGCTCAGTGGATTGAGCATTGGCCTGCAAGCCAAGTGTCACTGGTTCGATTCCCAGTCAGGGCACATGACTAGGTTGCACGTCAGGTTCCCAGTTGGGGGCGTGAGTGCGAGGCAACCACACAGTGATGTTTCTCTCCCTCTCTTTCTCCTTTCCCCTCTCTCTAAAAATAAATAAAGAAACAAACAAGCAAATAAATAAATTATTTTTTTTTAAAAAGAAATATAAATTTTAGTCCTTCTTATCTGTAGTGCACATATATGAAAACACCTGGAAACTTGCACAGCACTTTTAAGATTAACTTAAAGGAACTACTTGAGAGAAAGCAGTTGCCTTGTGATTCATAACATTTTCAAGGGAGAAAGAGCCGGAATGGAGCCACAGAACCTTCGGGAGCTCAACGATGGTGAGACGAGATGGTGAGGCTCGGAAACTCACTTCTGCTGCCTCGCGTGCGCTCCTGAGCCGAGGTGAGCACCTGGCGCAGAACGCCCTTTAAAGAGCACAGGAGACGTTGAGGTTCCCAGCCAAGTCTAGCCCCCACTGCAGACGGTAACTTGGCGTCTGGCAAAGAGACGGCTCCGTGCACAGCAAATGCACAAATAAATTTCACTGGGTAATTAGACTAATAACTGAAAGTTAATAAGCTTGCTTCCTACTTTGCAAGCTCATGGTCTGTGCACTGCACGGGTATAGGTCAGCTTGGGGGGGCCTCAGATGTCCACCAGCCTCCAAAAGCAGAACAAAAAGGCCAGGACAAGACCTGTGAGGACCTCCATTAACCAGCAGCTTAGTGACAACTGCTGTTTTCCTGGTAAGAATAGTTTAGCATGTATTGAGGGCCCACAGTGTGCCAAGCCCTGCACTGGTGTATAATAAAGCAGGTGTTGTTATGCCGGTTTGAAGGAAACTGAGACCCACCGAACATGTTCTGATAAGCAGGAGGGTCAGCGTGAAAGCCCACCTGTCCCTGCGGCCCCGCACCTGCAACATCATCCCTCTGGTTTCCCTGTCTTGGAGGACAGCTGTGTGTTTCCCTTGCAGAGACCGGCTGGCTGAGTCCAGGAGGTAAGCAGAGTCCTTCCAGTGCCAGCTCTGGTCCCAAATAAATGCTGACTGGGGACCAAATGGGCACTTAAGTTACCCCCTCCCCTGAGTTTCTCAGTCTGGAACTGACCGCTAGGAAGGGGTGACTTCACAGAACTGAGACCAGAGGAAGCCAGATTGCAAGAGGCTGAAGGGTAAATGAAAGAACGGAATGTGGACGCCTGTTTCTAGAGCCTTGGCTGTGAAAGAGAAGAGAAAACCCAGGCTGTAGCGGCAGGGGTCAGGGAGTCCAGAGTGATTCTGTGGTTAATTTTTAGAGAGAAGAGACCTGGGAACGTGGAAGGACGGGAAACACCAGCCTTGAAACATGCTGGGGCAGCTCAGCCATTGACCCCCAGCCACCAGGGTCGGTAAGATACGGCTGTTTTCCTGGGACAGAAACAGGTTCACGGAAAACCCTCGGGGAAATCCCAGTCCAGGGCTTCCTTACAGTTGGGCAGTTTCAGATCCATCGGAATTCTCACGTTAGAACCTTTCAGGGTGAGAGGTTTGGGAATATATTGAGTATGGCTCTGTTTAACCTGTGACTTCCTTTTTATTGCCTCAGAAAGTCGATCTTAGGATCACATTACATATCAGTGTAAGGGTTTTTGAAAGCCTTTAGATCTATTCAGGCTGAAATGAAAGGCTTGTTTTCACTGTAAACAGATTTTGTTTTCATGTACATCACGTCCAGGTGGTACAGCCGGACAGAATGCGCTTGCCACGCCGAGCTGCATTGACCTAAAATTATACTGTGATAACTTAGAAGGTAGACGGGCCCGTTCCATCCACAGGGCAAAGCCTGGGAACGCGGCAATCAGGATATGTTGCCACAGCCACTGCTCGCTGCCAACGAAAGCTCCAGAAAGACCCGGAACTCCTTCCTGGGACGTTTGACCCTGATCTGAAGCCAACTCCAGCAGCAGAAAGAGCACAGGGCAGGAGACCTCAGTTCTAGACCGGTCTTGGCCCCCCAGAGCAGCATTTCCCTGCGCTATCATTTAATCCTCTGATCTTCACATTACTGGCTTTACAACGGGGGGGGGGGGGGGGGGGGGGAATAAGACAATTGCCCTCCTCACCAGCTGCCCTTGAAGAGCAAATGAGAGAATGGAGTCAAAGCAGTCAGCCCCATGCCAGGGTCAGGGTAAAGCACTCAGAAACAGTAATGACAGCGACGTCAGGTCACCTTTCTCCCACACTACTGTCCCCGAGGCACACGCATTTTATAACGATTCTGTCATTTACTCTCACTGAATGAATAAGTGCACAGAGTGACTGAGAGCTACGCTGCGACCTTCTGGTCTCCCTGGCCACCCGTACAAGGGGCCACAGGGGACACAGGGACAGTAGGAAGCAGACTCAGCAGAAGGCTCCGCCGTGTGGTCACTTAGTCACGAAACTCTCCGTGTAGAACCTAGGGACTGGAGAACGGTGAAGATACCTTCTTTAGAGAACTTTTGCCTTTTCAGTAGCATTTTCTGTAACGCCAGAGTGTTCTCTCTAGTGCTCCTCTCAGCCTCCCACTTTCCGGATCCTCAATACTCTCTCGAATGGGCAGAATTATTTCCAATCAGATTACCTAACAGGTTTTTTTTGTGTATGATAAACTAAATGAAATAACAGCTATGAATATATGTTATGAACAAACTTAAAAAGTAAAGGCACATATCTGCTCCCATAAACAGTAGTTAACGCTTAGAGGTAGGGTAATGCACCATTGTTACTTTCTTTTTTTTAAGCTATTTGTATTTTACAAATTTACCATCAAGAGTATATATCACTGTTATAATGAAAAGCCAAGATTCATTTAAAAGCCCTTGCTAACAGTCAAATCCTTCAAATATATAAAACCCAATGATTACACAGAAAAAGAAAGTGTGGTATTGGACTGAGAGCCTCCTAGATTTTAAACCGCATATTTTATTCAGGGGCGCCATGTGCAGTTGACGGGGTTGCACACTTCAAAAGACTGAGGGAGGCAAGTGGAGGCAGGCATCCAACAGGAGTTCTGCTTGTAAACAGTGCCCCCCCACCCAGCCTGTGGCCACCTCTGCTTAAAGAAGCACCTTCCCTAGTTTGCATAGTCTCCATAGAAGGCCCAGCTGCCCCTTTTAGCATTCCTCTTGCCCTGTTTTCTACTCGGGGACACAGGGCACACTACTACATGTGTGGGTTAAGGTGTATTGCCAGAGAAATCAGGAAAAGGCCAAGAAAAGCATTGTCAGAAGAGAATCATGACCCCAGGCTGATTTTCTCATGTTAGAAGCCTCGCTGCCCAGATGGAGAAGCAGGTAACAGGATCCCAAGTGACTGTCCACACAAAGGAAGACCAGTGGCAATGGGGACCACCATGACGTGCCTGGGGAATCGCAGGCCAACTGAAGAGCCAGGGAAGAGGGAGTAGAGGCTGCACGCGTGAGCTGGAGCCAAGCTGGGGATTCGGGTGTGAGTTCAACAACATGGACTTGAGCTTTGGGGATTAGGGAGCTTCTCCAGGACACAGGAAGGAGAGGAAGAGAGAGGTGAGTAACTTTCCAATGAAAGAAAACTGAACGAGAGGAGGTTGACCAGTTGTCCAGCATCTCCCCTGCATGCAGACAGAGCAAAGAAGTGTTTGGCCACCACTTGGGGGATTTAGAATACTGTTAAAAAACAACGTCATAATTATAAGAGTCACAAAAACTGTAAAAAATAGCAAGAGAATATCAAGGGGTTCCCCCGATTTGACAAATTGTTTAATCTGTATAACATTCCGTGAGTTTAGAAGAAGGAGCCATGACTTCAGGGATATGGCTGCCCTGCTCTGGGTCTCATCGGAGTGTGGAAATGATAACCTGATGACTCTCTCTCACCTGTGACTGAGTGGAGGACTGAGGTGGGGGCTAAACCGTTTTCTGCAGCACCCCACACCCAAATTCTCTGTCCCTGAAATAGCTATCTGCTGGGTTTCACAGCCACAGAAAGAAGGCACACAGATTGTTCTATACAGAGCTCCAGTGCTAAGGGGAAGCCGGGGAAAGGGTCAAAACAAAAAGGCCAGTGCAAGAATATGCCCCATGGCCTTTCCCTTCTAAAATGGATCACAGAAAAGCATGTTGGTGGCATCTCCTCTCCGGCAATATCAGTGAGGATTCCTTAGTAACGGGTACAAAAGGGATGCTGGAGGTAGCCCCCCAAAGGAAGCATAGGGACCTAGTATGGTTGTCACAGTGGAAGGAACACACTCGGAGAAGAAAGGAACCCGGGCAAATGTTAGAACCCAGCTAGCACCACATAGCCTTGTCATTTAGATAAATCCACTTCAGCCACTTTGTGCCCATCTGGGGCCACCAAGGACAGGACTTAAAGTTGAGAGAGAGACACAGAGAGAGAGAGAGAGAAAGGAGGGAAGGAAAGCTGACTGGCTCAGCTTGGGTCACTCGTTCACACAAGGAGAGAAAGGTCAGTGACGGTCCAGCGAGACCTCCTGCAATGGGTGGAGGGCAGTTCTCCAAAGGAAACAGGCGTGCGGTTCCCAAAAGAAGCAGACAGCAACTCGCAGCCCCAACATGGACTGAAAAATGCCTTGAGAGCAAAGGTTCCAAGTGCGGCCTTGGAGCCCACGTCTCCAAGGCAGTTAGTTTCCATGAAGTTACAGTACCATGCAGGAATAATCTCATGTGTTCACTTCGCGATGCAAAGAATTATATCCACCAATCCTTCTACAAGTGTTTATAAAGCGCTGACTCCATCCCTAGCACAAAAACCCCAGTTCTGAGAAGGTACCAGAAACATGTGCCCCAAAGACCCTATGGGGAAGTAATGAAAATCAGGGAATCCCCCCAGGACATGGAGGGAAGGGGCTCAGATGGAGGCTGGGCCCCACTTTCTGAACTGCGGCTGTCAAAGTTATCCAGGGCACTCATTACCCCGAGGGCAAGAAATTAAACCCTGATTTCATCTCTCAGTTTTTGTGACTCTGTGCATGTCTACCTTAATGCTGCAAAAGCTATATTTGGACGCTTAAAAAAAAAAAAAAAAACTAGGTTGGATGGGGAATATAGGCAAGATATAAAATAGTTACTAATTTTAACACATTTTTTATAATGAAGGCACTGCTTTGAAAATCTTCTGTTTCCACATATGTGGATGATTTAACTTGACTTATTAACTTCAGTAGAACTAAAAGATGTTTTTCCTTCTGACAACTCCTGTGTTCTGAACGCTCCCCAGCTCGGCCCACAGCTGTTACTGCGTGACCACAGAACGGGCCGCCTTGAACCAATTTCTCTCTGAAATTCCAGGGGGTGGGCAAAGGGTCTTTGCAGCCCCTGTTCCCCAGAACTTCTCATTGGGGCCAGGTTGCCTGTCGGTCCCCTAGTAGCTGAATAAGGTTCTTGAACACACAGCCTCTGGCACCAAAATATGAAAGAAAAAAAAAAAGAAAGAAAGAAAGAAAACAGACCCTGGAAGTGTCAAAAATTTCTGAAAGTATCAGCAGAGGCCTTGAAACCTACCTCACAAGGTCTGGCGCTGCCTAAGGGGCTGCAACCAGGTTATGTTTGTCCCACGGCAAGAGTGAGAAAGGAAAAAAAGCCCCAATTCCTAAAAATGAACTGTTCGCCATCATTCGGGTTTCTGCTCCCAAAAACTCCTTGGGAAGAGGGATCAAAGGAAATCGCGCTATCTCCCCGTCTCGTCGGAAGTCTGCTGAACTCCATCAAGCATTTTTCCCGACTGGAAGAGTTTACAACAGCGTCGAGAATGACGTGGGTTTGATTGACACCCCCTGGCTCGGGAGCCAAGTCCTGGGTGCCTGAGATAGTCTGCAGGAATCTGCAGGAGCCTGAAGGCTCTATGAAATTCCCCAGCCCCAGAGGAAGCCTGCACAATCCCAAAAGCCTGCACAATCCCTTGACAGCGGCCCGCCCAGCCCTCCAGCTAGACACCTGGGATCAGCACGAAGCACCCCTTTGGAAATTTCCCTGCTTGCTGGGAGGTGGAGCTAGCCAGATCCTGGGGTGGCCGCAGCAGGCCTGTGCTCAGCAGGCTTCCTGCCAAAGACCCTCCAAAGAATCCGAGAATTTAGAGGCGAGACACACTCTGCCAGTGACCCACTGACGGTCCACTGTCCTCAATCCCAGGCGATGACTCTCCTTGAACAACCCAGATTGAGAAGCGGCCACTTAGGGACGCAGGGCAGGAACTCTCTCTCCAGCATCAGCAACTTGTCAGAACCAGTTGCTCAGATTCTGGTGAAAGAATGAACAAATCAGTGAATGAATCTCAGAGTGAGCAGTGCACAGATAAATGGATGAGGGAGAAGGCGGCCAGTTCCCTCTCCGGCAGTTCCCTCTCTTGTACCAAATGGATTTCCCCGGTGCTTGCGTCTGGTACTTGGTTCCAGCCCCTGAACTTGCTGTCCACACCATGCTGTTCTCCTGTGAAGTCTGCCCGCCCTTTGCACCCTCAGAAATCAAAGCGATCTCCCGTTGTCAGGGGAGAATTTAGGATCTAAAGATCAAACACAAGAATCCAAAGAAGTTTGCAAAATCGCGCACACTTGCCAACATCCCTAGAGTTACTATTTCCGTCCCCCGCCCCACCTCCTTGAGACGCATCTGCGGGAAACCCAGGAGAAGGCAAGGGCTCTATGTGTCTGCTGCCTCTGCAGCAAGGAAGGAAGAGCAGGTAATGAGGTTTGGGGATGCCACACAGAGAGACGCACTGGCTACACACCAACGTGCGGTCAGTGACAAGATCGGCGGACAGAGATCCCAGATTCGGGTCTCAGACTCAAGCGCTTTCCAGGGCCAGGAGGGTAAGCTTCCCGTGTGGTGAGACCTGTCCCCGCAGGAAGCCTGCCTCCTGCCGACAGGACCCTCGTCTCTCTGGCTCCAGGGTCTCTGCAGACCAGAACCCCAGGTGATTTAAAAAATCTCCATGGCTTCCACTCTTGAAAACTCATTCTGTGGATCCAAATTGGGAAGGCAGGACAGAGCTAGCGGGTCCAAACTGAAATTCAAGTGGGATGCCTGCAGAAGGGACTCAGGCTGCCTAACCCCGAGGGCCCAGCTGGGAGCAAAGATGCCGCCTCCAATGAGGCACACGCGGGTCCGATGTCAGCTCTTTCTCCCAGGGGAACCGTCCACCGCAGAAGGAAGGCAGTGAGCCGCCCGCCACTGGAGAGGTCCAGTTTTTAAATGGACGACCCATTGGCTGAGAGCTGGTAGGCAGGCTTACGAACGAACTGGAAACTCTTCCAAAAAGAGCGAGACTCGTGTGCCGGCACATCGGTCTCCTACTTCGGTTCTCTTGTGCACATGAGTGGGCTTCGTCACCTTTCCCAAAGAGGCTGCGCGCTCGTTCTGCGCAGAGCGAAGGCGAAGGTCTGGCGGTGGGCTCAGATGGCCCGTGGAAGACCTGTGTGCCCCTACCGCCCCCCGGCCCCCCATACCCAGAGAGAGGCAGAGGGACGAATGAGGAGGGCAGCGGCGCCAGGTGGCCTTGAGGGTGTAGAAGAGCCTAGGGTCATGAGAAGTCCGTGTGAGTTGTCCGGCAGGTGGGCTCAGCTCAGGTTTGCACGCGGAAGGATCCCTTTGACGCCAGACTCGGTCATGAATCCAGAGGACCGACAGCGTAGGGCTTCATCGTCCCTGTCCTTCTACGCCAGGGCTCGACATGGAGACTCTCAGCGCACAAGGAGCAGAATTAAATGTTGCAACCCACAGAACACTGGACTCTGCTCACTGCCACTTTGGGGCCGTTCCCACCTCGCCCCCATCCGCCCCGATCCGCCCCCATCACCTCTCTCCCCAACCCAACAACCTGGACTGCTCTCTCCACATCTAGCCTCACCCACCATCCACTCTCCGCCCAACAGCTAGAGAGACGTCGGAAAATCCATCCCCTGCTCAAAACCTGGCCCTGGTCTCAGGAACCTCACCGTTCCTGCAGCTGCACTGGCCTCCAGGGGACCCTTCCCCACCACGCGCTGCCTGGGTCCTCGCGTGGGCGGCTCCTTCTGCCCGAGACCCTTTGCGTTCAGGAACCCACGTGGCTTCTCTCCCTCTCCGGCTCTCATCCCCCAGACACATTCTTCCTGACCCGTGCTCCCTAGAATTGTACACCCACCCCTCTTCCCACAGCGCTCCTCACCTGACGTGACATACGTTCTTGATTTATGTATGATATGTTCCCGCCATAAGCAGGGACCTTATCCTCAACATACCCCTACCATTGGGAAGAGTGCTGCCCATAGTAGGTGCTCAATGCGTATTTATTGGGTTAGTTTATGAGCAAATGATTTTAGCTGGCTGATACTTGCTTTTAGGTCGCATTAACATAATTGTTCAATTAACATATTGAATAGGAGCAGAAGATGCTAAAGAAACTCAGGAAGAAGCTATTTTAGGCACCTTCCAACTTTTATGAGCATTTGACTCTTTCTACCTATTCTTGTTTAGTTAAGAAATGTACATACTAAAGACTGCTTAATGTATATGTTCAGTTTCATTAACTGCTACTACTCATAACATCATGACGTACCATGTCTCCAACCAAAATTATAATGGGCACCCCAAGTACCCCACCCCCACCGGCCTCAACCTCCCTTTCCCCTAGTGATGCAACTGCCACCCTAAATTGTGGGTTAACCTATACTTGTTTCTCTTAGTGGTTTTATCAGCTGGATTTGTGACCCCAAACAATAGCTGTTTATTTTGCCTTTTAAAAAGTCTTTACATTTCAGATAGAACCAGCTCCTCTTTCAGTTGGGTTTCTGAGGTTCATTCAGGATGCTGTGCCCGGCACACTCCTCCAATCGGCTTGCAGTGTCTGCAGGAGGGAGGCACCACAGCCGCATGTCTGTCCCAGATTTGATGGGTGCTGTCGTGCACCTCTCCCGGGGCACACGTGGAAGAGCTTCTCGTCCCGAATGGTACATTTCCTGCGGGTGAAATGCCATGACATGTGTCAGGAAGCACCATTTTAAAGCAACGCCACCCGCTCAAGTAGTCCCTTAAGTTTAAATGAAAAGTGAATCCCATTTGAAACTCACCTCCTTGGTGACACTAGCCACTTGTGCTGTGCTCAGAAGCCACGTGTGGCTGGTGGCTCTCATATTGGAGAGGCAGCTCTAGAGCATTTCCGTTGTCACAGAACAGTCTGTCGGACAGTTCCCCGGGGAACACGAGTAGCGATGGGAGTGCCAGACCATGAGAAATCAAAATATTCAACTTCACCAGGAACACCAGCTGCTCAAGCCAGTTTTCACCCTCACCAGCTGGACCCAAGTCCCCGCTGCTCCAGGAGACATGCTGGTCATTTTAATAATCTATATCTAGTATATTAATACTGTCCTCTCAGTTCCTGTCTTGTGCTTTTCTCTCTTTTGCTTTATGTTTTGTGTCTTGTTTAAGAAAACCTCCCCAAAGGTCATGAAGACATTCTCCTACGAGTTTTATGTTTTTCCACTTATATACTAAACTTTTGGAACTGAAGTTCTGTATGTGGTATAGAGACCCAGGTTTTCCCAGGTAGATACCCAGTTATCCAAAGGGCCAGATGCGATCATCTCTTACACCTGTTTCTCAACGTCTGCCCCACCATAAACCAAGTTTCCCTGCATGTGGGAGTAAACTCAGGGCTCTCTCGCCTACTCCACTGGTGCATTTGTCGGTCTGTGTATTAATCCCTCGCCTGTTTTTTATAACTTCCTATTTTTCTGTCTGGAAGACCAAGCTTCCCCATTTCATTCCAAAATGTGTTGACGACTCTTGGCCCTTTCTTCTTCCATCTACCTTTCTGAATCAGTTTGTTGTCTCAAAAAAAAAAAAAAAAAAATCCTCCCAGCATTTAAATTGGAAGTTCATTGAATCTCTATATCAATTTGGAGAATTACATCAGTACAGCATCGAGTCTTCTTCTCCAAAAAAAAAAAAATCTTTATTTAGGTAATTTCCATTTCTCTTAGAGACGTCTTATAATTTCTTCCATAAGGAACTTATTTATATTTTATCAGATTGATTCCTTGAAATGTTGTAAATTCTTTGCCACACATAGATTTGTGCCTATATTTCCTCAGAGGTTTTGTTGATTTAAGAAAATGCAACCAACTTTTGTGTATTGAGTTTGATTCTATCCATCTTTCTAATTTCCAATTACTTCTCATGATTTATTTGTGGACTCTGGGGTTCTCTGTGCAGACAGCCATGCCATCCTTAAGTAATGAAAATTTTATTTCTTTGTTTCCCGTCTTTATACATCATTTCTTTTCCTTCACACTGCTAACCCCTTCAGTACGGGGTTGACTGCACTGATTTCATAGGTATCCTGCTTGACACCTTGTTCTAGACGTAAAGAGATGGCTTTCAACATTTAACCATCGCGTATGATTTTTGCTGGAGGACTTTTTAGACATTGTTTATCAGATTAAGAAAGTTATCTTCGGTCCAAATTTGTTTAAAGGCTTTTCTACTTCTTACGAAGAGATGTAGAATGGTATTCAACGTGTTATCTACATTGATTAAGATTATCGTACGGGTTTTCTCTTTTCTTTGGCTTATGTGGTGGGTTCTGTTGATTGACTTTTCCCTGAAAGACCAGTCTTGCATTTCTGGGCCAAGCTCAAGGTCTTCATGATGTGTTGCATCTTGCTGGGCTCATTTCACTAATACATTCTGTCCAGGACATCTGCATCTGTGTTCACGAGTGAGACCGAGCTGTGGTGGTTCCTTCCTTGTGGTTCCTTCTGGCATCAAAGTGAGGAGTTTCATAAAATGAGTCAGGGATCACTCCTTTTTTATTCTCTATAAGAGCTCGTATAAGATAAAATTATTGGTTCCTGGAATATCTGATAGAACTCCCTCGTCACATCGTCTGGTTCTCCTGCTTTCTTTGTGAAAAGATTCTTAACCACTGATTCAATTTCCTTAATGGTTAGAGAACTATTTCCTCTTGAGTCAGTTATATTATATTTTTCCTAGTATTTTATTCATTTAATTGAGGACTTCAAATTTATTGGCATGCATGTTTTATTCATAATATCCTCATCAATTTAATCTCTGCATCATCTTTTTAGTTCTAAAATCATTTCTTTGTATGTCCTTTCTCCATTTCTCTTAATTAACTTTGAAAAAATGTTGTCTATTTTATTAATCTTCTCAGAGGGCCAACTATTGGCTTTGTTTGTTCTCTCATATTGTATCTTTATTTTGTATCCCATTAATTTTTTCTTTGACTTGTCGTCTTCCTGCCAGTTTCTTTGGTTTAATCTGCTCTTCTTTTTCTCTGCTCTTATTTTCTTGAGCTAAGTGTCGCTGGTTCGATCTTCCAGTCAGGGCACATCAGAGAAGGAAAACTCTGACTCCAAAAAACCTCCGCTGCCTTGCGGCATACCTCTTCAGGGGAAAGGCTAAGGGAGTAAACCCCGACAGAAAATCCGGAGCCGGAGTCCCTAAGGCGGTTTGACGTTGTAGTCAACACCGGCAACTCCTGCGGCGCACCTGAAGCCAAGCTGTATTGACTCCGTCTTTCCCTTGGACCCTTCAGCTGCGAAGAGAGGGGGGGTCTGCTGCATGGGCAACAGCAGACCCTCCATATCACCCTGCCCAGGCTCTGTAGCTTCAGCGTCATCGCAAGATGTCGATTCAACACGGGAGGAGACAGATACCGTGTCACTCCCGAGTCGGACTGCACAGCCATTCTCGGCGGTGCAGATAGACTCTTAAGAAGCTACACCATCGTCTCTCGAGACGGACGGCTGCCGACGATTTTCTCATTCCTTTTCAGTCTTGTTCTTTCTTATTCTATGTAGACGTCCCTCTTTTGACTGTTTCTGTTTCATCCCACACACCTTGATATACACATTTGTTGTCAAACTATTGTAAATAGTGTATCATTTTTTTATTCAGTTTTTGTCCCATAAATCGTGTAGAGGTTATTATTTTAAGTTTTCAAATATGTAAGTTTTTCAGGCCATATTTTTGTTATTGATTCCGCGGGTCATCACAGTCTGGTCAATGACCTCCCTAGAGCTGCCCTCTGAAATCAGCCAAGGTACTTGAAGCTAGAACAGTGCTTCTCCATCTGGACTATATAGCAGATTCACTGTGGTAGATGGGCAAAGCCCTGGGACCCGGACGTCCTCCACTCCAGGGACAGAACGCTGGACATCATCTGCCTCTCAAACACCCCAGGTGACTCCGGCATGTTGCCAAAGCTGTGAATCCGTGGGGTACACACGGCGAATTTGAAACAAGTCCGTATAGTTCAAAATAATGTGCTCTACCATGTGCGTGCAAGATGGTACCCAGTTCTAAGGATGTCCCTTAGATCCCACGAGTGACTTGTTCAAATTTTGTATTTTCTTCTTAATCAATTAAAGGGGTGGAATACCTGAGGATTTGTCCATGTCTTTTTGTAGTGCTATAAAGTTTGCCTGTACATGTCTATTTTAGATCTAAATCTGTATCTAAAAGTATTATATCCCTCTTAAAGCTTTTCTTTAACTCTACCAAGTCTCTTTTGTCTGATACTAATATAGCACATCAGCTTGTTTGGGGGGACAAGTTCACTTTTTTTACATTTTTAATCTTCTATGCCCCAATGTCTGTTTTAAACATACAACTGTCTAACCCTCGCCAAACCTGTCCTAAGCCCGAATGTCAGCTGAGTATCCGTTTCTATCTGCCCGCTAAAATAATACTCATCAGCCTTTTAAAAACATCCTAGAAGTCAGACTCTTCCCTAATCTGAGATGAACTGTTCCCAACAGTCCAGGTTGTGAAAGCATATTCAGCATGGGGCTTCCGAAACACGTGGTCTCAACAAGCTGCGTCCCCTCAGCCAAAGGGCCTGCCAATACTCCCCACAGGAGGAAACAGTACGAATTTGACTTGCCACCTCAAATCCGTAAAATCGCCCAGGTCCTTCCCCAACTGCAGAGCCAGTGAACCCTTCCAAGAGACGGATCTGCGTTAGCATTGTAAAAATGAAGGCACGTGTAATCCCTGTGACTGAAGCGTCCACGCCTAAGATTGACCCTTGCTCAGTGGCCGCCTCGCCCCATCGGGGTTACCACCCTTTCAGGGGTCCCGGTCCTGGCTGGTCCGCCTCCCGCAGCCCGGGGGAGACTCCGCAGGGTGTGCGTGAGCTTTGCATCAGCTGCCAAAAAAGTCGCCGCTGGAATTATCTTCAAGGATACAATTAGGGCGCGAGCAGGCGAGACTGTGTTTCAGACGTCAGAGTTCACACAATTCTAAACTTGAAAGTGCTTTTACATGCCGTCACTCAAAGGCGCTTTTTTTTTTTCAACGATTAATAAAATGTTTTCAAGGCACCTGTTGCCAACACCTAATTTCCATGGAGCAGTTTTGCAGAGAATGGGGCCGGTGTCAGCGTATAGTTCCTGCTTGATGTTGCGTATAATTTTTAGGATATTCTGAATGGCATGTGCTAATTATTTAGTACAATAGCTAATTTTATGGAGCTGAAAGACTGTACCAGAGGGCTGTAATTACTTATAACAGGAATGTCTCGTTTTTTGTTAAAACCCAACTGTGGGAGGCAAGAAAGAAAACGAAGGATAATTTTACACTACCCTCGGAAGAATGAAATAGTTAATATTTTCAGGACTTTGTCACTAGCAACACTGGAAGACTAACCATATGTCCTCAACTTCTAAGGAAAACATTGTCGCTTAGCAAAATTTTCAGCTGTTTCTAAAGTACGTGTTTAGATTTTTATTTCCCAAAGCAGATGAAAATCCTTTTTAGATTGTGGCTTATACCACAGTTTCCAGGATAGCATAGACCTTCCTAAGAAACAGGGGAGAAAATTTTTGCAGATGTTCATTAGCTATAGGGCCTTCATAGAGATGCCTGGGAGTAATGATAATGCACCCCCTCCGAAGGTCGTCTACCGCGGCGGAGTGCGCATCACGGAGGACTCGCGGGGAGGATTGCGTTCAATCCTGGTCAGAAAGGCAGAGAGGAAAACGGAGCTTCAAATCCCTTTGACTGTAGTACCAAGAGTCATAAGCTACGCACACCTTTCGACCCAGGAATCCCACTTCTAGGAATCTATAGCTAACACGTGATCACAGATGTGGTGTGTGATCCACGCCTCACGAAAGAATGTTTCCCTCAGCATTTGTCTACCCACAAAAAAATGGGAAGGCATCTAAATATTGAGAGATCATGTATTAAACGATGACACGCCCCACTGAAGGATCTCATACTATCATTACAATTATATTTTAACAAATGGGTACTGAGAAGGGGCAATGCCCCAGACCTAATACATGTGGGAGAGCTGTATTATCTGTGAACATCGCCTGAAAACTACGTAGAAGGGACACTTCGGAATGTTAGCAATGATCTCTGGGTGGCAAGTTTGAAGATAATTTTAATTATTTCTGTCTACTTCATTGTGGTTTTATTCTACAATAAACTTTTCTCATTTATAATAAAAAAACATAGATATTGTTTTAAAATACAAGCATCTTGTAGTCAAAGGCGAAGAACTGCGCCGGACTCCCCGGACCTCCCCCGCACCCATTTTACCCAGAACCACACGCCTGCGATCCTATCCGAACACCCCCAACGCAGTGCCTCCCTCTTCCTCGTAACTCCTTCCTCGTCTCCCAGAACTGTTCCCCCAGTTTCAGCCCTTTCTCTCTGTACCTCCCGCTCCGTGCCTCGTTCACTCTCTTCTCCCCACTCAGGTCTGTTCACAGGCCTCCTCGCCCTCCTCCAGCTGAGCCGGAATCCAGGCTCAGCAGAGCGCTCTTAGGAGGGAGGCCTGGTGGCCGGGGGCGTGAAGAGCGTCCCTGCACATGGAGGGGGTTGGTGGGGTCCTCCCCCAACCAGCCATTAACCATCCAAACATATTCACCAACAGCAGCCGAGGTCCACCTCATTAGGTCTGGCCACAAGGTCACTGCTAACTGCGAAGGTCAAGAAATTAAAAGTGAACTGATAGACAATAGGACTTTAGACTGAGCCATGAGTGTGTGTGTGTGTGTGTGTGTGTGTGTGTGTGTAGTATCCACACAGCCCCAGACAGTCAACAGTTGCCAGACAGGCAACAATGAGGTGAGCTGATGGGTACATGGGTACATACCAAGTGCTCCTAGTAACTGAAACCAGAGTGACAGGCAGGACGCTGGGCAAAGAGAGCTGCAGTCGGGAACAGAGGAGCTCTGTCACCTCCTCGCTGTGGGGCCCTGAGTAAGCCACAAGCTTCTTTGGACCTCGATGTCCTCAAACACAAGGACGAGGACCTTCGCAGTCTGCCCGATGGTGTGCTCAGGGAACATTATCGAGCGCGTGCTGTACACCAGGCGCGGGGCCCACTGCGGTGGGCAGATGAGGTCCCTGTCCCCACGGAGCTACCACTGCAGCAGGTGGTGCCATGAGGAAAAGTAAAGCAGGGGCCAGATGGAGAGAGATGCAGGGTGGGGTGGGCACCTTCCCAGGGCCCCAGGGCGATGCTGACAAAGAGCCCGATGAAGTGAGGGGGCGCAAAGGCCTTGAATGTAGACTGTTTTCTACCTGGTTCTATGTTGAAGGTAAAAGAGAAAAGAGCAGGCATGGGAGAGCAGGAGAGAGGAGTCGTGATGTTTGGGGTAGAGACAGTCAGACCGTGAACAGGAAGGCAGTGTGTGACTGGGAAGGACGGAACAGTGATCCCAGCACCAAGCAAAGGGCCTTGTGGACAGAAAACGTGTGGTGAAGTGTCACTGAATGGCCAAGCGTGCACCAAGTCTCTAGCTGTCTGCCATGAGGTGACACTGCCATGCTCCACCGTGAGGACTATGAGGACGATCCCACACACATGTGTGCCTCACTCCTCTGTCCCCCAAACTCCTGCACCTGCATATTCCCGTTCCATCTCCAAGCAGCCCGATGGGTGATCCCCCCGGAGGCTTCCCTCCGAGTGACGTCTGATGACCAGGCCTCTCCGCTTTGAGCGTGACTTGACTCAAAGGTGAGTATTTGCTTCTGTTTTCTTCCATCGTTCAAAAAAAGTGCTTGTCTTGTTGATTCTTCTCATTGGGTTTGACTTTGTCCAGTCACGGACCTGCACTCAGTTTGTTAAAGGAGAAACAATGGAATAACTGGCCCTGAATTTTAGACCCGAGTCACCTGCCCAGATTTTAGGGAAAGGACGCAGGTCTCCCAGAGTCACAGGCCAAGCGGGGTGGCATTGACAGAATTTAACATCTTCTCCAATTACAGAGTGCAGGCCCGCCATAGCTCACATGGTCTCCAAGGAAGGGCATAATGTCACCAGGTCAAAGACAGGTGCTGGTACAGCAGAAGTGGGAGCCGTTTTTTTAATATTAAAAACTACCTTCCAGGGCAAGCTCTTCATTCCTTTCCTTCCTCCTGTCTAGTCAGAAACACAGCCACCCATACGAAAACCTTTGTCTGGGACCCCCAGCATCTAGAGTTCATTTTCAGTATCTTTCCCACAAATCACAATCCATTTGTTTGCAAAAATTACTCTGAAAACTTCAATTTTCTCCCTTGTTCTACAGTTGCATTACTTGTTGTTCATAAAATTGGTTAAACCATTTAGTTAACTGTTTTATTATCAACTGCTATTTATTGCGAGCAAGTCTTCGGTTATTATGTTATTTAAAGAGCATTCAGTAACGTGCTTCTGAAAAACAGCTCTACAGAATAGTATATTAGTGTATTAATTATATGACTTTTGAACCCCAAAACAAATGCAATGATAATATGAAATATGTCAGCCTGCTTTGCCAAATGCAGAAGACTGTGATGTTTCCTTATCCGATGTGCCAATAATATAAATAACTTTGTTTTGTTAGGCAGGCATCTAAACTAGCATATTCACTTCCAAATAGCCTTAATATTTATTGTAATGCCAAAGTAATGTCAACATTATTTACAGATTACGAAAAATAATTTAAGGCTGGAGCAAACTTGCTGTTGGACTATAACAAGTTTCCTAATCACAGAAATATTTATTGTGGTGCGGTCGGCACACACACTCCTGTTTCCAATAATGAGGAAATACGATTAAGTTTTAACCGCTTTATGTCTTGTCAAAATATTTTCCCGCAGGACTGGGATCTTCCGATGTAATGAGTAACGCTATTGATTATATTGTGTCGTTGGTAGAGCCTCACCTTTTGTATCCAAAATTTTATGGTAAATTGTTAGCTTTCCAGAAGAGCAAATAAATCATTATACTAAATATAGGTTGTCAGGTTGGCTCAGTGCTCAGCACACCCTTAAAAATTAGGCATCTTATCTGTGCTTTTGGTAGAACTACTACTTTATTTAGCAACACGTTAAAATAAAGACTATTTGATTGGCTCCGTGGGAAACAAAGAAAGGGAAGCCGAGAGAGAAGATGAATTAAAATATTTTTAAAATTACACAATGCTGTACCTTAACAATGAGCTCTGTTTCTATAGTTGGTGTTTCATGAGGTGCAGCAAGTTGTGGGGAAAGGGTTCCCTAAAAAAATACCTGCGATCGCCTGTAAAAGAAAAGCAGCTTATTTTTTCAAGGTGGTTTGCAGGACATCCCAGCCCAACAGCTAGTAAGCCAACCGGGCAATGTCAGCGACACGAGAGAATATTCCATTTCCAGTTGGTAGATCTGAGTTGCCCCGGTCCACAGAGCCGGTCTATCTTCCTTCTTCCTTTGACTTTCCCATAATTACTTTCGTGTTTGTTTGTTTTTGCTCCTTCCAACCTCCAGAGTCACATTCCTTAGCTCATAGTTTTCGTGTGGTTCAATTCTTCTTTAAGACAGTCCAACCTGTTCAATGTTAAAGATGTCTTAATTAGTCTAATCCTGATTGGGCCCTTTCCAAAGCTCCTGCTGGCAGAGTCAGATTTCAATTAACATTCCACTTCCACACGGCAAATGCCCTTGCTTAGACTTTTTTTTTTAATGTGTTATGTCGGATGCCACCTCTCTTCAGCTTCATTTTGCCTCAGAAATTATACGGCTCCTAAAATGCTGCAAGGCACCAGGCGTACAAGAGAGTTCTGGCAATTACTCTTCTTTGAAAATTTCCAGAAACATAATTCTGTTCACCACCCTCTCGTCCGCATGATTGCAAGTTTCCAGAGGATGAGAGGCGTACATTCTTCCGGTCCTTCAGTTCAAGAATCAGACCTTTCCTTTCTGGATGACAGAGACTTTAAACCAAGAACATGGTGATCTAATTCTGGCTTAGACTTTTCAAGCAGCTAGTGAATCGGTGTTAAAGGCTTTCAGACATGCTAACGCACATAGTCCCCACAGTAAGCCTGGGAGGCCAGCATTATCGGTGCCCGTTTCATAGACAGAAATGCCTGGAACTCATACTATGATACTCAGCTGGTTTTCCCAGGACCACAGAGCCCATCTTTAGCATTTGAGAGTAGATGAGCTTCCGCTTGACTGTGACAATGTGACAAAGCATACAAGCATAATTTTTAAAAATTTTAAGGTGAAACAGAAATACAGGATGCTATGTTTCCTCACCAACAACTGAAACATGAGATATGGAACTTAAGCACCCGCTGTTTGGCATTAGCCAAAGCTTCATCCCCTTAGCCTCTATCTCTCCCTAGTTTTGAGACAGATGGCCTGAGTTCCAACCCTAGCAACATGACCTTGGATAATGCATTCAACTTCTCTAGGCCACAGTTAATTCATCATTACCATGGAGATGGTAATCATGTGTATCCCATGGGGATTCCGGGAGATAACCCTTACTGAGCTCTCCACACACACCTGACACATATGACACCGTGGCCCCTTGAACAAATGTTAGCTGTTGACCCCTTTTCTCAGCCTGGGCACTATGACAATCTGGGACAAGTCATTCTTTGCTTGGAGGGCTCTCCCGTGCATTGTAGGGTGTCTTGTCACACCCCTGGCCTCCTCCAGGTGTGAGGTCCTAAAGCTGCCTTGTCTGATATGGAAGCCACAGTCACAGATGGCTACGGAGCTCCTGAACTGTGGCTAGTGTCACACAGTGAAATAATAGTCTGGATATATTGGACTAAATAAAATACATTATTAAAATAATTTTACATATTTCTTTTATCTTATTCTTTGCTGCCTGGCTGGTTTGGCTCAGTGGATTGAGCGTCGGCCTGCGAGCTAAGTGTCGCCGGTTCGATCTTCCAGTCAGGGCACATCAGAGAAGGAAAACTCTGACTCCAAAAAACCTCCGCTGCCTTGCGGCATACCTCTTCAGGGGAAAGGCTAAGGGAGTAAACCCCGACAGAAAATCCGGAGCCGGAGTCCCTAAGGCGGTTTGACGTTGTAGTCAACACCGGCAACTCCTGCGGCGCACCTGAAGCCAAGCTGTATTGACTCCGTCTTTCCCTTGGACCCTTCAGCTGCGAAGAGAGGGGGGGTCTGCTGCATGGGCAACAGCAGACCCTCCATATCACCCTGCCCAGGCTCTGTAGCTTCAGCTTCACTGGAGAGGACACTCCAGCGTCATCGCAAGATGTCGATTCAACACGGGAGGAGACAGATACCGTGTCACTCCCGAGTTGGACTGCACAGCCATTCTCGGCGGTGCAGATAGACTCTTAAGAAGCTACACCATCGTCTCTTGAGACGGACGGCTGCCGACGACGGATTCTTTGCTGTGGCTACTAGAAATCTAAAAGTGACACATGCGACTTTGCATTGGACTCTGCTGGCCAGCACTGTGCTAAAGGCTCCTGTCTTGCCTCTGGGACGAGCCCTCCAAATGTCCACCCCGAGCGGGGACCCCATTTCTGCGTGGCCATCGGGCTGCTCCAGTTATCCGACATGTCAGTCAGAGGGATCAGGCCCACCCCAGCACTCACTGTCACCCCTGCCTCTCCCACCTCAGCCCCTGGAGCATCGTCACTAACGCTTGGACACCTGATGGCACTCGGAACTCATCCCTCCCACTCACCCCCTCACCCCTGCCCGAGATCCAGCCTTCTGTTTCCCAGTCTGTTCCAGTGTCTCTAAATGTCTCAACAGCATAGTCAAGGCGGCATTTACAGAGAGAGCTGCAGACACCTAAATGCCAATAATAAGGGACCTGTCCATCTCGTGCTGCTATAGCAGGAGGCTACCAGAGTTACAGGTAAGAATATTTAACGGCACGAAACATGTTTGTGATATACACGGAGAAGAGATAGATTAGGACACAGCATGAAAAGTGGGGTCTTATTTTCATGACAAAGGTATATATGTAAATATATATATATATATATTGATACTTACATGGATATGCCCTGGCTGGTTTAGCTCAGTGGATTGAGCGTCGGCCTGCGAGCTAAGTGTCGCTGGTTCGATCTTCCAGTCAGGGCACATCAGAGAAGGAAAACTCTGACTCCAAAAAACCTCCGCTGCCTTGCGGCATACCTCTTCAGGGGAAAGGCTAAGGGAGTAAACCCCGACAGAAAATCCGGAGCCGGAGTCCCTAAGGCGGTTTGACGTTGTAGTCAACACCGGCAACTCCTGCGGCGCACCTGAAGCCAAGCTGTATTGACTCCGTCTTTCCCTTGGATCCTTCAGCTGCGAAGAGAGGGGGGGTCTGCTGCATGGGCAACAGCAGACCCTCCATATCACCCTGCCCAGGCTCTGTAGCTTCAGCTTCACTGGAGAGGACACTCCAGCGTCATCACAAGATGTCGATTCAACACGGGAGGAGACAGATACCGTGTCACTCCTGAGTTGGACTGCACAGTCATTCTCGGCGGTGCAGATAGACTCTTAAGAAGCTACACCATCGTCTCTCGAGACGGACGGCTGCCTACGACGACATGGATATACACGAAAAACACTAGATATATTAATAGCTGTTGCTGATGGCTGGTGAGAACACATGAATTTCAGTGTAATTTTATAGTTTTGCTTTGCTCCCAAGTTTTCTAAAATGAACATATATCACTTCTATAAGAAGAAGAAAAGAAGTGTGCTCTGGCTGGTGTGGCTCAGTGGATTGAGTGCTGACCTATGAACCAAAGGGTCACTGGTTCAATTCCCTGCCAGGGCATATTGCTGGGTTGCAGACCAGGTTCCCAGGTGGGGACGTGCAAGAGGCAACCGACTGATGTTTCTCTCCCTCTCTTTTTCCCTCCCTTCCCCTTTCTCTAAAAATAAATAAAACCTTTTAAAAAAAGAAAAGAAGCAGTGTATATTGCTGCCTTTATTGTTTTTGAGGTATAATCCCAGTCCAACTCATGGGCTGTTTTATCAAGAATACCACATTTGGAAGACGACTTAGTAACTACAGAGGCTGATCACTGTCACCCAGATATTGGCATCTGAAGGTCTACAGCAATGTCGTCACCCAGGGGACACTGGGTAATGCCTAGAGACATTCCGGTTGTCACAACTGGCGGGGGTGCTACTGGCTTCTAGCGAGTAAAGCCTATGGATGTGGCTAAATATCCTACATTCACAGGACAGCCTCCCCCGACCCAAGCAAAGAACTGTCCAACCCCGAATGTCAATAGCTGAGACCACAGCTGTTCCATGTCCCTGTGGAGAGACAGTGGTCAAGGGGCCAGGTGTGCGCAGTCAAGCCAAAAACACTTCCTCTGGAGCTCCAAGTGCAGCTCAGACCCTGTAAGCATCCCTGGGTGCATCTGCCTGACACCAGACACCCCAATGAAATAATTAACCAATTACGAGCTCGCATGAGGTACGACGACGTACCGGCAATAGCACGGTCAGCCACGGGGCCGGGGAGTGAGGGGAAGGGACCAGACGCCGCCTCTCGGGCTCCGGGCGCCGCGTGGGGGTGGGGCCGCCGCGCGGCTGGGGGGCTGAGCCATCTGCTGAGCCTGCCCTGCGGGACCTGCTCCGCCGCGTGTCTGCAGTTCTGAGCACGGTTTGTCTGGCGCCCTTCACAGGCACTACATCAACTCGAGTTCATTTGAAATTCATCATTTCCAAAGAGATACAAGACACTCGGGGTTTCGTTTCCGGGGTTTGAAATGTCAGGCATCCAAAATGCGCTGTGGAGATGCAGCATCTGGAAGGCGATGCTTTGGAAATTTATTGACAAACAGGAGCAGCTCCCCGCGCTAGGCTGTTTCAGAATAAAAAAAAAAAACAACAAGCATCGCTCTGAACACACGGGGCCAGGAGCCTGAAGCCCCCGCCCTTCTGCGAATAGAAGAGTTCGAGTTACAGACGAAGCATTTGCTCCAGGACAGACCACTCAGAACAGCAAGGCAAGGCAGCGGGGGGCGGAAGTGCTCACCAGCCAAGAAAGAAGTATGTGTCCAGCCCCCGCCCCACCGGCCCCCTTGCTGTCCCTCCGACACGCCAGGCAGCCTGCTGACTCAGCGTCTAGGCTTTGGCCGTTCCTTCCAGAACGTTCCCCCACCCGTAGCCCTTCGCGTCTTTGCTCCCTTCTTAATGGGGCCTGCCCTTCCTCTGACCTTCCACGCTGCAGTGTGGCCCTCCCCAGCCCCCTGTCCCACAGCGTTCTCCGCCCACTGACCCTGCTCTGAGCTTTCTTTCCTGAGCATACTGCAGAATTCCAGATTTATTATGTTTGCCAAGTACTGTCTCTTCCTCCTTGAGGAAGCTAAGTTCGAGAATGGCAAGGCTTATTTTGTTCACTGATGAACCCCAGGTGCCTAGAATGGTGCCAACGGACTGACCCAACGCCTTCTCTGTGCTCAGTGCGGTTCTCGCGGCTGGAAGAGGCAGACACGCAAGTGCCTGTCGCCATGTTTAAGGAGATAACAAGCCGATGAACGAACTGACGTGCCCAGTACGCTTAAATGGAGCTGCTCTCTGTCGCTTGTCACCAAAAGACTGCGCAGTGCTGTGGGAGTTAGGGGAGGGGAGGGCACGCGTGTGGGCTGGAGCCCAGGGAAGCCCCCGCGGTCTGTTGAAAGCCTGAATCCCTGCACCCACTTCACCGCCAGCTACTTGATCAGCTCACACAATCTGGTCCTGTGCACCTGCTTCAGGACGTCTCTGCCCCTGGAGACATCTGGCGCCCAGGATGTAGAATCCTAGGCAGAGTCTGGCCATCGCCTCCATCGGGCTATTTGAAGCACCCCCATTAATCCGGCCCTGCTGGCAGCCTTACGTCCACCAACACTGAGACCTGCCCAGAATGACGGGAAGGATTCACTCACCAGAGCAGACAGGTGAGGCCGCTGCATTGGAGGAAAGAACAACGGAGGCCCAGGAATGCGCTCAGAACCAGGGCTACGTCTCTGGGGACTGAAAGCCGCAGGGCTGGCCCCGCAGCAGCAGGAGAAGAACTGGGACCACAGGCAGGGAGTTGAGCGCCCTGAAGCAGCCGCCATGGTCTTAGGCAAGTGGCTTTAACCTTCTGAGCATCGGTTCCCTCCTCGTGACAGGGAAGGATAATTGTGGCAACCCCGGAGCCCTTACAGGGGTCAGATGGGATAACACCTGCAGAGCAAGGACCCAGAGGAAGCCTTCACAGGACTAACTGTTACTATTGGTATCACAGCGGGGGGTCCACCATACGAAGCCTAAGTGATAAAAACTATGTTTTTTTTTGGGGGGGGGATCAGATAAGTAGAAAGAAGAATGGATGAGGAGTCGCCGAATGGGAAGCTGTTAAAGCAACGGAGGTGTGAGCTATGACGGTGGCTGTGGACGAGGAAAGGGGTGGTGTCAGAAGGACCAAGTGGGTGACAGATCAGACATTGAAGCTGAGGGAAAGGGGCAGAGATCTTCAGCCATGTGACCATATTACGTCATCATCACTGCAGTCTGTCTCCTTTACAAGGAGGAAGCTACTACCTGTCTGTGCTCAGATTCCTCGATGCACCAAATAGTAACCAGCAACCAGCAGGTGCTCAACAAACGTTGTTGAGTGGATTTATGAATGACTTGTGTGTGTGCGTGCACATGCATGTATGTATATACACGTATGCAAATAAACATGTATGTGTGTATAACACACATTATACACACATAGTTATATATTAGATATAGTTAACATTTATATATAAAATATGTAGAGTTAACTTTCAAAAGGATTTGAAGTTATTAGTAAGGAAAATAAACACATGGAATAGGGCAAAAGTAATTAAACCAGAGTGTATATAGATTCTGCTTTTAGGGAAACATAACGTGCCAGGAAATTCCATTCTTAGTGACAGCGTGCATTTCCGAGCTCCCTACCGGCCAAGCTGATAAAGGAACTCCACTGTATTACTAATTCTCATTGCCCCCATCCACCCACGCAATAAGCCTACGAGCTAATCTCAAAGAACAAACATTATCCTGAAAACATCTAGGGATGCATATGACTCAGGTCTTCACATGAGGCATATTTGGGCAAAAGGATGGGCAGTGTCGTCAACCATGGCTTAAAAAAACACACAAAATATTCTGTAAACTGATTTTTTATATCAAAATCTTCTATAAAACTCAAGATTATGACATGGAATGTCTTCCCCACCCCCAATCATAGTATTTTTGAAAATCATGAGCTGGATGCATTATTTTTTTCTGCTGCTGGTGTGACTTGGGGCCTCCGTTCAGGTCACTGATCCACAGCGGGCACCACCCTTCACAGGAGGACGTCAGGAGAAATGTTCTCACCCTCCATTTTCAATTTGCCTGGAGTCAACTTCCTGTTACTAGCGTCAGCATTGCTCGTTGTACAAAGAGGCAGTTTAGCAGATAGGAGGGTGTCCGTGTGTCCAGAAGTTGAATTCAACCAGCATCTGGTGAGATCTGCTACTGACCTTCTATTGCTGTGTGGATTCTTTCACTGCCTCACCTTGCCAGCCAGGGAGGCCCGGAGCCTTGGCAAGACAGCGCCGGATGCTCAGGGGACCTGCCTGCCCCCAGCTCACTCGCTCACCGGGGTGGGCAGAACAACTGGGAAGAAGGGTCACAGCAGAGAGGCAGCCAAAGCCCTGGGAATGCTTAGGAGAGTACCCCAATGGCCTTCCCCCAAGGGGCCCCCTGTCTTCCTGAGGTCGCCATCAAATATAAAGGTCATCGCCACCAGCACGCTCACCCGCTGCCAGAGACAATGTCTCAGAGGATGAAATACCACTTTGTGAAGTATGAAAAGAGACGACAACATAGACCCGCCCCCTCCCCCGGAAAATCAGAAACCCAGAGAGCATAAATAACGACAAAGAGTGTCTTTCAGGCACCAACGCCAAGCAGAGAAGGTGTGCTCCCAACAAAGGGGCGCACAATGGCAAGCTCTTGGATGAATAGGGACCGTGTCTGTCTAACTTTGTGCAACGTGCCGCAGGCTGCCAAGAACCTGGGGGTGCTTAATACATGCCTGTGACAGGTGATGAATACCGTCATTATTACATCTGCCAGTAGAGTTTTTAGTGAATGAACCTTCCTTATCAATCTTTATATAACCTCGATTTCAACGGCATTAATTCAACCACCTCCCATACCAAGTGCTTTTCTAAATACTAGTCCTCAAATCTTGTCAGAAAACAATGCGTGTGATTTTTTGCCGTGTCACATGCCAGTATCAAGGAACACTTAAACTCACATGCTATCTTCTCGAGTGATTACAGCCTAATATGGCTCCCAAAGAAAATAAAAGAATTCTTTCCAGGTTCTGGTCTACAGCAGCACTTTCATTTCCACTTGATAATTGAAGACTGCTTTCAAAATGCGATTTGATATTAGCAATATATGATTTTTGAAAACAAAGAGCCATTGTTTCTAGAAGTGGTTGCTTAAAAAGTAAATACTTAGATTGGCTGCTGAACTACAATCATTTCCTTTTTTTTTTAACAATTGCTGCTTAAATCAGGGTGGGCACAAAACCGAGACATGCACAGATGTCTTTTCATAAAAACAAAGCAGCGACTTGCCCAACATAACTGGTCATTGTCACCGGGCACGACGCAACTCTTTAGCCGTTCGAGTCATGCTCAGGAGCCTTCTCTGTCCAGCCCAAATAGTTTCTTCCTCCTCGGGAACTGTGAAACCTATTATCTGAACACTCGCTTGACAAAATATGAAACCTCCTCTCTCTCTTCCTCCCTCCTCCTCCCTCACTTCCTCTCTCCTGTCCCCAAACAAGGAGGCTACCTACTGTGGAAACAGACACCAGGCTAACCGTTCAGTTATGTGACCAGGAATAAGACTGCAGTCAGTCAGGGTAGACAGAGCAACAGCTACGGAGTAAAATCCCACACCAGGGGGGAGCACCAAAGCCACCGCTGAGCAGCATGCAAGGGAGCTTGGAGCAGGGAGTCCTTAGTTTAGGGGAGAACTGGGAATACAGCCCCCACCACACATCGAGGAAACAGGAGTAAATACAAAAGCCATTGTCACTGCCCTTGACAAGCTCCGAAGACAGACAAGCTCTCAATAACACTCTCATGCACTGAATGCCTCCTGCCAGCTAAAGTTTTTTGAGTAATGTATCTCATTTAACCCCATCAATTCAAAAGTCAAGGCACTATTATTACCCCATTATACACATGAAGTCACATGGCTTAGGGGGTGTCAAAACAGGAACCCAGGAAACCTGACTGCCAGGACCATGTTTATAACCACACATACCAGACGACCTGTTCTGAACAGCAACACACAAATATGATGGCTCTCAGTGCCGATGAAGAGGAAGGAAAAGCATTCTTGATAGAAGGGACATCAAGTGCAAACAGCGTGCTGAGAACTCATGGCCCGGTCCTCCCTCACATCTGTGATGGGGGACAGGCTGGCACGGGGCCAGACCTTTTCCCAGCAAACCCTCCAAGCTCTAATTAATGGTCCCAACTGGTAACTGTGGCAAGAGGAAGTGAACAGGGCAGACGCATGCTTTGAGTAGAATTCTCCAGGAGCCCAAAGGAGGTGAACGAAAGAGAAATGAACCACCATGCTGTGCCACGGCACTTTGACTTAAGTGTCAACTTAGAATTTCAAATAAAATTAGAAGATCCTCCTAATAATTATATAGAATGGCACACAAGGTCCAGGGGCAAGTGCATGTGGCAAGAAGTGACTAATCATATTTTGCAAAAAGAGCAGCCGGGGCAGACTCTTCTCGGGATAATAGTGTTGCAAGTCAGACAGGAGGAAAGGTTACCGGGGGTTAATGTTAAATAGTGATCCATCCGCCAGGCACACCCACCCACTCGCTCCTCCATATTCATAGGAAGCTACCATCCATCCATATTCATTACATCCGAAGAGTTTTAAAGTAGCAAATGCATGCTTGGAAGATTTCAGCTCTAATAAAAGCGCTTCTGGTGACGAGCGCCATAGGCTTCCCCCACCAACCTGGAAATGGAAGTTAAACACTCAAGGAAAACAGCAGTGATGGGGTTGGGACCTGCCAGGTCTTCCTTAAAACAGAGAATGTGCCTCCTTTGATCGGCATTGGCTGGGTGCCAGGCACTGTGCCCACCAGGTCCCAGGTGTGGGCTCCGGGCTCCCAGGGTGGGATCCCAGCCGCACTGCCGCTCTCTACCTCAGCTTCTCCAATGTCAGTCAGCTGGCCATGACGACAGCACCGACCTCCAACGGCAGGGTGCTCAGCTCTGTAAGCCTTCCCTGTGACAGAGATGCCATCAAGCCCAGCTTAGAGACAGAAGAGAAGCAGCCACCTGGGCAAGGAGGCTCAACTGGCCCAGAGCTGCAGGTGAGCCAGCCGCCCGCAGTGCATCACGGCGCTCAGCTTGGGAACTGGGGTGTCAGGAAGGGCACCCTGCTCCACTGATGGGCTCAGCAAAGCCTCCAAGGCCTCGGACTTCCCTGCAGGAGAAGTGGCTCCTGCAAAGGACAGAACAGAGTCCAAACGCTTCCAGGAGCCGAGCTAACAGCAAACATCCCCCCCTGCCAGCACCACGGGCTTCAGCTTTTCATTTTTGATCTGATTTAGACTAATCAGTGAGATTCCTTCATTCTTCCACGGCTGTTGGGCACCTACCTGCATAACAGCTGCACCTATCTAAATAAATCACCTAAAATATGGTGATTTAGAGCTTCTGTAAAGTGCTTACAAACACGTGACAACCTCGCGGCCTCCCCACAACCCCTAGCCGAGGCAAGGGTGTGGTGGTGTTCTTGTTTTTTGTTTTAATTTCATAGGAAGGAAAACTGAAAGACTTGAAATGCTAAGGACTTGGCTTGCAATGTCACAGGGGCAGTCCAGGATTTCTGACCAGGGAAGGTCGCCTTCTAACTATGGCATGGGGTGGGGGGACAGGCTGGGGGGTTGGAGAAGGGATGAGTGGTGGGAGTCGTGGAAGCTGACCTACAGGGAGGACCTTTCCAACTCTTTCAACATAACATTCCATGAGGATCCCAGGGGCCCCGCATCTTCTTGGCTATGATCCTTGGTCTTGTGGGCAGGTGGGGGCGGGGGGGGGAGGGTGGAACGCCTAGTTCCTGGAATCCCTGGAGGCCACCTGGGACCCTAGAACTCAGAGGAGCTTGGTGGTGCCACAGGATTGTAGAGCTAGGTATCTCCATCTGTATATGGCAGGCATATAGCTGCCAAAAACAGACCAACAAACACATGTCAAGGTGTGGTGCAGAGGTGTGCTGGGGACCCAGGACACTGACTTGTCGCTCCAAGTGGTGTTTGCCGCGGCAAGGTAGGCTGGGGGGCAAGAACTCTCCCCCACTCCCACCCACACCCCCCAGTTGTAGACGAATGAAGGAGACCAGAGACCATAAGTCACTTTACCCCGGGATGAAACCCACCCGTGTGCGTGGAAAGGTAGGAAGTTGACACAAGCGATAGCCCCTAAGATAAGCAGAGGCAGTGGCCCCGCCAATCTTGATGTGGAATCGCGGCTCCCGGTTTCCGTCCCTGCTGCGCCCAGACCACCACGTCTCCAACCGAGTCCCCAAACGCGAGCGCCCGCCTGCACCTGGCCGGGCGCCCGAGATTCGGGGGAGATTAGGGACGCGCGAGGCGGAAGGGCAGATTCGGAAAGGAAACGCGAGAAGAGTGAAAAAACTAGATTGAATTCAGCTGAACAAGCGGGAGCATAAAAGCTCCGCGTTCAGAAGCCAAAAACGAACTCCGAGCCTTTGGAGCCCCGCTGCGCCCCCGCCCGGCGCGCGCGGGCGGGCTGTTCCTAGTCCCCCTGTGGTCGGGACCCCAGCGCAGAATCGCGCCTGCCCGCACCCCCCGCCTCCCGCAACCCTAGGTCTGGAGACGAGGGTCTGTCCTGGCGAAGGGAACCGGATCTTTTCAAATTACACTGCTCCTTAGGAAGAGGGGGAAAAATCGTAGCTGGAAAGTTATACAATCTGGGTGGATTTCGGAACGAGCCCAGCGGCGCTTCCGCAGGGGCTGCCCCACGCGCGGCGCCTCGGATGTCCCCCCAAACCCGCAGGGCGCCTTGGTGCATGTTCTCGATTGCAACCGCGGCGAAGGGTGAGGGGGACTCCTGTGTGTCCAGGGGACGAGGTCTCTCTGGAGATCACGGGGCAGGGTCTCCTAAAAGGGCCCCGAAGCCGAGACAGTGTCGGGGCGGCCGCGCCAGCACACAGCGTTTCTGCGGCGCCAGGGAGGGCGCGCCATCCCTGCCCAGAGTCAGGCGACCCGAAGCCTGCCGCGTTGTCCCTCCTGGCCTGGCTCATTTGTTTTAAATTATTGTCGTTACTAGTGTTGTAGTTAAGTTCTGCACCGCCAGGAAGTGAAACGGGAATTCCTAGCCAAACTTTTCAGCGGGGTCCTTGTTGCCGCACCAGCCTTGGAGTCCCCTCCCCTGGAGCCCAGGACACGGTGGCAGCCTGCCTCCTGCCCCTCCCTGCCCCCAGGCTTCCTTTCTGGCCTGCGCCTCAGAGGTGCGACAGCAGCAGGTGGCACCGGTCCCCTTTCCGGTGCCACCGCCCCCTCCCCTGCAAGGTGCTGTGTGGCTTCCTGTGGATCTGGGCTCCGCAGACCTGGGCACCGTGGGGCTTTCCAGGTGCCCCTGAGCGTTTTGTTTTTCAGCAGAGTGATACCCACATGACATAAACCTCCACTTTGATTTACAGAGAGATTCGTAACCCTGTGAGGGCTGCAAGTGTTTTGAGGGTCTTAGTACTTCTCTTTTTGAAACCAGGGAATGTCAGACCAGTGCGTCAAATACGACAAGACGCAGTGGGATGAGATTTTCCGGCTGACAAAGTAACAAAAAGATTCCCACTAAGTCAGTGTGTGCGGAGTATTTCAGGTGGATGACGGCATATTGAGGCCCAATGTTCCATGTACCGAGCAGCCCATTTTAACCTCGGCAGTGACAGTATATCGCCATTTGGTGAGATGGCCAGAAGTCTAAATAAAGACCTTGGGTGAATACGAGGCCTGGACAGTTGGCCCTCCTGACCCCTCAGGTTGCCCTCCACCAACCCTGGGAAAAACCTCAAGAGGCCAGAATTCAACCCTTTTCTTTTACAAAATGGGTAAACTGAGGCACTGAGTGGTGGTGAACCGGCTTGCCCAAGGCAGTTGAGGTAGTGACTAACCCAGACCTGACCCACCTCCGCAGACTGTTACGCCAACGGGCACAGCACCTAAGGCACAAAGCCCTTCTCCTGAGGTCGCCTGGTGCTCAGCTCCATTCTACAGATGAAAACACCAGGGCCAAGGGCAAGTGAGTGCATCCAGCACGCCTGCTAGAAAGGGATCTAACTGGGGCGCTCTTCAGAGAGCTGCGCCCCTTCTGCCCCTTGTTTTAGGTCTAAGAAACTCCTTCCTTTTCCCGTCATTAGACTTGGCTGGTCCCAGGTGACCGTGGCTCAGCCTGGACAGCTGACCTCCACCTCCTTCCCGGCTGTGGAATTTAATAGTGACTTTTCTGAACTTTTAATTAGATGCAGCAGAGTTGTTTTTTTTTTTTTTTTTTTTTTCCTTATTGCTTCAGAGCAGGGCTCCAGCGAGAGACATCTTAGACTGACAGGGGTTAAGCAGGCAGGTGTGTTGTTACCGTCCCCCAAAGCAAAGCCACCATCCAGGTCCCCCTGAGTTGCATTGCTTTAAGAGCTACAAGTTCACAGCTGCCTGGTGGAAGCCTCTTCATTTTCCTGGAGCCAAGCTTAAATGCCTCTAAAAACTTGGCCTGCCATTATCCTGTAGCTGTTAATTAAGCTTCCCAACTTTGCATTACGTTTACAGCGCACGGCGTGAATTGCAAAATAAATTAGAACCCGCAGCAAAGAAACTGCAGTTTTCAATCAATAAATGATACTAAAAAAGTGGGCACAGTCTCCTCTTAGGTAATATCCACAGTCGGATATTTCTTTCTAAGGGGGAAACATAGACTTTGGAAAAAAGTAAAATTTACTTTTGAAAACAGAACGTAATGCCGAAGAGTTCCTAGCCTTCCCCTTGCAGGGCAGTCTGGGCTGGATAATTTTGCAGACACAAGGTAGCGAAGGCGAAACAGGAAGACGCTAAGTGGAATGGGTGAGGAAGACCTCCCTTTTCGAGATCGGAAGCTGAAACACGAGGCAGAAATGATTCACACAGACAATTAAAAGCAGCCACAGAAAACAGAATTAGGATATGACTTAATGCAAGTTCAAAAGCCTGTGCCAGGTAAATTTTATATTTGCTTTGGATTTTTTAAGCAACCCATACTAAATTCGGGAGACCAAAAATAGATTTAAAAGAGGGCATTAAAAAAAAAAAAAAAAAGAACACCCCACACATGGAGAAACAGCTGATGTGTTTCAAACCTCCAGCCTAGAAGGTATTCTTAAAATATATTTTTGAACATTATTTCTCGATTTTAAAATTTAAATATGTATTCTTTCTTTCTTCTGTAATGTCACGTCTAGAGAGAGAGAGAAAAAAGCTTTAGGAGAGCATGAAACCTGACTCTAAAAATTACTTTTGTAAAATGAAGCAGATATCTAAGCTTTCATGAACAGGGGAAGGAAACCTTGTGTTTAAATCAGATAAATCCATTACAAGAAAAAAAACTCATGTTAAATTACTCTCAGCAATTCAATCCTTAAAATTTTGAGAGAATAAACAGCCCTCTTCATCCAACTTATTGAACTATTTGGTAATTTGTTTCAAAATTAAGGATTTGCCGTCTGCCTCTCGAACAGATGCAAAAATGACATAAATTTTAAGCATCCTGGCTAGTTAGACTATTTCTCAAAGTCCTGTTATAAAAACTGGTGCGTGAAGAAAGATAAAAGAAATTCAAGGGGGTGTGTCTCTTAAAAATGTACCTGGTTTAAATCTGCATTAATCCAATAAATTTCCTAGAATATCCTCATATAAACCATTGTTAACAATATAAATTACTTAATTTCTTCCCCTCTCCACACCCTGCCAAATAATCCTATTGCATTTCTTAATTTTAAAAAGCCTGGGCGTTTCAAAACCTTTCCAAGAATTCTAAGCAGTAGGATATGCAGGATGAAGAACTGGAGGAGATAACACGGAACTGCGCAGTCACTTGTCATCTTGAAGACCATTTCCTGTCTGCCCCACACCAACACCATGAAAGTCATAGACATGGAGATGCTAGAGGCCTAGGCCGTCCGGCTTTGTGGAGAGAAAGTTGATGGAAAAAAAAAAGAAAAGAGAGAAAAAAGAAAGAAACGAGCGTGCTTCTCTTCCTTTCTTTTTCTTTCCTCTTTTCAATGTTTCTTCCTTTCTTTCTTTTTTCTTTGTTTGGTTTTTTTTTTTTGTTTCTTTGTTTATTTGTTCGTTTGTTCTTTTAAATTCCATTTATTTGCGAGATGGGCATGGAGAAATGGCCAAGAGCAGGGTTTGGAGCCAAAGGACTGGACATTCCCTGCCAGCTCTCAGTTCCTAGTTGGGCGACCAGTGTCTGGCGGCTGAATCTCGCTGAAAACTTGGTGTCCCCAAATGGATATGGATATGGGAAAAGATAAAGCTATAGATAGATATAAACGTAAGTTGAGATATAGGTAAAGTATGCATATGAATATCGTCGGCAGCCGTCCGTCTCGAGAGACGATGGTGTAGCTTCTTAAGAGTCTATCTGCACCGCCGAGAATGGCTGTGCAGTCCGACTCAGGAGTGACACGGTATCTGTCTCCTCCCGTGTTGAATCGACATCTTGCGATGACGCTGGAGTGTCCTCTCCAGTGAAGCTGAAGCTACAGAGCCTGGGCAGGGTGATATGGAGGGTCTGCTGTTGCCCATGCAGCAGACCCCCCCTCTCTTCGCAGCTGAAGGGTCCAAGGGAAAGACGGAGTCAATACAGCTTGGCTTCAGGTGCGCCGCAGGAGTTGCCGGTGTTGACTACAACGTCAAACCGCCTTAGGGACTCCGGCTCCGGATTTTCTGTCGGGGTTTACTCCCTTAGCCTTTCACCTGAAGAGGTATGCCGCAAGGCAGCGGAGGTTTTTTGGAGTCAGAGTTTTCCTTCTCTGATGTGCCCTGACTGGAAGATCGAACCAGCGACACTTAGCTCGCAGGCCGACGCTCAATCCACTGAGCCAAACCAGCCAGGGATGCATATGAATATAGGTATTGGAAAAAGATAGATGTGGGGGTAGACAGCGATACAGAAAAGAGATAAATGTAGATATAGAACAGACGTAGGCATGAACATAGAGGAAGATCACGACGGATAATGTGGTGCTGATAATAATGACAGTCACCTCGCCAACCTCGCAGGCTTCCTGGCAGAGAAAAGACGCATACTGCTAGGTTTTGTCACTTGAAAGTGTGACAAATATAAACATCACCTTTTCTTGAAAGGTGCCTAGTGTGTTTTTCAATGAAGGTAGCAATTCACACACTGTGTGAGCGAGGGGTTCTGGGGGAAGTACGACCCCTGGAGTTTGCCCCGCACATTCCTCCACGCGGTTTTTCATTCCACACCCACTTACGGAGTGCTTTCTAGGCGAGGAAGAGACTTCGCTGTTCTCAACTGGCTTTTAAGTACCATTTCTAAAGACCACATCAGTTGCTAGCGTTGGTTAAGGACCTTCCCTTCGCCAGACCCTGTAGATGACAAGCAGCCTCACACTCATTAATTGGTCATCCTCTCCGTGTTTGGCTGATAAAGAAACTGAGGCACCGAGAACAGGCACAGGGTCCAGAGCTAGTCAGAAAAAGATCTGGATGCAAGCTCAGTCCTTAGCAGCCTTTGACCTTCATGACTTTTAAGAAATCACATACAGGGCACTAAGATGGGGCGCCTTGAATTGTCGGCAGGTAGGGATTTCTACAGACAGGGATAAACCCCGGCCAACAATTACTGGACTTGCAAAAGTCTGATATTTCACTGGCAGAGCTGAAGAAGGAGGGTCTTTGGGGCAGGAATATTCTAGCAACTGCATTATTCCAACTACGAGCGCCCATGAGCACAGCCGAGGAGGAGATGGTTCCATGCACCCAACTCACCCCGAAGCATCTGTGTGGCAACAGACTCATTTGTCGTGCCAGGCATGGGGGGAGGAGTCACAACATCTTCCCTGCCCTTCTCTTGGACAGGAGAAGAAACTGAGACACAGAGACACTGAGTTGCCAGGGTCACGCACAAGCGGGTGTGGAAGCCCAGAGGCGGACCCACGGGTTCTGGTCTCAGGTACCAAATCAGGGCTGGCTTGCTTTCCTGAGCACAGGCAGACGTTGGAAGGGTGGAGGGGAGGACATATTGCTTGGATTAGAATCGTGAGGTGCCGCACAGGAAGAAAACCTGCCTCCCGAGGGCTCTTGACCTCTGATTTCACAGCGGTCCTTGTGCACAAGTGGAAAGAGATGCATATGCTCCAATTTCTTTGCTAGCGAGTGGAAGGATGCACACTTCTGCATCCTGGCACACACAGCAGCACGCACATAAATCTGCCGGTCTGCTAACGCTTCACCGCTGGGTCAACTTGTTATCTGGGCATCGCGGTTCCAGTTCTTTCTGTCCCGTGGAAATGGTGCCTTTTCTGCGGTTCTCTTCTATTCACGGTACTGTTCTGCAGTGCCAAGTATTACAAAACGACTCCAAGCAGTGGTTCTTTGTCTAGTTTCTGCCTCCTACACTGGCCACAAAAATACACCTGACTTTGTGACCTGGGCCTTTCGATTCTGACACAGGTGAGCCTTGACTTTTAGAGAGATCAAAAAATATAGCTAATTCTCCATTAACAATGAGAGACTGAGTAAAAATGAAGTTCCTGGGCATGCTGGTATCACCACTGGTTTTCCCATGACTTTCTTGCAATGCTCAAGACTATTCAGACCCACCTACCAATTTTGAAAGTCAATGTTTGTTTCAGTGAAAAGATGAGCTTTGGATTAGAAGTTAAGAAACTGCATCTAGACTTCTGGCCAAGATGGAGGCCTAGACAGACATGCTTAGTCTCCCTCCACAACTAAGAAGGAACACAACTACCTCAAAATTAGAGACAACCAGAAGTTCCAGAAAATTGAGCTGCATGGAAGTCCAACAAACAAAGATATAAAGAAGAAATACTCATCCAGACAGGTAGGAGGGGCAGAGTCAGGGCAGAGAGGATGCGGTGTGGTGGCGGTAGGAGCGGCAGCAGCATCAGGCTGATGGAAAGCACATTCACATGTTTTAAAAAGTCAGGAGGGAAACCTGGGGAGCGTTCCCAGCACCAGACCAGACCACGCAGTTCACGGTCCCAGCGCCAGGGAAAATCAAGCCTCATTGCTTCTGACTGTGCAGACCAGTGGGGTTGGGGCAGTGGAAGAAACTGCTGGTCTCTCAGCAGAGTCCACTTGTTTAAAGGATGCCTACAGTCTAGAACATCCGCAGACCCACCGACTCTGGGAACGACGGCCAGGGCAACAGCTAGAGAGGTGTCAGTCCCATACAAAGTGGGAGAAGTGTCTGCAGGTGGGGCAAGTGTTGAGCAGGTGGCATTGTTCCCTCTTGGACCCCTCCCCCACAAGCAGCACCACAATGTGGTGAAATGGGTCACCCTCTACTGATGAATACCTAAGGCTCTGTCCCTTACAACATAACAGGTGCGACAGCTCTACCTAAGACACAGAGGCAAACACACACAGGAGCTTCTCAAGATGAGGAGACAGAGAAGTATGGCCCAAAAGAGGGAACGGATCAAGGTTCCAGTGGGAGAACTAAGCGACAAGGAAATAGCCAGCCTCACAAATGAGGAGATAGCCAACCTAACAGATGCAGAATTCAAAACACTGGTGATAAAGATGCTCACAGGCTTGACAGAATGCTTAATTTAAGTATGGAAAATGCATAAGGGAAGAAGTGAAGGCTTTGCTAAATGAAAGGAAGGAAAATCCACACAAAACCAATGGTGAAGGGGAAAAAACTGGGGTTCAGATCAATGATTTGGAACATAAAGAGGAAAACAACAGTCAACTGATACAAAATGAGGAAACAAGAATTGAAAAAAATGAGGAGAGGCTTAGAATCCTCTAGGACAACTTTAAACATGCCAACATCCAAATCATAGGAGTGCCAGAAGGAGAAGAGGAAGATCAAGAAATTGAAAACTTATGTGAGAAAATAATGAAGGAAAACTCTCCAAATTTGGGAAAGGAAATAGACATACAAGTCCAGGAAGCACAGAAAGTCCCAAACAAGCTAGACCCAAAGAGGACCACACCAAGGCACATCATAATTAAAATGCCAAAGGTTAAGATAAAGAGAGAATCTTAAAAGCAGCAGGAGAAAAGCAGAGAGTTACATACAAAGGGGTGCCTATAAGACTATCAGCTGATTTCTCAAAAGAAACTTTTCAGGCAAGAAGGGACTGGCAAGAAGTATTCAGTGTGATGAAAAGCAAGGACAACCAAGATTCCTCTACCCAGCAAAGCTTTCATTTAGAATGGAAGGGCACATAAAGTGCTTCCCAGACAAGGTAAAGCTAAAGGACTTCATCATCACAAAGCCATCATTATATGAAATTTTAAAGGGATTTACTTAAGAAAAAGATCAAAATTATGAACATTAAGATCACAACAAACTCATAATTATCAACAACTGAATCTGAAAAATAAGAACAAAATCCAACTAAACAAACCAGAATAGGAACAGAATCATAGGTATGGGGATGATTTGGAGGGTTATCAGCTGGGAGGGGGGACAGGGAGAAATGGGGAAATGGTACAGGGATTAAGAAGCATAATTGGTTGGTACAAAATAGACAGGGGGAAGTTATGAATAATATAGGAAAGGGTGAAGCCAGAAAACTTATATGCACAACCCATGGACATGAACTAGGGGGAGTGGGATTGCTGGAGGGAAGGGGATTACTGGGCAGAGGGGAGCAAGGGGGAAAAAATTGGGACTACTGTAACAAAATAATCAATAAATTATACTTAAAAAAAGAAAAAAAAAAAAGAACAGAAACTAGATTGAGCCCAGCCTCTTACTCTCGAAGTCACTGTGAGGAAGACACTTTCCCTCACTTTTCTCTCCTGTAACATGGGGCTATAAAAACCTGCCCTACCTATATTCCCAGAGGTGGGATGATGATGAAGAGGGTGACAATGGCTGGCTTCCACTGGGTGCTTATTTTGTGTTAATTCAGTCTTTACACGTGTATATCTAATTCTCACCATTACCCTATGAACCAGAACTTTCGTGAACCCCCAGCTCACAGAAGAAGAAACTAAGGCACAGAGAGGTCAAGCAACTGACCCAAACCACAGAGATGCCCAAGGGCAAAGCCAGAGACTTGATCCAGATCACTTCCCCTCTGAGCCTTTGTAAATCGGATTTGAAAGCATAACTAAAAAATGCATCCAAGTGCTAGAGATTATAAAGCACATTGAAAGTTTTTGTGCTTGTATTCATTTATGATGCTTTTGTGGGGTCTAGAGAACTGATCCCAGGTTCGTCTCAAATTTCTGCCCCGGGCCTTGTGAACTGGAAATCCTTGCATTTCTTTCCACTTCTGAAATTCTGAGCTTTCTTTGTGTCATATAATCTTGCTATTGGTCCCATTCTGGGAGTAGGGCAAATTAAAGGTTTGGGGGAAATTAAAATTCTCCTTCTGACCATAAATGAACCACTTAGGGAATTGATGTTCAAGTTTCCTGTGAGATGGAGAACCACAACCGTGGCTTCCAAAAACGCCTTTGCGCGCCTTCAGAATGTCAACTGCCACCCCGGAAACAGCACAGCTTCTCATTGTACCGACTGTGACCTTGGGCAAGGACACCTCTCTCCCCTTGAACCTAGACCCCTCATCTCTAAATTGGGAATATCTAAAACCGCCCATTGTGCCAACTGCCCTGGATTGGAGTAAGAACCCAGTGACCGAGCAGATGGGTGGGGACTTGTCCCACCAGAGAGCACCGGAAGCCCTTGAGAGATGCCCGGGTTCAGACTTTGCTCCTGGCCCGTCCTCGGGCCTTCCGCGCGTTCCCACTGTCCGCCTTGCTCTGTTTTCCCTCTGGATGTCTGCAGAGACCCTCTGCCAACAGACTGCGGATGGCATTTCCATTGCTCCCTGCATCTCCTCGTTCTGTGGATGAGGGTCGTTCCTTAACCCAGCACCGTCCCTTCCCCACAGCTCACTGTCCCCATCCCTTCCCCACTTCCTCCCAGTCAGTCCCTGCACCTTTCAGAGCAGACATAGAATTGGAAAAGTTACTAAAGAGAAGAGGCAAGCTTGCTTTCGGGGGCTAGTTTTGTATTCCTGATTATATTCCCACTGTGTTTCTGGGAATAAACGGCACGAGCAGCCATCTGCACGCAAAAATCAAACAAACAAACAAAAAAAACACCTGAGTGGTCTGTCACTTTGGGTTTTAGGATAATAGCAGCTTTTACCTTCTTACTCGGATTCACCACCTTTGCACAAAGTGTAAATCTGTCATGTTGGCACGAACATCTATCATGTGCATATTAATAAGAGTAATAATCACAGCATCGGTGATTTGAGATTTCATAACTCAGTTATTTTCCTTAAGTGCCAGGGCAGCGTTGGCTAGGAAGTAGCACAAATAACATGGCAAAGGATTTTTCCTTGGTGGGTGCGTTCCAGAAGTTCTCAAACGTTGTTTTTGGGTAGAAAAGGAGCTTACCTCACAGTCTCCCCTACTCAGAACATGGGTCTGCACCTCCCTTCCCTGGGGACTTTATGAACCCAGGGGTGAGCTGCTCAGCTTGGGACCCCACGTTCTCCAAAAGTCATCAGCCTCGTCCCAACGCAAGTCACAAATTAGGAAATGCTTCTATTTCCTTTCATTTAAAATATTTATAAGGTGCCTATCGTCTGCCCAGCACTAGGCTGAGATGGAGGGACGGAGATCTGGAGTGTTATGGTATGAAATCAGCTCCAGAGAATTTCTCTATTAAAATATGTTTTACAATATGTGCAGAAGTCTTTTTCTCAGGGCAATAAAACAATGTTTTCTTAACGATAGAGACAAATTAGTGTGTGTGATCCCAGTAATTTTCCCTTTAAACATTAGGCCTTCTCTTGCTGAACATTTTCACAGCAAGTTGATCACAATTTGACATGCATACAATTTAGGAAGATTGATTCATTATACAATTTTTAAAATTCCTGAATTGTGATTGTCAAATAATGACTGTTCAGGTGAGGAATTTTGATGGGTGGAGAGTGGCCTTATCAATCCAACCCACTGAATAAACGTGCAAGAATTTCAAAGCAAAATAAAGTGATGGAGCGTTAACCTAAGCTCAGCACGAACGCTACATCGAATACCGATCTTACCCACCATGGATACTAGTAATATCAACTGATGTGTCTTTTTTGTATGAAGGGGTTGTGAAGGAGCAGTGTCAGAGCAGAAAATTAACATTTTTTGAATGTCTGCTGCGCGTCAAAAATTGGATGCGGAGTTTTATGTTTGTCAGCCACCTAGTGAACAGATAATCACTTCCCTATATAGGGGTATAGAAGAAGAAAATATTAACTCAGAGATGGTAAGCTACTTGTTTGAGGTCACACAGCATTCAGCGGCTGAATTTCTCCTCATACTCTAATCAGGCTGACCCCAAAGACCATATTAATTCTTCCCTCTCCGCCTCATGCTGCTTTTTAATCACAAATCAACATTATTTTATTTTATTCTTCCGGTTATGAACATCAGTGCATGAGCATCACTAAAAAAAATGAAAAAGGAATATAACCAAAAGGCAAAAGTTTATCCAGAATCAAAAACCCATAAATAGTTACTTCTCTTTCCAGTCTTTTCTTCCATGTGTGGTTAATATCGTGACCCTTCTGCACTGGAGAAGGAGGAATGAGTCCACTCACAAAGACTCAAGACAGCTGTCACTGCCTTTGAGGTTTAACTAAAGAAATTCACATGTCAGTGTTTCAACCTCCAGACTAAACAGGACCCCAGAGGCTAAAGCCCACGTGAAACCCTGAGGCAGGTGAACTCAGGGCAGCAGGTGCACCTTCCTGGCCTGGGCCGTGGGGCCTGGCTCTCTCTCCTGCTCATCCCTGTCTCCTTTTCACCGAGTACCACCTACATCCCTAACACTTGGCTGACAATCCTCTGCCTTTTCTCCCCCAAACACAATGGAAACTTAATTGAATGTTTCATGCCCTCGCAATGTGAAAGAAATGAAAAGAACGTAGGTTTCAACCATATTTCAATAATAAGTGCATTAATTTTTACCTTTTAACTGGCACTTGTACTAATTTCCTTAAATGCTCTCTCTGGTTCCTTTGTGATCTGTCTGGCTTTGTTGGGCTGATGATGAAGGCTTACTTCAAACGCTAAAAGATTAGCTCTCTTTTCCTTAAGAGCACAATTATGGATTGTGTGATATCTCCGTCATGAAAAGGAGCGGGGACAGACCTTTAAAGTCATGCAAGTTTATTACAAAAGTGGCAGGAATAATTTTAATTACTTTACAAAAGATATCAAAATTCTCCTAATTGTACGGTGGCATTTAGGAATTGTTGTGGATAAAATGGGAGAACAGCATTTCGTAGGGTCCCCGCCCGCCCCCCCCCCCATCATTTGACTTAGGTCATTGTTACGTATTTTAACCTGCAGCCCAGATTTCATGGATGCCAGGTATAGGATGGTCTTGAGGCATGCAGCATAAGTCTCTCTACATAACAAGCAAAGTGAACTAGAAACAATAATTCTAAGTACTATTTGTGGCTGACTATTTAAAGCCCAGGAAAACAAAGAATAAACTCCTTTAATTTCATCTAATGCATATAATGTTTAAATTCAGCAGTGACTACAGTTCAGAAAACCAGATGTTCTTGTGTATTTATATCATTATTTTGCACAATAGTTTACCACTGGCAAAAAAAAAAAAAAAAAATTAAAAGCATATTGTTGTATTTGGCATTTCTATGCTTGACAAAAAAAAGAAAAAAATCTTGCAATCGCATGACATCGAATTAATTCTCATTTTACGAAAGCCAAAAGGAGAGAAGGAGGAAGACATGAATGGAGAAGCAGTCGTATTAGCCTCATCGCAGATGAAGCCCGAGCAGAAGCAGCAGCGTGGGTCCGAGACGAAAGAGCCCAGGCGCTAATGCACTCAGGCGCGCGGGGCAGGAGCTCCTCAGCGTGACACATGGTCAGTCTATTTTAAGATGAGCATTTGTTAAATTCTAATGAAAAATGTTGCACTTAAACTCTGGCAAAGAGACAATTAGTACTTTCCCCAATGCTGCCAAGACGCAGAAAAAGAAAAGAAGAGACAGAAAGAGAAAAAAGTAAAAAAGGAAACAGAATTTTAAAAGTAAAAAAAAAAGAAGAACTATGAGAAATAAGCACTTTTAAAATAATCTGGATATATGCTATGTCGTGATAAAATCAGATGCTTCCACTAACATGGTCTGCACCTAAGGGGGCCCTGATTCATGTTATATATGGGTGCTCAGGTAGGAAATGACACAGGTTCCCGTAATGAAGGACTTTTCCAATAATAGATTTATTAATTTAAAAAAAAAGGCCCTCACAATAAAAGCCACTCACCTAAAAGGACCAATTCTGGAATATAACAGAATGACTGTTCTACAATATAATGCAGTTAAAACATGACTTCTACTCTTAAATTGATATCTTTCTCAGTCTTTATGCACATAGATGATTGATGTGAAAAAAATAATATTTGAGGTGGAGACTTGGTATAAATGAATACCACATCATGAAAGAAGAAAACCTGTCCTCATTTAATATTATTCAGATTTAATAACCGTTCCTTCTTATAGCTCAAAAAAGAAGAAGAAAAATCTTTTCCTTAAGAGGTATGAGAACTAGAGGCTGAGAGAAGCCGTTTGGCTGAGCGCACAGAAAAAGGATCCTTGGTCCATATACCTGGGAATACACACCTGAAGGAGCAGACAGGTGAGGTCGCTAGTTTGAACCCTGGAGAAAGTTCCCTCCTGGAGGAGTTCGGGTTGTGGCCCTCAGACTGTGAATCTAACTGACCTCCTTCATCAACTAAACAGCAGGCTCTTCCTCTTTGCCATCTTGGCTCTTAGGTGTTGATTTACTTACCATCAGTATCCCATGGGGGTGGTTGGCATCACGATGCTTTGCAGGTGGTGGTGAGTGACATGACCATCCCCCATGAAGACGCAGATTTGGTTACCCTTTCTCACTGCTGTATCTTATATGCCAGGCACATAGGAGGCTTAATAAATAATTACCCGTTAAATAAATACATACACTGCAGATAAAGTGATGACACAGACATCATTCTACATGGGAAAATCATTCTCTAAAAACGCTCTGCCTGACATTGAAGGAGCTGCAGCGCCGGGGCTAAGGGGAAGAAAGTTGTCTTCCACTTCAGCGTTCAGTGCAATTAAGAACGACCTGGCCTTCTTCACCAGCCTCATGAAGTCGCGCAAAGATGTCCCAGGGACAGCATCACCCTGAAACCATTTTGGTGACCCTGGGCACTCCCTGTCTCACCCATCCCCGAATTAATAACTGCTCCGACGAAGCGTCTATTCACACGGCACACTGTTCCATTAGCAGTTCGCGCGTGGTGGGAAGAGATGGCGAGGCAGGCAACAGAGTCCTTGCCAAAACCTTCCACGTGTGACACCCCCCAAGAAAGACACCGTCAGGAGCAGTTGCTTATTTATTTTAAGTGCCCCCTGAGTTCTTCATTTAACTGGAAAAATAAATAGATGCATCCGAGGCGCTCCCTGCCAACCCAACCCAGCACCGGGGCTGCCAGCGGCGGTGGAGCTTTGTGGGTGACAGCGGCTGCCACCAGCGAGAGGTGTCAGGACGCTCAGCCAACAAAGCAGGGCCAGCGCTGACTAGTCCTGGTTGCGTGAGAATAGAAGAAGTCACAGTTATATAGAGCTGACCTTTCCTTCTCCTTGGTGGGCTGCCGAGACACATGCTAAATTTCTTTATTTCTCTCTCTCTCTCTCTCTCTTCCTCTTCAGATAGTCTGCAATTCCAAACATTACTGCAGGCTTCTCCAAGTCTGGATTCAGTGGCAAGTTGGAATGCGATCCGCCTAGTTGAGAAATTCATTATCCAAAAGTGAGGAACCCGGCGAGTGTTTTAGTTCATAAATATGCAGATTTTGTTTTTTAAACATTTTTTATTACACTTTGTGTTTTCCTAAATTGGGTCCTCATTTTCATATAATTGGAGTCTGATGTGTGTCCTGTTTTCCTTAAAAGCCATCTGGTTCATTTTTGACTTTCAGAAACCAAATTATTTGCGGTAATATTGGGCCTCGCCCATTGCTCCTCTTTGAACCAACCCACAACTTCAGGCTGTTGGATCAACAAAGCCCAAAGCCATTTGGGGAGGGGGTCCCTGCTCCCCACCCTTATAAATGGTCTGCAAGCTGGACAGCTAAGGTGGGACTAACCCATGAAAATCTATGAAGAAACTCAAGAAGACAGCATTCAACTGACGAGAATTAACGGAAGGAATCCGTTGGGCACCATGTTGGATGGAGGGCAGGCGACTGACAATTACCCACATGGTTAAGAACAGAGGACGCAGCTCAGCAGATCGTGAGCTCCTGAGGGCAGGACTCACACTCTGAGAGAACCCCAGCTCCATCGTTCACAGGACCAAGCACCTAATACGTGCTGAAGATGTGTGTTGATGAATGGGATTCCAGAAACCCAAAGTGTAGTCACAGTGTGGTTATTAGTTATCGATCGCCACATAACTAATCACTCCAAAGCAGTGACATTTGTTACTCCAGAGTCTGTCCGGGGCCGGGACTCAAGACAGGGCTCAGCGGGATTCCCCAGCTCTGGGTCCCTGCAACGGGGAAGTCAGGGAGACCTGCCAGGACTGCAGGCCCCACTGCCACGCTCTCGGTTCCTTGCACACTGTCAGACGGAGGGCCTCGCTCAGTTCCTGTCCACATGGGCCCTTCCCATAGGGCAGGTCATAATGGAGCAGTTGGCTTCATCCAGAGATGCCAGCCAAGTGAAAGTCACTGTCATCTGCAACTAACCTCAGACATAAGAATCTATCCCCTTTGCTGTACTCGGTCCAGGCCACACTGGGCGGGCAGGGGACGGCCCAGGGCCTGAGTCATGGAGAGTCCTGCCAGAGACTGTCTCTCTGCCATCCATGTTCATGCATCAGTGTGCCACAGGTCAGGTCTAAATGATGGATCCAACCAGAGCGCCACGCCCGTGTTAAAGTAAGAAATTAACATGAAACAACCTGCTACTTAATCTAAAAACTCTCACTCGTCTCTTTTCCTGACTCATTTATATAGCGATCTGATGAAGAATAGGCCAACATTTCTTCCAAAGTCCACCAGAAAGACATTTTTTTTAAGTTACAAATCTAATTTGTGTATCAGCTCTTTGACCAACAAACATGTATGAGACTCACCCTAACGCAGAGCAGAGAAGTCTGAGTTAGCTCCCTGCCACCTGCTCTGGCTCTGGGGTGACTTACTCCGTGACAACTGGTCACGTGTGTGTGGTCCAGAAGCCTACTCCCTCTTGCTCAGTTTACATCTACTCTAGGAGCCAGAAGTATTAAAGATTAAACAGATAAACCAGAAACCCAGCAGGCTGCAGGTTGTAGGCCAACGCAGCCCTCCATGCAGAAGCCTGATTGGGGGGTGTCCAAGAAGCAGCCACCCCCCGCCCCGTAGGGCTGTGGACCTCTCAAAATGATGTGATTTTCTCTTTCTTTTGTTTTCAGTCATGCTTTTTTCTTAACATAAAATGTGTGTCTTCATAGTGCTTGTAACACACATGTTGTTCACATTTTCTCCCTCCTTCATTTTATTAGTATTTGAATATGATTTAACTTGAAGGATGTATTTTGACAATTTCAGGGAGAACTAAAAGTCTATTTGGAATCTCCCCTGCCTGTTAGGCTGCTTTCTTTCCTAGGACCATGCCCAAATACATACACAGGCACATACATGAACACACAACATGCACACATAGATATACCCACAGTGGATCTGGTCATGAAGCCTCTCTTTGGTCCCATCTTTGTTACCGTAAGCAATTCACAGGGGAGAGTCATATAATTGTAATGTCCAGAAGGAAGCAAAGTATTTGCTTTATCAACCAACCATGACTCAGATCCTCCATGTGCCCAACAAGCCCTCCTTTTATGAAGTTCTCAACCTAGTAAAACAGTCTAGACTCACAGGCCACATTGGACAGAGGGCCTGCTGGTCAGCATTGACACTCCTGGGAAGTGTGTCAGCATGTGGGGCACTGGGGCGACAGCCCTGTATGTGACAGGACGTCAAAGTCTAAATGTCCTGTGTATTGAGCATCGACTATGCTAACAGGAAGTGCAAAGTCCCAGGCAATTCCCACTCATTACCCCATTTAACCCTTAGCCCAGGAAGCAGGTGCTCTGACCCCATTCCACAGGTGTGGGAACAAGGACTTGCCTGAGGGTCTTCTACCCGGTCCACATCTCAGCTTACTGAGCACACAGGTAGGAGCTGGGCTCTGGAGCCAGGCTGATGCTGAATCTCAACTCCTGCACGTTTTAGCTCTGTGACCTTGGCATGTTACTTCCCTTACTTTATTCTCCTGTAAAATTTGTATAATAATAGTATCTTCCTGCGGCAGGACTACTGGGTACCTATCCAGGGCCCACCCTCCTCTCCGTCCTGACTAAATGAACTGAGGGCGGCAATGCCTCTGGCCTCTACTGCAAACAGGGATGGTCAAAGAGACTTGGGTGATGACTAGATGGGGCTCTCAGGAAGAGCTTCTAAAGGGAGCCGCCTGGCCTGGGAGGTTCACCCTCTTGCTTTTGTCCTACTTTTCTTCCTGCTGCCCGGAAGGTGGGCATGATGGCCCACCGGGAGTCTTCCCAGATGCTGGCTGGAGGCGATGCCGGCACCAGAGAATGAGAGGTGTCTCCAGAGAGTGCTGCAACCTCTGGTGACTGGATAAGGGACAGAATGGCATGAAGATATAAGGTCATGTGGGGATGGGGAGGAAATAAGGGGAGACAGGATTTGGGCAGGGGATTATCGGCTAATTGTTTGAAGTAAAATGTCCTGTGGACCACTGTAGGATGTGGAAGGGAGGTCAGAATGTCTCCACACTGACAACAAACCGATGAAGGGAGCACCTTCTTCCTTCCGCGCGGCCAGAGCTGGCCCACCACCATGGTCTAATCTAGCACACACTACTTCCGTTCCCTGAAGTGTAACTGCACAGCGATCCACATAGTATTTCTTAATTGTGGGCTATCTCTCTCTGTTGTACAAGTCGATACTGGGTCTGTCGCCATTGCAAAAGGAAGTGTGTAAAATATGCGTCCGCCATGGTGGAATCCCAACTTTGTCTCTTCTAAGTTCATGACTGTGAGTTTTCACTATGTTTCAAATGGAGACTTTGAAGTTTACCTTATGGGGTTGTTTTGGTCAAAACTCAGCACCTGACATGGAGTCCACATCTGAAGTTCCATTCTTTGTATCTCTCACTAGATGCTTGTGAGGACAAATTAAAATATCAACTCCAATTCCAAAGGGACTTACTCTTGAAGGAGACCCTTAGAGATATTTATTGCAAATTCTCAGGATCTGACAAGCTGTTTGTAATTTAATTATTTATTTATTCTTCAAAACAAACATGTTTCCTTTTCATGATGTTAATAAAATATCTTAAAATGCTAATAACATTGGGTTTAGTAATATCACTCCTTGAACTCTGAATTTTCAGTCCACTGAAAATTTCTAAGTATAGAAACACCTTAAATAAAGTTTACTGAAGCATTATTTATGGTGATTCAAAATTGAAAACAAGAAAAATGGCAAAAGGTTAACAATACAATGATAAGTTTGCACAATGAAATATTAGCCTATTTATTAGAAACTTCACAGAGAGAAAGTTTAAAGAATGGACAGATATGATACGATTATATGGGCAAAAAATGCAGTATATATATATATATATATATCGTCATCGGCAGCCGTCCGTCTCGAGAGACGATGGTGTAGCTTCTTAAGAGTCTATCTGCACCGCCGAGAATGGCTGTGCAGTCCGACTCGGGAGTGACACGGTATCTGTCTCCTCCCGTGTTGAATCGACATCTTGCGATGACGCTGGAGTGTCCTCTCCAGTGAAGCTGAAGCTACAGAGCCTGGGCAGGGTGATATGGAGGGTCTGCTGTTGCCCATGCAGCAGACCCCCCCCTCTCTTTGCAGCTGAAGGGCCCAAGGGAAAGACAGAGTCAATACAGCTTGGCTTCAGGTGCGCCGCAGGAGTTGCCGGTGTTGACTACAACGTCAAACCACCTTAGGGACTCCGGCTCCGGATTTTCTGTCGGGGTTTACTCCCTTAGCCTTTCCCCTGAAGAGGTATGCCGCAAGGCAGCGGAGGTTTTTTGGAGTCAGAGTTTTCCTTCTCTGATGTGCCCTGACTGGAAGATCGAACTAGCGACACTTAGCTCGCAGGCCGACGCTCAATCCACTGAGCCAAACCAGCCAGGGTAATATATATATATATATATATATATATATATATATATATATATATATATATATATCCTGCAGATAGATACATAGATATACACATTCACACACACATACACACATATATACACATATGAGGTCTGTTCAAAAAAAGTTCAGCCATTGTTAATATAATGAGAACAGTTTGGACAACATCGATGTAACCTGGCAGCCAAGGAGAGTGGACTGAAATGTGCATTCATGAACAATGATGACTTCACTGTACTAGTCAGTGGGGGCGGTAGATGCTGTTAAGTGAGCATGTGTCCTGTGTGGCTGTCACAATCAAAATGACTGAGCAAGTAGAGCAATGAATCTGCATCCAATTTTGCATTAAACTTGAACGTTCCTCCACAGGAACTATTCAGATGACTCAGAAGGCTACAGCTGTGGGCACCTGGTGATTGGCAGCTTCATCACAACAATGTGCCTGCTCATGCATCACATCTGGTACAGAGTTTTTTGGTGAAACATCAAATCACCCAGGAGACTCAGCCCCTCAGCAGCCCAGATTTGGCGCCCTGCCTCTTCTGGATTTTTCCAAAACTAAAATTACCTTTGAAAGGAGAGAGCTTTCAGAGCATCAGTGAGATTCAGAAAAATACGACAGGGCGGCTGATGGTGATGGGAGAACTGTGTGAGGTCCCAAGGTGCCTACTCTGAAGGGGACTGAGGAGTCATTCTCCTATGCACTATGTTTCTTGTACTTTGTATCTTCTATAATAAATGTCTCTTTGTTATTACATGGATTGATGCTTTCCAGACAGAAATCAAAATATAAATAGAGAAAATTTTAAACACTTAAGTGTAAAATAATTAATAATTGACTAAAAATAATTATGATACAGGACTTCCGCCAAGATGGAAGCATAGAAAGACACGCTGCATCTCCCTCCACAACTAAGAAGGAATACAACTACCTCAAAACCAGAAAATCAAAGTGTATGGAGGTCCAGCAAACAAAGATATAAAGAAGAAATACTCATCCAGACAGGTAGGAGGGGCGGAGTCGGGGCGGAGAGGACGTGGTGTGGTGGTGGCATCAGCGGCAGCAGCGGCAGGCCGGCGGAAAGCACAGTCGGATATTTTAAAAAGTCAGGAGGGACACCTGCGGAGCATTCCCAGCTCCTCACGAGACCTCAAAGCTCAGGGTCCCAGCGCCAGGGAAAATCAAGCCTCATTGCTTCTGACTGTGCAGACCAGTGGGGGTTGGGGTGGAGGCAGAAACTGCTGGTCTCTCAGCAGAGACCGCTTGTTTAAAGGGCCCCATGGTCCTAGAACATCTGCAGACCCATCCACTCTGGGAACGACGGCCAGGGCAGCAGCTAGAGGTGTGCCAGTCAGGTGCAGAAGTGGAAGAAGGGCCTGGAAAAGGGGTGAGTGCTGGGCAAGCAGCATTGTTCCTTCTCAGACCCCTCCCCCACATACAGCGCCACAACGTGGTGAAACAGGTTGCCCTGTACTGATGAATCCCTAAGGCTCCGCCCCTACAACATAACAGGTGTGACAGCTCTGCCTGGGACACAGAGGCAAACACACACAGGAGACTTCCGGCCAAGGTGGAGGCCTAGGCTGACACGCTCCGTCTCCCTCCACAACTAAGGAGGAACACAACTACCGCAAAACCAGAAATAACCAGAAGTTTCAGAAAATAAAGCTACATGGAAGTCCAACGTTTGAAGTTATAAACAAGTGGTGCTCATCCAGACGGGTAGGAGGGGTGAAGCCAGGGCAGAGAGGCCAAGCTGTACTGGTGGCAGCAGTGGCAGCAATGGCAGTGGGACGGCGGTGAGCACAGACACTATATTTAAGGGGAGGCGAGAAGTGCCTGGGGAGCACCCCTGGCTGCAGACCAGACCTGACAGCTCAAGATTCCAATGCCAGGGAAGGCAGACCCCCATTGCCTTGGACTGTGAGGCCCAGAGGGGGTGGGGGTGGAGGAGGAGGCTCCCGGTCTCTCAGTGGAGAGTGAACGGCAGGAATCCATCTTGGGCCCCCACCCCCACAGAAAACGCCACAGTGTGGTGAGAAGCGTCACCCAGTTGTGACAAGTGCATGGGGCTCTGCCCCCTATAGCGTAGGAGGTGTGACAGGCCCTGCCCAGGAAACAAAGGTAAACACAAAACTCTCAGGATGGCGCAGATCATGATAGAGATCCCAGTGATGCAGCTGACCAGATAGCAAATATCTAATCTAATGAAGCAGCAGATAGGAAATCTTTCTGAGGCACAGTTCAGAGCTTTGCTTATAAAAGTGCTTACAGACCTAACAGCAGATCTTAAACAAGATGGGGAAGGAATGAAGACTAGTCCTGCTGAAATTAATAAAAACACATACAAAACTAGTGGTGAGGGAAAGAAAACCAGGGACCAAATCAACAAATCGGAACATAGGGAAGGAACAAACAGTCAACCAGTGCAGAAAGAGGAGACAAAAAGTGAGGAAAATGAGGAGAGACTCAGAAACCTATGGGACAGCTATAAGCGGGCCAACATCTGAATCATAGGGTTGCCAGAAGGTGAAGAAGACCTAGAAACTGAAAAATTATGTGAAACAATAATGAAGCAGAACTTCCCAAACTTGGGGAAGAAACTAGATTTATAGGTCCAGGAAACACAGAGAATTCCAAAACAACTGGACCCAGGGAAAACCACACAAAAACACCTTATAATCAAAATGTCAAAAATTAAGGATAAAGAGATCATCTTAAAAGCAGCAAGGGAGAAGAAGAAAATTACATACAAAGGAGTCCCAGTAAGACCATCAGCTGATTTCTCAAAAGAAATTCCGCAGGCAAGAAGGGACTGGCAAGAAATATTCAAAGTAATGACAAGCAAAAACCTACAACCACGATTACTCTATCCAGCGAAGCTGTCATTCAGAATAGAAGGGCAGAGAAAGTGCTTCCAGGACAAAGTAAAACTGAAGGAGTTCATCAGATCCAAACCACTGTTATATGAAATGTTAAAGGGACTGGTTTAGGAGAAAGATGATCAAAACTATAAACATTAAAATGAAAACTGTATCACAACAACCAGCAACAGAAGCTAGGGAAACGAAACAAAGGCAACGAGAGTGGGAAAAGAATTATAGGTATGGGGAACATAATGGGGGGAGGTCAGTGGTGAGGGGGAAGGGGGAAAGGGAGGGAGATGGTGCAGGAATTAAGAAGCACAGTAGGAGGGAGTGGAGTAGACAGGAAGATGTTGAGAAGAACTATATGCATAACCAATGGGCATGGACTAAGGGGGGGACAGCTGGAGAGAGGAGGGTCACTGGGTGGAAGGGAACAAAGGGAAAATAAATTGGGACAACTGTAACAGCATAATCAATAAAGCATATAAAAAAATAATAAAAATTATGGTACAGATATCAGATAAAATACTGTACATGGTGAATAAGAACATTTAATGTTTCAAAATACTATATATGACATATTGAATAGAAATAGTGAATTATAAAGCTGAACATACAATATGGTCGACATATTTTTAAAATATTCTTATTTTTATAAGCCCCACTCCCCAGAATGAATCTAGCACTCAACAGGTGAAGGAGCGAAAAGTGAGTGGTAGAATTATAAGTGATTTTGATTTCCTTCATGCTTTTCTGAGTTTGGCTGTATGATACCTCGAGATGTATTTTGCTGGAATCAGAACAGAACCCATCCAATACTAACGCGCAGTTGTCGATGCTGTTCGCCAGGTATGCGTGGTTCTCCCACTCCTGTCCATGTGGTTGGTTGGCACTGCCTGCCCTGGGGGATTGGGAGGAGCCGCATGACTGGCTCCGGCCGGTGAGCTGTGAGTGGGAGGGAAGCACATCACTTCTGAGTTAGAGCCTTTAGTTGCCAGCATCTCCTTCTCTGAGTTTATTTTAAGGGACAGAATAGTTTTCTGGGCGAGTCTGAGCACAACCCTACTTAGAAGCGAAGAGTGCAGTGACCCAAGCACTTTCCAGCCCTCTCCCTTATTTAATCTTGTGTCCTCTCAGTGTCTGGGGTTTTCTGCCCATAACATAGCAGTTTATTTTGCCATTTTGAATATGAAGTGTGTTTTGGGGTGCGATCTACTGTCCCTGCTCCTTTCCACTCAGTCATCCAGTTCAACATCTCTGATGTCACCGTGAGCCTTCCCGAGATGTCCCCAGGACCCCAGTTTTGGAACCTAATGGCGTTTATATGTATGGAGGTCCTGAGAACGGAGAAGGCACCAGGGGTAGAACCAGGTGGACCTGCCTTGTCTCGGCTCTGCCTGTGACCATTGTGGGTCAGGGGCTCGGGGGGCAATGTCTAGGAGATCTTCAAGCTGGACTTTGGAGAACAAGGAGTTAACGGAGAAGCCAGTAAAAGCATTTCTGGTGGGGTGGAAAATGTGAGCAAGGGTTCACATGTTTCAAGAGACGTAAGGCAGAAGGGGCCATGCAGGACCTTACCCTTACAAGCCTCCCATCTCAGTAGGAAGGGTCCATTCAGCCCTTTGCAGTTGGTAGAAAGCAAGATTTTTTTTCAGTCATTGAGACCTTTGTCATATCTATATACTGTTAATTATTTTTCATATTCAACACACATTTCTTAGCACCCTGTCTATGCCAGGCATGTGGGGTACATCAGTGCACTATTATCTTCCCCTTCTAAATTTATATGAAATACATCTACTTTTCAAGAAAAGTTTACATCGCCACCATAAAGGAAAAGCCACATGCTTGCCATGAATCAAAGGCAATCATGAAAACAAATACAATTAATGCACAAAATCCATCTCATGAGGTGCCATCACCTGAAGCAGGCACTGACCCCAAGGTCTCACCCTCTTTATTAAAAAGTAAAGTTCAGCAAATGCTAGAGAGATGCTGGGGACCCACTGGCAGTTCCTCTCTCTGTAATCAAATCAGAAACGTGGGTAAGAGTCGGTGAAGAATCATGTACTGTTTCTCTGACTGATGGTGTTTTTGATCTCAGACGGACGTAGGCCACACTTCAGAGAAATCCAAAATAGGGATCTAGAATCTCTCCTATTATTACAACTCTAATTACAAAGCATCAATATCCATTGCATTGATTATAGAGCCTTAATCCCCCATTGCCTGATTACCGCAGGACGGAAAAGGTCACCAGTATGACTACGTCCATTTGACAGGTGAGAAACGTGAGTCTGAACCGGGTCGCCTCGTGGCCCATAACTGTCAGACAGTGGAGTCTGGATTTGAACTCAGATCTGTCAGACCCTCACCACTGACCCACAGGCTTTCTCTTTGTCATCTCTGCTTTTTAGTGGCTAATCATGGGATTGCGAGGTTGATGGGCTAGGTCTGTGATTTCATATTTCCTGCAGGTAAAATCAGTTTGCCATGCAGCAGAGAGCATATCACTCTAGAAACATGGAGCTCCTCTTCCCTGAAATTTAAAAAAAAACAAAAAACAAAATGAAGCCATTTCCTTTCATTATCATCATCCTCTCACCAAACACTCTACCTTGTGGTTTTTCGTGCATCCTCTGAGGCACCTGTGTTTTGCAGATCAATGTTAGCGAGAGAAACCAGGAAGGAAAGGGTTATACATTTTGTTATTCTTGCTGCGTTTGTAGTAAATCGTGTAATAGTTTTCATGTCTTAATTACTTAAATTTTATATTGAGCTATAGTGATATTATCTCTCTTTTTGTCTCTACACAATTGTATTTTATAATAGCTTTTATTAGAGCCCGCATGAATGGAATTTAAAATGAACACATCACTTCTGTTACTTGTGCAGCACAGAAGAGAGCGCTTCTCTGATATTTGGCATGAAAAGTACTTTCCTTTGTATTTTATGGCACGTCGCACGTTATATGAGGTGGGGACATGTTTTGAACAGAATGGTAACTAAGGGAGATTGCAGAACCTCTTTTTCTCTGCTTTTAGTAACTTCCTCAGTGAAAAGGGGTGTGGGGTAGTCAGTATATCAAGAAAAACTCCCCCACAAAAGAGTTATCTAATTATAGTAAGATGCAAATGATATATATATATATTTTTTTTAAACTGAGGTTTCTTTTGGAACAATTGGACCTGGTCTACATATTAGAGAATTGTTGTAAAACGGGGTGTGAAATTACAATATCGCATTTCATGTGTTAACGTAGCAGGTACATTTTTTTTTAATCCAACGGTTAATAGCATGTGTGGCACATTGCACACACGCATCTCCCTCTGGCTCCTTGTAAAGGACTGTGATCTCCCCGACACAGAGTTTTCAAAATGAACCAGGAACTGGCATTCAGAGAAATGTGGCAAGGGCTTTAGTACAGAGCTGAAAAATGGTTTTTGTTTGTCTTTGCCTATCTCTCCTGGTATTTTTTTAACCAAGTATAGAGGAATCCGTAAATCAAAAAGTCCCCTGCATGTAGAAGCTGAAACACAAAGGGGAAAAATCCCAACAAAGGATTCATTGAAGAGTTGAGAACGATGGCTATAGAAATAAATGTGAAGAAACATTATAGATGCATATTTAATATAGTTGTGTTTATTGCTTCATTTATAAAAGTCAGCCATCTAGAAACTGTGAATGAATAAACTCCTCACAGGATCGAAGTTAGCTACAGTGTAAGGTGTATCTTGACTCTTACCATTCCCAAAGCAATTGATTTAGAAAATCATTGCTTCATTATAATGAAGGCAGTTCTCTGGCTGCAAAGGGAAAATGCAAAGCACTAGGCGCTTGTTCTTAACCAGTGTCTGCCCCTGCCTTTCTGATGACTGCACGCCCCCAAATAAATCTTCCAGGTGCAGCCATGCCACCTCCTCTGGGAAGCCCCTTGGGGTTTGGGGGGAAAAAATCACTCTCTCTGTTTTGGTCCTCTCTGGCTCCGAATCCCAAGACGGGCTATCTCTGGAGCATCACAACAGCCCTGCCCCTCCACTAAGTGGGGGTCATTTTCAGGAAAGGACGTTGTTGGATCATGTTTATGTTCACTCTCACTCTGGAGCCTAAAAAAACAATGCTGGGAGCATGTGCTTGAATTATCCAAAGCCGCACCCCCCACTAGGGGCGGGGAGGGCGGGGGTGGGGGGCGCATACCGCCCCACCCCAGAGTGATTAACACACTGTCTCTGCCCTCCAGAAAGTTTGAACTCTATTGATTCAATAAGTCATAAAAAAAATTGAGCAGCGTAAGAGGATGAAGCGCAAATCTGGAGTCACGGGCTGGACTTTTTTATAATCATCCGAGGACGAGGTCCAGGGCTTAGACTCAGAGGAGGCGGCGCTCGAAGGGGAGGCTGTTACCGCACAGGGCCGGGCCCCACGTGCATTTCTGAAGACGGCCGTGCTTTCTCCTGTGACAGTCGGACGGTCACCGCGTTCCACAGAAAACCACATCTCACATGGAAGGGAAGAGGAAGGAGGGAGGAGAAAAACACCCACGAACACGCCCGACTACTTCTTTACAGGTGCCTTTCTTTCCACCGTTTTCCGATTACCAACTCAAGTCCATTTCCAGAGGCTGCTTCTTTGTCATCTTCGAAGCAACATCCGTCCCTTTCCTGGGATCGCCCCTCTTTCCAAATCCTGGCGAGCCCAGGCTGGCGCGCGCGGGTCTGCCTTCCTCGGCTCTGCCTGGTGCCCACGCGCATCCGCCGCACCCCCCACCCCCTGCCACGGCGCTCCAGAAATCTCCCAGTTCGCCCAGTGCGAGAGCTTTTCTCCTCGGAGATGTGGTTCCTCTGGCCCCCGCCCCCACCCTTCCCCCTCCCCCTCCCCCCGCCCGAGCGGCTCACTTTTATTTCTCTCTTCTTTTCATGAACATGTCCACACCGTTAGCAGGCATAACGGGCTTCTTGAGGAACGAATTTCAGCACATTGGTTTGGGTGTTATACGGCTGTTCAGGACGGAGATCAAGAGGCACAAAAATAGCCGCGGTGGATTTATGAGCCCTCCCTGTTTCCAATTCCCCGTCCGCGTGGGCAGGCACCATGCGGCCCAGAACTGAAGCATCTGCTTCCCCCACGTTCCCTCGGTGAACTTTAGCACCAGATGTAAATCATTCATAAAATCCCCACGTGCGGGCGGGAAGGTGCTTGTCCCTCCTTCCCACAAACATATACTCCCCAGGCTGTTCCCTGTGTTTTCCCTCATTTGTTACAAATGGTAGGAGCAGAATTTTAATGACTAGCAGAAATAAATTTTCAGCGGCAGGAAAAAATACCAAGGACTTCGGGAAGCCCTAACATGCCTCGCTGCTCATCAAAGTTCTCCTGGAAGCAAAAAGCCATCACATTAGGTTATCCCGATCCAGCCTCTCCATCACAAAGGACTTCAAGGGAGATAAGATATATTGGTTTGTTGCTGTTTTTTATATTCATTTGAATGTGTCAGATCTGCGCTAATAAAGAACCTCTGAGGCCACGGCCTCTGCGCCTGGCTGAGCAGCAGCCCCCCCATATGCCTCCTTGGTCACACTTCACATGGCCGCGACTCCATCCAGACCTCGAACTCACTTATGGAGCATCTGAGGCGCACGTAGTTTTCCCTTCAAGGTGCTCACAGTGTTGCCAGGGAAGAAGGCCGGGGAGAGGCCAACATACATGTCAGCAACCGCACTGGACTTCTCTGCTCCCTGCCCCTCATCTTCTGGGAAGAGAGCATCTGTGTCCTCTGGGGGGTTTGGATGAGAAGGACAGCTGAGGGGCTCTGCCATCTTCCGCCCAAGGGAAGGGAAGATGACTCAGGCAAGCTGGGATGACCTGGGCCACCGGGTCACACGAGAAAGGAAATGGTCCAAACCGACATGTCCCAATAGTGGCAGTGACTGCCACGCAGTCCCCTGGCGGGGCTCCGAGTCCTCGGACTTTGGGTCAGCACCGTACCTTTCCCATCAGCCATTTCCTACAGAAGCCAGCCCGAGTCCGTGTCGCTAAGGCACCCTTCTCGGTCCATCTGGGAAAAAAAAATGCGATTATTCAGGAAGATACAGCGCGCCGGAGTGACCGACGTGGTCTAGACAAGCTATCAGGGGACGCTTCACAGAGAAGGTGATATTACAAAGATTACTTACGGAACCGTGGAGCGCAAAAGGTGGGCGTCAGACTCCTCTTGCAAAACACAGACCGCAGTAGTGAGGCCCAGGGCCCTGGCTCTCCTTGCTCAGAAGGACGTAAGTCCAACCGTCGGTGTCTACTGAGTGTCTTCTTAGTGTGAGGTTTCGCACATACTTTCTTGACCTTCTCAGCTCTGCCTAAGCTCACACAAGGGAAAAGCTCCCAAGTCCTAGCTCTTAAGAATACACCTGCTGTCTCCCTTGCTTTCTCTTCGGAAAAAATAATCTCCCTTTGACTCCTTCCCCCCCAAATTCTATTGTTTCTCCTATACTAATTATGGGGGGTAGGGGAGGTCCTGGGTGGCTCATCCTTGGTATTCTCTCTCTCACAGAGACTAGAATAGCTATCAGGCATATGTGAAGAATGTGAATACCATTTGGGATTTTACAATAACATTTTTTGGTTGCTTTCAGGTCAACTGGAAGGAGAGGACCCAAGGGATTCTGCCGCTAATAGCCAAGTTGAAGTTTTAATGAGAAATGGTTATTTTTACCTTTGTAAGAGTTTACCCATTCATTCATTTATGCATCCACTTCCTCATTTATCTATCAACTCATCCATTCTTGATTGTAATCTTTAAAGAGTTATTAATTTACAGGAGAATAATATCATATAAACATAATGGAAAGCACACTGAAATTTCATTCCAAAATCCCAGAGGCAATACTCCAAGTAGAAAATACATCGGTCTGGATGTCTTAAGATCTGGGTTTAAGTCCCAACACTGTACCTACTGGCTATGAGAATTAGTCCTTGCACCTCAGTTTCCTCTTCCTTAAACAGGAATCAGACTCTCTGCTCTATCTGCACCAGAAGGTTATCAGGAGAACCAAATAAATTCATGGAGCTGCCAGTCCTTTGCTTGGTAACCCGAAACCCTGGTCACTCACCTGGTACTGCTGCCTTGGGTCTGGCCTTCTGCCACTAAGAAAATGTATAAGGTTATAAAAGTCACTTTCAGTGTCTGCACCACCTTTTCCTCCTCCGGGATAGGGGAGGTTGATTACTCAATTTCAAATATTCTTTCCAGCTCAAAACATTTATAATGCACTAAAGAGACTTTTCACTGTGTATTTCAAGTGGAATAATTCAAGACCTCGGTCCACCTGATTAGATGATTTCAGCTTTGACATACTGGGGTTCCCCTTGCTGCACCTGTGTGCCCTCCGAAACTTCTCGTGGCCATGTAGGGCAAGCAATAGACCTCGGCATGTCCTCATGGGCCTCTGACCTTGTAGATGCCCAGATCAGGCTAAAAAGATGGTGGCCCCTGACTCAGGACACATGATACCCAGATAGTGAATTTATGTCCATCCCTAGAAATGTTTAGTCAGTGCCTTAGTCCTATCTCCTCCCTGCAAAACAGAGCCCTGCATCTGGCTTTCCTAAAGTGTCCGTGTCTTTCTTGGCTTTGCCTTGTCCTTCTAAGACAGTCAGGACCATTCATACGCAGCCTCTGCATCTCACTTATTCTTATTTTTTAAATATTACTAATAGCAGCTAACCCCTTTGGAGGAATTACCCTTCTAGGGCCTTTGTTTGCCTTACCTCATTGCCCTCTCACAGGAACATTTTGACAAGGGGCCTGGGACTATTTTTCTCCAAGTTACGCACGAGAGACCTGGGTTGCAGAGAAGGGAAGTGATGGTTTAGAGATTGTCTAGCTGATTGGTGGTAGAGCCCTGCGGGGCCACACCAGGCCTAGAGTCTCATTCTGAACCACGAGGCCTGCTGGGAGCCTTGGAAATGTTCTCTCCCTCTGATTTCTCCTCTCTGTTTCCATCCTGTCATTCCCTTGACATGCCCGCACACACCAAGGCACACA